>NC_089581.1:90253832-90600793 GCF_019320115.1 Miscanthus floridulus | reverse complement strand
GATACATAAAGTATCTACAACTCTTGTATTCATCTCATTCATAGAAAACCAAAATATCATGGGGAATAAAGTCCCCAGATCTGTCTAGAGGGACATAATATAAACGAATAATTAATAACTTAAGATGTAAACATATAATTGGACAAAACTAAATCTACTCATATGTCACCCATATCACAAGGACACCAGAAAGTAGGGTGTTCATCACCAAAACATTTCCTCTAATACCTTTCTTAATTTATTTAATTAATTAGAGGAAATAGTAAACATATATGAAAACTACACCATTAAATCTACAAAAATTACAGTAGACACTACATGCCCTAAGTAGACTACCATAAACATTTCACACCATTTTAGTAAGTATAACAGCCTACACAAAAATTGGTAAGGAAGAATGGCTTAAAATGGCATAATTAGGAACCCTTAGTGAAAAGTGTCAAGCAACAGATTTCATATTTTTCCTAGCATCCATATGGTACCAAGACATTCTCCAACAAATTTCATGGTCATAGGATTCATAGATAAATTACAAAAATTCACACAAGTATCCACCAATGATAAAAGGAAAATCTATAACTCAAAAGCTACACATGCAATGACTCTCAAATTTTAACCAGAGTTTCTACTAAGCAATACTAGCTTACCCACAAAATTTCACAATTTTTGGATCACAGAAACTCAAGATATGATTTAAACAAGTTTGCATGCATTCAAAAACACTTTTCAAGTTCCTATTTAATTCATCCAAAATTTCTACATAATGTGCTCAAGACATATTTTTCTTAAATACTAGACCTAACTGTGAGTCTAACAAAATTAGAAGTACTCAATTTGGATCTACCAATTTGGAGTTACAAAATTTACAAAATAGCACTAAAAACTAGAATTTTTGAACTATCTTCTCAAACTCAGTCACTGACGTGGGGGACCCGGTTGTCAGCCGGACCCACCGGTCAGCGAGATGAAACAGAGGAGGCGGCATTTGATGGCACGGTGGTGGTCTTGCTCTCCGACAGCAAGGACTCTGGCGACACCATGGCTACCTACATGATCTACACGAGGAGAGGAACCGATTGGTGCTACTAGCTAGAGCTACGACCTAGCGGAGGGAGCTTGTCGCCGGTGATGGCGGCACGACAAAGCTCCAGCGAGATGTACTAACGATGGCGAGCCCTAGCTGCCTCATCTGAGCTCGGTATGAGCTCCATGAGGTCACTACGGAGCTGTCCAAGCCAAGATAGGAGGACGAGGAGGTCTTGGTGGTGGGTGACCACGGTGAGCTCCGCTCCGGCGAGACGCGACCACGGAGATGGTGGCGGAAAAACGGCCAATGGCCCTCACCTATGGCACGAATGGCATGGCTAAGTGGTGGAGAGCGTAGAGGAGGACACGACAGAGCTTTGGTCAAGCTATGGTTCATGTTTTTGCGGTGGTGAGCAGGCGCGAGTGCGGTGGAGCTTGCTCGGCGGCAATGGCGGGCGTTGCTACGCTTCGGCTGCGGTGGGAAGCGAAGGAGAAGGCGAAGAAATGAAATGTGGCACAAGGGGCTCTCGGTGGTGTGCTGGGGCTTCAATCGCTGAGCTCAGGCCTGACGTGGCCTGGACGGTCAGGCTGTCGGCGACGCGTGGCGCCACGCGGCGGTGAAGTCCTGCTGCTGGTCGGGCTACTGTAGCATCGTTTCAGTGAACCCGAACGAGCCTGATAGTGTTACTTGATGGCCCTCATTCTCCTAATCCATTGGTCATTAGCAAAAACATTCTAAATGAAAATTGTAGCCCTTCATATAGTCTACAATTCCTATTAAAAGACCAAGACCTAATTCCCAAAGAATCATGAGTAAAATCATCCCCAAAGTTGAGCCAATGAAACTGAAAACTGGTTTTTGACTTAGAAATTTTCCGAGTTTCCAAATAGCCCTCAAAACTGACTTGTGGGCCATTTTTGAGCATGTTCTGCACATTTTCATGAGATGGTCATAAAATAACTTTTGTTCCTTATATAATTCTCTACATCTTTGCTTTAGGTTGCTTAGACATGCAAACATCCTAAGCTACACTTTTTAAATAGTCAAACATAGGAGCTCTAGGGGTCCAAATTGGTCAAACCATGACTTAGAAACCTAATTAGGCAAAATGATCAACATGAACAATGTTCCAAATGACATTCTAAGTATAACTAAGGTTCTTAGGAGAATAATTAGCCACACCATACATTGGTCACACAAGAACCAAGCATCACAGGCATTGAAACATGGAAGAACAAGTGAAGTGTTACCTTTGTTTCAAGGCCATGTTTCATATGTTTCATGAGTGTGTTGCATAGTACTAACTAACCTTGTTTCACTAAGTGAGTGGCACATGTTGCACTTAAGTGTTGCACACTTTACATTTCATAAAAGAAACAACACACATGAAATATACAACATGTTGCAATGTTTCGAAATCATGTTTCATGTGATATAAGTTCACGAATGGATACATGATGCTCATGTTCATGAAATGCAGTGCAAATGTGGAAGCTAAACACCTGGGGTCTTACAGCCCTCCCCCTTATAAAAATCTCGTCCCAAGATTTGAAAAGCATACCATTGTTGATAGAATTCCTTATAACCATCCCTCAAATACTCTTCCCTTTCCCACGTTGCATCGCGTTCACTCCCCTGATTACTCCACATGACTTTGTAGAACTTGACCACCCGACTCCGAGTCACTCGCTCACGAGTGTCAATCACTCGAACCGGCTTTTCTTCAAAGGTCAAATCAGATTTTAACTTGATATCCCCCAATGGAACTCTCTCTTCAGGGACGCGAAGACATTTCTTCAATTGGGATACATGAAAGACATTGAAGATAGCACTCATCTCGGGAGGTAATTGAATCTTGTACGCCACTTTACCACTTTGTCCAATGATTTCAAATGGACTAACATATCTCAGTGCAAGCTTTCGCTTCACACCAAAGCGTTGGACACTTTTCATAGGTGAGACTTTCAAATAAACAAAGTCTCCAACTTCAAACTCAATAGGTTTTCTTCATCGATCAGCATAACTTTTCTGCCTAGCTTGAGCTGTGGCCATGTGGGTTTGGATAGTACGGACTTGTTCTTCGACTTCTTGAACAAAATCAATTCCATAATATCTCCTTTCATCGGCTTCTACCTAGTTCAACGGGGTTCTACACTTCCGGCCATACAAAGCTTCAAACGGTGCCATCTTTATGCTCTCTTGATAACTATTATTGTACGAGAATTCAGCTAGGGCTAACCATTTTTCCCATGAGCCCTTAGCCGAGATGACACATGCTCTCAACATATCTTCTAAGATTTGATTCACTCGTTCAGTTTGCCCATTGGTTTGCGGATGATAGGCAGAACTTCTTACTAGCTTAGTTCCTAATAATCCATGCAAGTGCTCCCAAAAGTGAGCAGTGAACTGTGCTCCTCTATCTGAGACAATAGTACAAGGGATCCCATGAAGTTGGACTATCTGGTTGAAGTACAACTCCACATAGTCGGTTGGACGAAAGTCTATGCAGACAGGAATAAAGTGTGCCAACTTGGTCAGTTGGTCAACAATCACCCAAATGGAGTTAAAATTCCTCTGAGTAGTAGGGAGTCCAACAATAAAATCCATACTTATCTCCTCCCATTTCCAACCTGGAATAGAGAGTGGCTGAAGTAATCCATCTTTCATGTGCACAGCCTTGACTCGACAACAAGTGTCACACCTAGCCACATAAGCGGCTATCTCTTTCTTCATTTTGGTCCACCAAAATTGAGGCTTCAAATCATGATACATTTTACTACTACCAGGATGAATAGATAATTTAGAGGAATGAGCTTCGGATATGATTTGGTATCTAAGCTCTCTATCCTTCGGAACTACCAACCTATCCTTGAACCATAACACGCCTTCCTCATCTACTCGAAAATGTTTGGTTTCTTGCTCTTTCATCTTGCGCTTGATGTGAAACACACCTGCATCTGTCTTCTGTAGCTCGATAATTCAACTCTGTAGAGTACAACTGACAGTGATGTTGTGAAGGACTATAGGATGAAGGAGCTTTGACAAATGGACATCACTCTCAATCAATGAGTGGCAATGAGACTTTCTGCTTAAGGCATCCATGACGACGTTTGCCTTGCCAGGGTGATAGTGCACTTGGAGGTTATAATCCTTGATCAACTCAAGCCATCTCCTTTGACGCATATTCAACTCTGGTTGAGTGAAGATATACTTGAGACTTTTATGATCAGTGTAGATGTTGCACACATTGCCAAGTAAATAATGTCTCTAGGCCTTCAAGACATGAACAACAGCAGCGAGTTCCAAGTCATGCGTGGGATAATTCACTTCATGCTTCCAAAGTTGGCGAGAGGTATAAGCAATGACTCTACCCTCTTGCATAAGAACACCTCCTAACCCAATACCTGATGCATCACAGAACACATCAAAAGGTTTCTTGATATCCAGTTGTGCCAAAACTGAAGCCGACGTTAGAAGAGTTCGCAGGGTATGGAAAGCTGCATCACACTCAGGAGTCTAGACAAACTTCATGTCTTTTTGCAGCAATCGAGTCATAGGCTTGACTATTTTAGAGAAATCCAGGATGAAGCGATGATAATAGCCAGCCAACCCTAGAAAACTCCGAACCTCATGCACCAAGATGGGAGCCTTCCGGTTCAATACTTCTTGCACCTTGGTGGGATCAACCATAATTCCACCATCGGACAACACGTGTCCAAGAAAAGGTACCTCACGAAGCTAGAATTCACATTTGCTGAACTTTGCATATAGCTGGTGTTCCCACAATCTAGTGAGAACCACCCGTAAATGTTCAACATGATCTTCTTCATTCTTAGAATAGACCAGGATATCATCTATAAATACCACCACAAATTTGTCCAACTCGGGCATAAACACTGAATTCATCAGATACATAAAATGTGCGGGGGCATTAGTCAATCCAAAAGACATAACCAGGTACTCATATAGACCATATCTTGTAGAGAATGCGGTTTTTGGGACATCTTCAGGCCAAATTTTGATTTGATGATACCCAGATCTCAAATCAATCTTGGAAAAGACTTTTGCTTTAGACAACTGATCAAATAAGATATCTATGCGTGGTAGAGGGTACTTATTCTTGATTGTAACTGCATTCAAGGGTCTATAATCTACACACATGCGTAGAGATTGATCCTTCTTCTTCACAAAGATAGCTGGGCACCCCCACGGAGATGAACTAGGGCGGATAAGGCCTTTCTTTAGAAGTTCATTCAACTGGGTCTTAAGTTTGGCTAGTTCATTGGGAGGCATTCTATATGTCCTTCTAGAGATAGGAGTTGTACTAGGAAGCAACTCTATCTTGAATTCTACTTCTCGATCTGGGGGCAATCTAGGCAAATCATCGGGAAAAACATCCAGAAAGTCACACACGATGGGGATATCTGCCAGAGACTTTGCCTGCACCAAATTGGTTGTGCAAGAAAGATTGATGTCTCAGGGTAACTGTACTAGAAAACCCTCCTGATTACTAGGATCTCTGAGCATGACTACCCTAGTCGATGTATCAATAAGCACTCCATGATGGCTCATCCAATTCATTCCCAATATCACATCGATACCTAGCCCCGGTAAAACTACCAGATCAACCTGATAACTTTGCCCCTCTATCTCAAATTGTATGTCCCCAACTACTAGCTTGGTTGGGATAATACCACCAGCAGCCCTAATACAATAATCCTCACCCTCAACAGTATATGTTTTCTGCATAAATTTGGATGCAAATGCTGGACTAATGAAGGAATGCGAAGCACCTGAATCAAATAGTATAACTACGGGGTGTTGGTCAATCAGAAACTTACCAGCAGTCACTACCTCTCCTGAAGGAATCTCAGTAATGTTAGTGTGGTTCACTTGTCCCTGATGGCCACCTTGGTAGTTGTTCTTCTTAGGGTAAGGACACTTCCTCGACCAGTGGCCTGGCTTGTTGCAATTCTAGCACGGCATGTTGCTTGGTGGCACATTGGAACTGCCTTGACTGGTAGTGCCCTTGGGAAGAGCAACTGTAAATGCCTTACGAAACCCAGTCTTGGTGGGATTCTTCTTTTGCGGTGGGTGAAACTTAGCGGCTGACACTGGAGGATGGAATGGAGCCCTCTATGTGACGGGAGCCTTAGATTATGAGGCACCCGCCTCATAGGCCCTCTTACAACTTTTCGAAGCTGCGTATATAGCATTGTTGTTCTCTTGCGATAAGGCATCACTCACAAACTCATTAAAATGAGCACACTTGCAATTTCCCATGGTCTTCATCAGTTTAGGGCTAAGTCCCCGCTTGAAGCTAGCGATCTTCTTAGCATCAGTGTCCACAAACTCGGTAGCATACCTTGCAAGGTTGTTGAAAGCTTGTAGGTATTCATTCAGGCTCTTGTTCCCCTGAGTCAGCTTCATGAACTCTGTATGCTTGATCGCCATGAGACCAGGAGGAATGTAATTTCCCCTGAAAGTAGACTTGAACTGATCCCAAGTGATTTGGGCATTAGCAGGCATAGTGGACCGATGATGACTCCACCAAATGCCAGCTGGCCCATGCAGTTGGTGCGATGCATACTCAGTTTTTAGCACTTCAGTCAAGCGGAGCAGATGGAACTTCTGCTCGAGAGTATTCAACCACTCATCAGCTTGTAGAGGCTCCTTAGCCTCCTTGAAGATTGGGGATTTTGTGTTAAGGAAATCCTTGAAATCACTGTATTGATTTGGATCCGGTCCTTGGTGTGGACCACGGCCATCACGATTCGCAATCGTACGGAGGGCCTCGGCCATAGTGCGCTGTCCTTCCGCAAGCATTGCTATTAATTCCATTGGTGTGGGTGGTGGTGGCGAAAGATCATCATCATCACCCACACCGATGGAACGAGTATGAGGCATCTGCACAATGCGCAACCAGTAATTATTGATGATGTCAGCACATTGGAGAGGAACAATATAATCGTGCCAAACTAAATTTACTGACGAGAATAAAAACTTCATACAATAAACAAAGGCAATAATTCATTCTCCAATCACCACATCATCAAGTAGATTACTAGCGCCAAATGCAGTGCATTCCAACATGACAAGTTTTAACTTAACCATTACAATACGCATCCCAAAGGGAGCGAATTAAGTACATTACATGCCAAATTCAAATTAAAAAAAGTACATCCAACATCAGTCTTTGTACTTAAGTTCATTACATCACTGACTGCAAAAGCTTAACTAGTGAGGCTTGCTAACGAACTACTCGTCGAAGTGATCACTGTCCACATCGAAGACACCTTGGACTTCTTCTAGGTCTTCCTCTTCTTCTTCATCTGTCGGCTCAGCTACATTATCATCCATATGCACGTCCTCTTCTTCCTCATTGGCCTCAATTACTTGAGGTCCACCCACTATTGGATACCTAGGTATGGGATGGGGAATAGGAAACAGATGGTTGTGTAGCTGATGGTGCCCAACCTGAAGCTCTTCAAGCTGTTCTTGTAGTGCTTGCTCTCTTTGAAAGGCGTTGTGGTCGGCCAAAATCCAACCCCGACGTCTTTCTTTTGCTAACTCTAAAGCAGCATCCCGGTGACGTGTCACCTGATCCAACTCTTGTGCGGCCTCATCTCTCTCAATAGTGAGGTTCATCAGCTAGTTATGAAGCTCGTCTCTCTCGCGTGCGGTTTGACCCCACTGTTGTAGACGATAATTTGCAATACCGTGAATCTCCTCAACTTCTTGCTGAGCTCTCCCACATGCATCCGCCCTACGGCGATACTTGCGGGCATGCAACCTGAACCTATGCTGGGCTTCCATTGCCTTGCTAGCTTCATCTAGTGCACTTGAAAGGGTGTTTTGCCTGACTCGACAAAGCTTCAAGACTGCCATCATAGCACTCATTCCAGCATTGTTGCTCTGCACACGTTTGCCACGGCCTCGAACCAAGGCCTGACCAATGTCCTGAGTCCACTCAGCCTCGGTAGGAGACACTCGGGGAATGGATGAAGCAGGTCCACCCACTAACTCATCCCCGAAGCTCTGTGCTATATCCATTAGCACATCAAGGGAAGCAACCTAAGCGGCTTCCCATGGACTACGTCCATCAGTCTCAATGCTCCACCCATGCCACAACGGTCTTGAGGGGTTTTGCGGCACCACAAAGGTCACGACATACCAGGGTACATCTCTCAATGGTACCGCCTGCCTCCACATATAGTTGGGTGCCTCCAGGTACTCGACTAAACTGAGCACCCTCCAGAGCAAAGTGGGAGTACCAAACTGGTACAAAAAGGTGCTGCTACCAGTAGGAAATAGGGGCGCGGCCATCTGTATCAAAAAGGGATGCAATTCACGTGAGAGGGTTACTTTGCTAAGAGATTGTACTTTATACTTGGGATAAGTAATTATAAGGGAGGGAGTAATGCAATATGAATGTCATGAGTGAATATGATGCATGCTCGTCCCGTACGTCCTCACAAGCCTAAGAAAATTTAAGCTTTAGCGGGATATACGGTGGCATACATACGTTCTCTCAATTAGCAGTAACTAGTCGATCTACACGGTGCGTTGTTAGCATACCTGTAGAAAAACTTCATTGCAGCCCAACCCAACAAGATATAATGCTAATTACACAAGTAGTAACTAAGATACTCTCCATATATACATCCCCCGATATATATACTTCAGTATCCAAACTACCCGACAAATGTACCCACAATTAAGTACCTTCATATATACATGTATGCAACATGTAAATACTCCAGTAACCACAACTAACTCTCCCCTAGACTGACGGTTGGACGGTCATGCTCTCGCAACTCACACTTACCTTAGCGTAGAGGCAATTGATCCATACATTACCATTCAAACGAATGGCACCCATGCAATATCACGCCGCATGGATGACGAAAATAGAAACAATCAATTCCCCCAAGTTAGTAATTATATATAAGCCACCTAGAAGTCCTTAAGTGGGCTATAAGGGATGTGATCACCAGTATACCATAAAAATTTTGATTTTTGAACACTTATATATAACTATAAGTTTGAAAACCATTTTAACAACAAAAGCTTTTGTTTTAAATAGCCGTAAGACATGTTTAATGTTGAATCTAGCTCTGATGCCAGCTGTCATAGAACCATCCAATTTATAAGAGCACAAGTACAAAAACAATCGCCGAAACGATCAAATTCTCGAACTTGAGCCCATATAAACCCGGTAGTCAACCGAAATCTCGAAGGATTTCAAACCAACTTGCATACAACCAAGATCACAGTAATTCAACATAACATATCATACGTTACAACATTTCATAGACATTCGCAAATAGATTACATCATCACAGAGTCATCGTTATTACAAAACAAGTCTTGTAACCATGCGGAAGCAAATAGTTTAACTCACACACCGAGTTCAAATACACATACTGGTTTGCTAATCATGGCCCACAAAAGCATTCAGATAAGAGAACGGAGATCATGCCCATGATCTAGTCTTCATCACCCACCGGGTGGAGACAATACTTACAGAATCCCTGATATAGAAGGTCATCTGCAACAAGAGGGAATAAATCCTGAGTATGGGAATGTACTCAGCTAGACTTACCCGTCGAAAACCAAACAAATGACACCAAGGATTATGCATAGCTTAATGTAGTGGAGCTGGCTGACACTTTCTTTTTCTAGAAAAGCATAAGTAATATGATCAACTCTTATCCTGACTAGCAGTGATTTTTTAGCCATTATCCTATCCTCTATATTAGCACCTGTACTAAGCAATCATTTTATTAGGGTGCAAACATTAATAACCATATCAGGTATTCATTGTGGCAACCTTATTATCATCATCCATTTAACCATATCGTTAAATTAATTGAATCTACGTTGCCGCTGCTCATTCAAGTTCTCACTATCCGGGAGAGACGGCGATTCGAATCAATTCCTATCCAGCTGGAGGGGTATTCCTAAACACAAACCCTGCTTCCCCCATCAGGGTCGCAACAAGTCACCGTTGGTACAATTCAGAAGTCGCGAGTCCGAACAGTGCCGCAAAATCAGAGAACCACTCTGCCATGAGTGCTTGGTGACTTAACCCGCCCTTGGGCTTACGCTAATGGTTCCCTGCACATCCTTACTTCCATCCAGATTGTGGACCCCTGCTCGCGTCCCCGGCCTGAACTGAGCTACTAGGCTTCGCGGTCGGAACGACTTATCTGGCCAGCTAAGTGTTAGGCTACGTTCAACATGACATGAGGACGTACAGCGTATCGGTCCTTAAACGACTCAGACGGAGTCACTATGTTCAAACCTACACAAGTCCCCATCCGGTCTTAATTCATTATTCACATGGTTCTTTTCCACGATAGCAAATATAGCCAACCGTGATCCACCTCATCCTAAAGCTCATAGGTGATAGGAAATCACCTGACTTCTACCACACTAAGCATGGCTAAGCATTTAATCCATCCTGAACTTAAATAGGATTCCAGTGCGATATCTGGACAAGGAAGAATATATAATGCAGCAATTGGTTCCAACCAATTCCTATACATAATGCATCATCAACAATAAAAGATACTCAATGTATTTGTAAAAGCATGGGAGGCTTAATATGCTCTGGGGCTTGCCTTTTAGGAACGAGGAAGGCTGGTGGTCAGGGCACTCAAGAAATTCTTCCACGGTGGCTGCTTCATCGGCTTCCTGCACCTCGGGCTCCTCCACCTAGTTAACTCCCTCGAACTCCAGCAACGTCACTCCCTCTGGCACACCTATTGCATGAATGCGCAAGATAAATATCATGGATGCACATGAACGAATGTCAGGGATGCACGGGGAATGCGCATGTTCGCTGTAGTTTGCATATTCCAACTTAAGCCCTATTCAAATCACTTTACTTACCAAGTTTATACAACCTAATGTATAATTGCTCATCTTCAGTTAATGACCTAGCACCTGCACCTAAGCATATTATCAAGTTAGGCTAACCCCTAAACAATCAACGAGCACATAGCGCAAGCATGCACTCAAGCATTTGCATTTCAACAAAATGGAGACTATGTAGTGGTACATTAAACTAGCCATAACTGGAGATTTATAAATCCAAATGACATTCAACAAGACATTCTGGAAATCTTATGAAATTATCTACAATTCATTTTCAGACCTCAAAGCATGATTCAAACTTTTATTAGGTCGAATTCATCAATCAATAGAACTCTGTCCTCACAAGGCAGAGAGTAAGCAAAAATTGGAACCTAACTTTAAACAGCTGTAGTTTCTAAACTACTGGGCCAAATGCCCTCAAATTTTTTTAGGAGCTAGATACATAAAGTATCTACAACTCTTGTATTCATCTCATTCACAGAAAACCAAAATATCATGGGGAACTTTCTAAAGTCCCCAGATCTGTCCAGAGGGACATAATACAAACGAATAATTAATAACTTAAGATGTAAACATATAATTGGACAAAACTAAATCTACTCATATGTCACCCATATCACAAGGACACCAGAAAGTAGGGTGTTCATCACCAAAACATTTCCTCTAATACCTTTCTTAATTTATTTAATTAATTAGAGGAAATACTAAACATATATGAAAACTACACCATTAAATCTACAAAAATTACAGTAGATACTACATGCCCTAAGTAGACTACCATAAAAATTTCACACCATTTTACTAAGTATAACAGCCTACACAAAAATTGGTAAGGAAGAATGGCTTAAAATGGCATAATTAGGAACCCTTAGTGAAAAGTGTCAAGCAATAGATTTCATATTTTTCCTAGCATCCATAAGGTACCAAGACATTCTCCAACAAATTTCATGGTCATAGGATTCATAGATAAATTACAAAAATTCACACATGTATCCACCAATGATAAAAGGAAAATCTATAACTCAAAAGCTACACATGCAATGACTCTCAAATTTTAACCAGAGTTTCTACTAAGCAATACTAGCTTACCCACAAAATTTCACAATTTTGGGATCACAGAAACTCAAGATATGATTTAAACAAGTTTGCATGCATTCAAAAACACTTTTCAAGTTCCTATTTAATTCATCCAAAATTTCTACATAACATGCTCAAGACATATTTTTCTTAAATACTAGACCTAACTATGAGTCTAACAAAATTGGAAGTACTCAATTTGGATCTACCAATTTGGAGTTACAAAATTTACAAAACAGCACTAAAAACTAGAATTTTTGAACTATCTTTTCAAACTCAGTCACTGACGTGGGGGACCCGGTTGTCAGCCGGACCCACCGGTCAGCGAGACAAAACAGAGGAGGCGGCGTTTGATGGCGCGGCGGTGGTCTTGCTCACCGACGGTGAGGACTCCGGTGACACCATGGCTACCTACATGATCTACGCGAGGAGAGGAACCAATTGGTGCTACTAGCTAGAGCTACGACCTAGCGGAGGGAGCTTGTCGCTGGTGTTGGCGACACGACAAAGCTCCGGCGAGACGTACTAACGACGACGAGCCCTAGCTGCCTCATCCAAGCTCGGTATGAGCTCCATGAGGTCACTATGGAGCTGTCCAAGCCAAGATAGGAGGACGAGGAGGTCTCAGTGGTGGGTGACCACGGTGAGCTCCACTCCGACGAGATGCGACCACGGAGATGGCGATGGAAAAATGGCCAATGGCCCTCACCTACGGCACAGATGGTACGGCTAAGTGGTGGAGAACATAGAGGAGGACAAAGCGGAGCTTTGGTTGAGCTGTGGTTCGCGTTTTTGCGGTGGCGAGCAGGCATGAGTGCGGCGGAGCTTGCTCGGCGGCAATGGCGGGCGTTGCTGCGCTTCGGCTACGGTGGGAAGCGAAGGAGAAGGCGAAGAAATGAAATGTGGCACAGGGGGCTCTCGGTGGCATGCTGGGGCTTCAATCGCTGAGCTCAGGCCCGACGTGGCCTGGCCGGTCAGGCCATCGGCGCCGCGAGGCGCCACGTGGCGATGAAGTCCTGCTGCTGGTCAGGCTACTGTAGCATTGTTTCAGTGAACCCGAACGAGCCTGACAACGTTACTTGATGGCCCTCATTCTCCTAATCCATTGGTCATTAGCGAAAACATTCTAAATGAAAATGGTAGCCCTTCGTATAGTCTACAATTCCTATTAAAAGACCAAGACCTAATTCCCAAAGAATCATGAGTAAAATCATCCCCAAAGTTGAGCCAATGAAACTGAAAACTGGTTTTTGACTTAGAAATTTTCTGAGTTTCCAAATAGCCCTCAAAACTGACTTGTGGGCCATTTTTGAGCATGTTCTGCACATTTTCATGAGATGGTCATAAAATAACTTTTGTTCCTTATATAATTATCTACATCTTTGCTTTAGGTTGCTTAGACATGCAAACATCCTAAGCTACACTTTTTAAATAGTCAAACACAGGAGCTCTAGGGGTCCAAATTGGTCAAACCATGATTTGGAAACCTAATTAGGCAAAATGATCAACATGAACAATGTTCCAAATGACATTCTAAGTATAACTAAGGTTCTTAGGAGAATAATTAGCCACACCATACATTGGTCACACAAGAACCAAGCATCATAGGCATTGAAACATGGAAGAACAAGTGAAGTGTTACCTTTGTTTCAAGGCCATGTTTCATATGTTTCATGAGTGTGTTGCATAGTACTAACTAACCTTGTTTCACTAAGTGAGTGGCACATGTTGCACTTAAGTGTTGCACACTTTACATTTCATAAAAGAAACAACACACATGAAATATACAACATGTTGTAATGTTTCGAAATCATGTTTCATGTGATATAAGTTCACGAATGGATACATGATGCTCATGTTCATGAAATGCAGTGCAAATGTGGAAGCTAAACACCTGGGGTGTTACAATTCCTCACCCGGTTAAACACATCTTTGCAAAGGCCTCTAAAGATGGTGTTTCGAGCCTTTGCATTCCATTTTTCATAATTCACCTCATCGCCTTGTAGGTGTGTAGCATCCTTAGGTTTTAGGAAGCCTTGTGAGGCGGCTCTAAGTATTCCAACATCTAGAGCTTCTAAGTATGCCTCCATGTGGATTTTCCAATAAGGAAAATCATCCCCTCAAAGATAGGAGGAGGTCCATCCCCTAAGACATCTTTCTCTAGGCGGTTAAGCCTAAATACATGAGCACGAGGCTCTAATACCAATTGAAAGGATCAAGATGCCCAAGATGAGGGAGGGGGTGAATTGGGCTAATTCTAAATTTCTTTGCAATAATTAAACTCTATGGTTAGCCCAATTCACCCCTTATGCCTAGAAAGTGTTTCTATTGATCTAACGCACACAAGTTTTACAACCTAAGTTCCAATCCTACTCTAGCATGGCAATTCTAGGAATGTAAATGACAAGAATTGAATTGCTCAAAGTAAATGCTCAAAGTAAAGAGAGAAGGAGGAATGTGGTGATGTTTTGCTGAGGTATCGGAGAGTCATCACTCCCCACTAGTCCTCATTGGAGCACCCGCACAAGGGTGTAGCTCCCCCTTGATCCACGCAAGGATCAAGTGCTCTCTATGGGTTGATTCTTCGACACGCCATCACGGTGAATCACCCACAACCGCTCACAACTTGAGTTGGGTCATCCACAAGCTCTGCCGGATGATCACCAAGCTCCTAATCACCACCAAGCCATCTAGGTGATGGCGATCACCAAGAGTTACAAGCATGAACTCTCACTTGACCACGACAAGCCTAATGAGAAGGGTGGATGCACACTTTGCTACTCTTGATCTCACTAATGAGGGCTCTCTTTGGGATTCTCAATTCTCAATCACCTCACTAGGACCTTACTCTTCTTGGCACTCTCAAAGGTGTTTCTTAGCTGTTGGAATGAGCAAAAGTGCCCCCACACATGAATGGATGAAGTATTTATAACACCGGCTGAAAAATGAACTGTTATGTGCCTCTGCGGTGTAACCGGACGCTCTGGTCATGTTGACCGGACGCTCCAGTCAGTTCTCCCCGAACTCCAGTGTTTAAAGTGTGACCAGACACTAGGCAGCGTTCGGTCAGCACTGACCAGACGTGTTCGGTTGTGATTTTCCCTCTCTAGAACCTTACTGGAGTCGACCAGACGCTGGCCCAGCGTCTGGTCGCACCAAACAATTTCACCTTGATCAAATGAACTGATCGAACACTATGCTAGCATCCGGTCACACCGAAGCCATCGTTCGGTCAGTATTTGACCCTCCATTCACTTCCAACTCTCAATCATACGTGAATGAAGTTTGCTCCAATGGTTCTAAGGGCTATTTTGGAGGTACCTAGTGCTAGATTTAGCAAATGTGCACCACACCTAACCCACTAGACTCACCTAGGTCAAGCTACCCATCCATACCCCCTTAATAGTATGGCCAAAGGAAAAACAAAGTCCTAAACTACTCTAAGTGTCTCTTCAACTCCAAACGACACTTAGAACTAGTCCATCCTTAACCTTGTCGTCTATCCTTTGAAAACCAAAACGATTTCCATCATAGGGGCATGAGCACCATGATTGCCCAATCAATCTCCAATACCATGACCTAACTTAATTGCCTCTGCAAAACACACGTTAGTCATAGTAATCATGTATTGTCATTAATCACCAAAACCCAACTAGGGGCCTAGATGCTTTCACGACCGACATTGACAAAGGGGAACCAGATTTGGTTTTGTCTAGGGTTTAGATCCGGTTAGTCATGATAGGTGCTGAGGTAGGGGATCTAGATTTGGCTTGTACCATCATCAAGGTGGTCCTTTCGCCGTCAGCTAACCTGTTGTCGATGAATCAAAGGGGATCTGGCTTCAGCTAGGGTTTGAATATGTATGAGAGAGGGTGCATCTAGAGAGTGGATCAAAGAAGGAGTCGAGCTGCTATGGTGTTAGGGTTATGATACCCAGTGAAAGCTCTAGTTTGGTTTTGGTGAATTGATGACACCCTAAGTGCTAACCTAGTTTATCAAAGTGATTATGAGATAGGTAGCACATTCCAAGTGGTGAAGCAAATGGTGAAGATCATGATGATGGTATGGACATGATGATCAAGTGCTCGGCTTGAAAATAAGAAAGAGAAAAACAAAAAGCTCAAGGCAAAGGTGATATCCATAGGAGCTTTTTGGTTTAGTGATCAAGACACTTAGTGAGTGTGATCACATTTAGGATCGATAGTCGTACTATTAAGAGGGGTGAAACTTGTCGTGAAATGCAGTTATCAAAGTGCCACTAGATGTTCTAACTCATTGCATATGCATTTAGATCTAGTGGAGTGCCAACACCCTTGAAAACATTTGTGAAAATATGCTAACACACGTGCACAAGGTGAAACACTTGGTGGTTGACACATTTGAGCAAGGGTGGTGAAGTTGGTGAAGTGAAGGAGGTGATTGTCACTGGAAAACAGTGACCAGATGCACTGGTGTAGAGTTCGGTTAATTATAAATCTTGGTGGTGTGCTCAGGTTCTATCAGGAGACTAACCGAACGCTGATGCATGTTGTGTCCAATTGTAGTGTGGTGGTAGCGTGGGCATGGTTGATCTGAGACAGTGGCGGTGCGTCCGGTCGCCCTTCGGGTGCATCCGGTTGCTACTAAGTGATCGCATGGGAGTTCTTGACCATTGGGATTGGGCAGTTAGCGTTTGAAGTGGGGACACGTGGTCACTGATCCACGATCAGACATAGGGGTGCCACAAGTCCAGTCCCTTTGACCTGCGCGTCCGGTCACCCCGAGAAAGCTGAAGTGATGAGCCCAATGGCTCTATTCGTCAGGGCTCTCTATTTAAGCCCCTTGACCAGCTCAAGCTTATACTCTTGGCCATTTGCATTGACATAGCAACCTTGTGAGCTTAGCCAAAGCCCTCCCACTCATCTCCATCATTGATTCATCATCTTTGTGAGATTGAGAGTGAATCCAAGTGCATTGCTTGACTGATTGCATCTAGAGGCACTTGGTGTTGGTGTTTTGCTATGGGATTTGCTTGTTTCTCTTGGTGGTTGCTGCCACCTAGATGGCTTAGTGCACTGAGGATCGTAGAGCGGAGGAAGGTGCTTGTCTCTAGCTCTGATTGTGGTGATTGTGAGGGGTTCTTGACCTTTCCCTAGCAAAGAGCTAAAAGGTACTCTAGTGGTTTGCTCATGGCTTGTGTGATCCTCATATTGTGTTGGTTGTGTGGCACCCTATTGAGGGTTTGGTGTGTGATGCCAATTAGCATGTGAACCTCCAAGTGAGTGAATCACCATGAGGACTAGCTTACCGGCAAGCAAGTGTCAGTAAAATATCTTATGTTGTCTTGTTCCAAGGATTTCTTAATTGATTGTGATTGATTGGCTCCATCATATCATGATTGGTGCTATCCTTGACATAGTGGTATAATCATCACATCCCCTCTATTGTATTTACATTTCTAGTGTTGCTTCGCTCTTTAGTGTAATTAGTTATGAGAGCAAGCTTGTGTCGAGTCTAGTAGTTGGTGTGGCTCTTTAGTTAGTCTTTGAGAGCACTCTAACTTAGTGTAGTGACATAGCCTTTGTGTGCTTAGAGATCATAGTCACTAGAATTGTGGTAGGTGGCTTGCATTTTTAGTAGGCTAGAGCAATTTTTGCTTCACCTCATATTTGTCTAACTGGTTTGTTAAGTGTTGTTGTAGAAATTTTTAATAGGCTATTCACTCCCCTCTAGCCATTAGGAGCTTTCAAGTTTTATTGGAGCTGTGGTCACCTTGATTTGAAGCTTAACAACCTTCGGTGTCAAAATGGCTCAAATCAACAACATGAAGAAGCCACCCCAATTTGATGGCTCCAACTATCCCTATTGGAAAGCTAAGATGACAACATATATCAAGTCAATCAATAGGAAGGTTTGGAAGGTGGTGGAGACCAAGATTGAGATTGCCAATGAGGAGGCTCCCACCACTGCCGAAGAAGTATTGCTCTAAAACAATGACATTGCTCTTAGTGCCATTCATGATGCCTTGGATGAGAGGACATTTGAGCAAATCAAGAACATTAAGATGGCTCATGAGGCATGGAAGAAGTTGGAGGAATCATTTGATGGCACTCAAGACATGAAGGGTGCCTAGGGCATACATCCTTAAGGAGAAGTTTGCTAGTTTCAAGATGAAGGATGATGAGAGTGTGCCAGAGATGTTCCTTAGGCTTTAAGTGTTTGTCAATGATCTCAAAGCACTTAGAGAAGAAGTGAAGGACAAGGACTTCTCTCACAAGTTCTTGAGATGCTTACCTTCGAGATTTGGTACATTGGTCACTATTCTAGTGAGGAGTGGTTTGGACACCATGACACCAAACCAAGTGTTGGGAGATATGATAACCGATGACACATATAGAGATGATGATGAGAAGGAAGAAAAGAAGGAGAAGAAAGATGAGAAGAAGGATGAGAAGTCAAAGAGTGTGGTATTCAAGACCACATCATCTAAGGGCAAGGCAAAGCAAGAATCATCAAGTGAAGATGAAGACTTGAGCTTTGATGAGATGGATGATGAGAAGATGGCTCTCTTTGTCAAGAGATTTGGCAAGTTCATGGTGAAGAAGGGCTACCATGCTTGAAGGAAGAAGTCTTCATCCAAGAACAAGGAAGAGTCAAGAAGGTGCTTTAATTGTGGAAGCAAGGATCATCTTGTTGCTCAATGCCCATACAATAGCGACAATGATAATGACAATAAGAAGAGCAAGAAGAAGGACAAGAAGGAAAAGAAAGAAAAAAGGACAAGATGACCTTCAAGAAGAAGAAGGGTGGTTCATAGGTGGTCACTTGGGATAGTGATGCTTCCTCAAGTGATGATGATGATAGTCATGATGACAAGACCACCAAGAAGAAGGTTCTTGCAAGCATTGCTATCAATGAGAAGCCTTCTCTCTTCGACACTCATCATGCTTCATGGCTAAGGCCACTAAGGTACAAACTTGTGATGATGGATGTGATGAGGAACATGATAATGAAAGTTAAAGTGAAAGTGACAATGATGATGAACCCACTAAAGATGAACTAATTGACATGTTAGAAGATGCTAAAGAATATTTTGATATTAAGAGAAGGGAATGTAAAGACTTGTGAAAGGAACTAAAAGCCCTTAAGCAAGCCTTTGATGAGCTCAATGCATCTCATGCGAGGCTAGAGGAAGCCCATGAGAAGCTTGGCAAGGCTCACAAGAAGCTTAAAAAATCACTTTCATCTCTACTTATGAGTAAAATGAGAAGGAGCATGTTGTAACATGTGACAAAGGCTTAACTTATAACATAGCTGATGAACCTTTCTATAAGCCTATCATTGTTGCTCCCGCTAACCCTTCTTGTAGCACATCTACTTCTACCTCATCTAGTAGTGATGGTTTCACTCATGATGACTCACTAATGGTTGAGAATGAGACCCTCAAGAAGGAGGTCAATGAGCTCACTCATGCCTTAGGCAAAGCCTATGGTGGTGAGGACTGCTTGCTTATGTGCTTGGGTAGCCAAGGAGCTTCTCTCTACAAAGAGGGATTGGGCTATACCCCTCAGAAAGGCAAGGTGGCCTTTGCTCCTCACAAGACTATTTTTATGAAGAACAATGGTCAGTTTTGCACTAGTTACAAGCAAGTTGGTCATGTAGAGCAAAAATGCATGAAAAAGAAGCCTCAAGCCAATGTATCCTCAATTAAGCTTGATTCTTTCTATGTGCTTACTAAAGGTACAAATGGTGTGAAGGCTAAGTTCATTGGTACTCCATGGATGGGCTCAAGGAAGAAAGCCATTTGGGTGCCAAAGAGCTTGGTCACTAACCTTCAAGGACCCAAGCAAGTTTGGATACCTAAAAAGAATTAATCTTCTTTTGTAGGTCAATTACAAAGCCAGAGGAATGCATTGGGTTCTTGATAGTGGGTGCACTCAACACATGACCGGTGATGTAAGAATGTTCAACTCAATCAACACCATTGGCAATGATGGCTATGATAGTATCACATTTGGTGACAATGGCAAAGGCAAGGTCAAAGGGCTTGGTAAGATTGCAATATCCAATGACATGAGCATTTCCAATGTGTTGCTAGTTGAGAGCTTGAACTTCAATTTGCTATCCGTGGCTCAATTGTGTGATCTCGGATTCCAATGCATATTTGGGGTAGATGATTTAGAGATCATAAGTGTAGATGGCTCTAACTTGATCTTCAAAGGCTTTAGATATGAGAATCTATACTTGGTTGATTTCAATGCTAGTGAAGCTCAATTGTCAACATGCTTGTTCACTAAGTCTAGTATGGGTTGGTTATGGCATAGAAGGCTTGGTCATGTTGGAATGAAACAATTGAATAGATTGGTTAAGCATGACTTGGTTAGAGGCTTGAAAGATGTTGTGTTTGAGAAGGATAAGCTTTGTAGCTCTTGTCAAGCTGACAAACAAGTTGGAAACATCCATCCTAAGAAAAGCATGATGTGTACTAGAAAAGCATTTGAGTTATTGCACATGGATTTGTTTGGGCCAACATAATATACTAGCATCGGTAGAAACAAATATGGCTTTGTAATAGTGGATGACTATACAAGATACACTTGGGTATTCTTTCTAGTGGACAAGAGTGATGTATTTGCAACTTTCAAATCATTTGTCAAGGGTGTTCACAATGAATTTGAAACAACCATCAAGAGAGTTAGAAGTGATAATGGTAGTGAGTTCAAGAACACTAGAATTGATGAGTTATATGATGAGTTTGGAATTAGACATCAATTCTCAGCCAAGTACACTCCATAATCAAATGGCCTTGTTGAGAGGAAGAATAGAACCTTGATTGAAATGGCAAGATCAATGTTGAGTGAGTACAATGTGAGTGAATCCTTTTGGGATGAAGCTATCAACACGGCTTGCTATTGTAGCAACTGCTTGTATTGTCACCCATTGAAATAGAAGACACCATATGAGCTCTTGAATGGTAGAGAGCCCAACATTGCATATTTTTGGGTCTTTGGTTGCAAATGCTATATCTTGAAGAAAGGCACTACATTGTGCAAGTTTGAAAAGAAGTGTGATGAAGGATTCCTTCTTGGTTACTCCACTACAAGCAAAGCATATAGAGTTTGGAAATTTGGCAAGTGGTACTCATGAGGAAGTACATGATGTTTGATTTGATGAAACCAAGGGTTCACAAGATGAGAATGAGAACTTAGAAGATGTTACAGGCATTCAACTTTCAAATGCCATGAAGAACATGGATGTTGGTGAATTGAGGCCTCGGCAAGTGATTGATGAAGAAGATGATCAAGTGCAAGTGCTCTCTAACTCAAATGTGCAAGTTGACACTAATCAAGCAAGTTCAAGTGACTCTCATGACAATGTGCAAGATCAAGTGGCTAGTAAATCATCTCAATCCAATGAGCAAGCAAGTGCAAGCAATCAAGTTCCAATACTCCAACAAACCAATATTGCAAGAGATCATCCATTAGACACTATAATTGGAGATATTTCTAGAGGTGTACAAACTAGATGAACATTGGCTTCATTTTGTGAGCATTTCTCATTTGTGTCATCCATTGAGCCAAAGAAGATTGATGAAGCATTGAAGGATGTTGATTGGTTGAATGCTATGCATGAACAATTGAACAACTTCACTAGAAATCAAGTATGGGAGTTAGTTGAGAGACCAATGGGACACAATGTGTCGATAGAATATGCTCGGCAGTCCACTGAGGGGCATCCTGCGATGGTAGATTTGTCGATGGGGATGCATGTAATCAGGAACCAGATGGTGACACAAGGTGCAGAGATAGCAATTTAGATAGGTTCGGGCCATCTGATCGACGTAATACCCTACATCCTGTGTCTTTGGTGTATTGTATTGAGATGTAGTAGATAGATCTTGATGTATCCTGATGGATCCTATCTGCTAGGGGACCCCTACCTCTCCTTATATACTCTAGAGGAGGTAGGGTTACAAGGTAAGTATCCAATTTGGTACTATACAAAGTCTTGCAATGCACACCGAGTAGCGTAGTGGATGCCTTGATCTTGTGGGCTAGGGCCACCTCCGATGGTGTGGCCCATGTCTTAGGGGCCATAACCCCATAGCTAGTCCCTGAGCCTGACAGTAGGTGACGTAGTCATGTGGTGCTAGGGTCATAAAGTAGAAGACCAGCCGAGTAGGCAGCCAGTCCCCAAGCGTAGCCTCGAGATGAGAACAAGCACATTCACCGCAAGGTGAAATGTGCCCACTTAGTCCCCGAACCTGCTGGAAGATGAAGAATGAATCTTGTAGCAGGGTCAAAGAAGTCTGAAAGCTTGTCGACATCATCTGACATGCGTGTATCTAGACCCTAGATGTGCTACCCAAGATCAGCACCCTAATCTGAACAGCATGGAGCAGCTAGATAGCACACCGATGAGACGTAGCAAGAACCGAGCAGCAAGGGAGTCCCCGACGTCGCTAGTGATGTCTGAGCACCGAAGAGTGAGGAGTCTCTAGCGTCGCTAGCGATGACCGAGCACCAAGGAGCGAGGAGTCCCTGGCATCACTGGCGATGTCCGAGCACCGAGGAGCGAGGAGTCCCTAGCGTCACTGGCGATGATCGAGCACCGAGGAGCGAGGAGTCCCCAACGTCACTGGCAATGACCGAGCACCGAGGAGCGAGGAGTCCTTGGTGTCGCTGGCGATGTCTGAGCACCAAGGAGCGAGGAGTCCCCGGCGTCTCTAGCGATGACCGAGCACCGAGGAGCGAGGAGTTCCCGACGTCACTGACGATGACCAATCACCGAGGAGCGAGGAGTCCCTGGTGTCTCTAGCGATGACCGAGCACCGAGGAGCGAGGAGTCCCCGGCATCTCTAGCGATGACCGAGCACCGAGGAGTCCTCGGCGTAGGCGGCGATGTCCGAGCACCGAGGAGTGAGGAGTCCCTGGCCTTGCTGGCGATGACCGAGCACCGAGGAGCGAGGAGTCCCCAATGTCGCTGGTGATGTCCGAACACCGAGGAGCGAGGAGTCCCCGACATTGCTGGCGATGACCGAGCACCGAGGAGTCCCCAGCGTAGGCGGCGATGTTTGAGCACCAAGGAGTCCCAGGTGAAGCTGGTGAGGTCCGAGCACCGAGGAGTCCTCGGCGTAGCTGGCAACGTCCGTGCAGTGAAGTGTGCCCACTTACTCCTCGCACATGAAGAAACTGAGCGCTCAGGAGTCCCTGGCGTAGCCGACGATGAAGCACAAGCGATGAACAGTCTGGTCAACTAGTCGGCAGTGAAGTGAGCATTGAGTAGAAGCGACCGGCGAATAGTCCAATCAACTGGTCAGTGACAGAGTCCATGAACCAAGCAGTCCGACAAGTTGATCGGTGGAGAAGTCCGAGCACCAGGTGATCCGATCACCTGGACGATGATCCTACAATACAAATATATAGAATGGGTAGTACATGACGCACAAATAAATAAACTCCGGAGAAAAATCAACAATGGTGTTGAAACGGCGTATGCAGTTCGGCGATCAGTTGGCGTGAAAATATATTTATATTTAATACAAACCGCCCGAACAGTTAGTGTGTAGCTGAGTCTCTAGCCCTAGCTAGTCCGTTAACCATAACGCAGAGCGCGGAGCTCGTGCACGTGTAGGTGGAACAGGCCTGACCAAGGAGCTACTGCCGACCACCCATAACGCAAAGCGCGGAGCCCATAGAATGTGTAGGGAGGAGCCGGAGACAGGGCCGTCTCTGGAGGCGTCCGAGCATCAATGTGACTGTTCGAGGGTTCAGAAAATTGTTTGGAGAGCAAAAATGGAGAAAATAGCTCAGAGAAACATTATGGCGATATACGAAGATTGGAGAATATTTAGGAAAATATTAAAGTGTGACTTAGCTTTAGACAAAAAGTCTAATCGGCGATGTATGACGCTATCTAGTCAGCATTGACGGCGAGCACTTGGTGGGCGGTGAGTTGTTGGTGAAGACGACCTTAGAGGTGGTTTTGAGATCGGATCTGCTGTTGCGGGGGCTAATGTAGCCAGTGATGCATCATCGTCATGGGCCGGCATGGATCTCCACAAGATTGATGATGAGAACACGCTGTTGATTTGAGGTCCATCTGGCTCGCCATGGATCAAGCACACACCCCCTACCTGGCATGCCAGCTGTCAATAAAAGATGCTCGGCGGTCCACCGAGGGGCATCTCACGATGGTAGATTTGTCGGTGCGGGTGCACGTAATCAGGAACTGGATGGTGACACAAAGCGCAGAGACAGCGATTTAGGTAGGTTCAGGCCATCTGATCAATGTAATACCCTACGTCCTATGTCTTTGGTGTATTGTATTGAGACGTAGTAGATAGATCTTGATGTATCCTAATGGATCCTATCTGCTAGGGGACCCCTACCTCTCCTTATATACTCTAGAGGAGGTAGGGTTACAAGGTAAGTACCCTATTTGGTACTATACAAAGTCTTACGGTGCACGCTGAGCAGCGCCGTGCATGCCTTGATCTTGTGGGCTAGGCCACCTCTGATGGTGTGGCCCATGTCTTGGGGGCCATAACCCCACACAATGTGATTAGAACCAAATGGGTCTATAGAAACAAGCAAGATCAAGATGGGATAGTAGTAAGGAACAAAGCAAGATTGGTAGCACAAGGATACACTCAAGTTGAAGGTCTTCACTTTGGAGAAACATATTGAAATGATCCCGATTTCCTCAAAGGGAAATCCACAGATTCGAAGTATAACAGTGATAGTCCCAGGTGATCATCCCATCACATTATCAAATAACAATTGATATCACAGTCATACATCGAATACCTATGTTAAAGAGAGTACAAATAACAAGGTTTACTCATTATTACATCGCCACTTGGTGGAATCACTCAGAGCATACAACATCTAGAACAACATGAAGTAGAAAGGAAGCGGATGTCGACTCCATCTTCTCAACAAAACTTGAGCATAGGAACAAGACCTCTAATCCTTCCAACCATCTCCATGGTAGTCGTACTCGGGCTCAGAACCTGTCAAACAATTATCAGTATGATTTGTATTGGCCACTGGCTCCCACCCTATGCTTTGCATTTGCTTTGTGGTAGTGCAATGCAAGGGTAAAGCAAAAGACCTATTTGTGGCTGTAGTTTCCTATGCGAGTATGTCAAGTTTTAGTAATAATTCATCAAGTTTTAACCGGTCTCATCCACATGTTCTCCCATCCTATCACACACACCTCACCACTCTCACACTCTCTAGGTGACAAGGACAACTCCCGCTCATACCTTGCCTCATCAGCCAAAGCCGGAAACCAACACAAGAACCGAGGGGAGAGAAGAAAGGACTCCACTCACTAATCAAGGGAAGCATAGGTCATAGGAATATCCATATCCAAGGACATGGCAATACGTATAGATCAATCAACTCTGTAGAGCGTGTACATCTAGAAAAACAAGATCACCATCATCGGTGGTGCCCTACCTAGGCTAATACCGACTGCCTCCCAACTGGTATGGTGCCATTCTACCACTCAGCCCTAGGCCACCCTAGAGTCCACTGGCATGCTGAGACTGTGAGACAGAGTACCGGGCCCCTAAAGGTCACTATGCTGTCTTAGGAGGGTATGGGCCATACGCCTGTACCTCCCTACACTATCCACTTCCAAGCTAGTAGTAATGGCACCATCCCCCACCCATTCAGGAGCGAGTGGTGTGTACGTAGGGTCCTATGATCCAGGTTCTCTCGACATACCAGTCCTTAGGGGGACTGGACATGATATCTTCTCAATAGGGGATAACCAACACCTCATGCCTCAATGACACCTTCATCCTAGGGCTTCATCCCACAAAGACACTCCACCCTAGGATATCCTCATCTCACATGAACCCTGCCATAGGTACCTCTCATAGGGGATGCCTAGGTCACACCCTCCTTGGCAAGACTCATCCAATGACTCATCGTAAGATCATACCCGATCGACTCAACCCTCACCACACACCCTAAGACACACGCCTAAGATCTCCCCGGTTGTTTCCACATTATCAGGCACCAAGTGCCTTAACCACTCACAAACAATCCTCCAATAAGCATCACATCACATATATAATGCGTAGTAGAAGCAGTAGTAAGTAAGTAAACGAGCGTCTAACCTAACAGCAAGTGTGTAGGGGTATAGGTTGCGACAAGGTAATGGCTCACAAGCAATTCTACCATGCAACCTATCACAGATCATTTGCATAAAAGTAGATCACTAGCATCTACATTGTAGTATGTCTAATAGGATTCTATGAGGTTGGGTGGGACGTGGCACCTAGCAGGTCGCCTCCAAGCTCCTTAGTGTAGTTGGGGTCACGCTCCTCAGTCTGTGGCTCCTCTGGGTCTATCAAACGAGACATATAGCCATGATAAGAGACTCCTATAGATGATCACATAGAAGCAACATAAATTTAAAAGATCTAAATGAACTCAAACACAATCCTATGACGTAGAGCTCATTTTTAGAAAAAATTGGACACTAGTTTAAAATTTTTCTGAGGTCGTATGAAATTTCTAAGATTAATCATTTTCTGAAAAAGAAAAAGAAAAGGAGAATTCTAGGGCTTGACACGTGGCAGCACGTGATTGGGCGAGGTGGTTCTAGTCACTGACAAGTGGGACCGAGTCCACGGTCAACGGTCAACATTGATCGGGCTTGGGTGGGGCTAGGTGGGCCAGATATTGGGCCAGGTTGGGCCAGTCTAGGCAGGGGGCCACATGACGCAAGCGGGCCGCTACTAGGCTTAGGTCCACGAGGTTAGTCCATGGTGGATAGCACTGTGCGGGTCTATGGACCGTAGGCACGGCCTGTGGTAGATCGCGTCCACTTCTCCCTCTCCTCTCTCTAGTTCATGGTGCGCCGGGTGCACAAGGCAGCAGCGGCATAGTAGCTCTTCTCTCTGTCTCGTGGCTACGCTCCTTGTCGGTGGTGAGTTCATGTGTTCTCGCACTAGGGTGGATCAGCAGGGCTGCTAGGAGGCTCTACGGCTTCGTGGGCTCATGATGAGTTCACCGGTGGGTGAAAGGTGGCACCTTTGTGGCTCAAGCGCCCGGTGTAGGCTTCACGGTGGACGGTGGCAGCACAGATCGATGTCAAGGGCACCAGGGACATCATCATAGCCCAAACAGGGCTCCTTTGGCTTCTGGGTGCTCTGACGATGCAGCTAAGGGGCTAGGCATGACCCTATAGGATCCGATAGGGCTAGCCACGATAGCGGTGATGCGACGGCGACGGCGCCCTGTGGCGAGGTCTCTATGGTCTCAAACGGAGCCAAAGGTGGCTCCTTTCCTTCGATTAGGGCCACGAGGAAGCCAAAGGACTCGATGACGGTGGCCAAAGTGCACGGCGGAGTCCATATCATGGCAAGGTGCCTAGCGGAGCTCCGGTGAGTTCATGGCTACAATGAACTTGGGCAAGGCATGGGCTTTCCATCCAGCTAGCTACACGGCGAGGTGCGTGGGGTTACGACAAAGCTCAATGGCCAGATCTCATCATGCAAGGAGGCTAGAGTTGGCCGGATCATCCCCGGCATGGCGGGGACATGGGCGTAGTGGTCTGGCGAGGCGGACATGACCAGCGGCCCCTAGGGCTCCTATTCTTCTTCCATCTAGTGCGTGACATGTCCCTCGGTGAGGTAAAGCTTGTTAGGGCGCTCATTCTAGATCTATCAGCTTGAGGTGGCCGAAACAAAGCTGCACCATGGTGGGGTCTGGCCATGGCGAGCACGACAGGCATGTCGCGGTGGTGCCGATGTTCCTGAGCACTAGTGGCTTGGCAAGGCCAGGTTTTGTCCCGTGTGCATGTGTGCGTGTGTGTAGCACATCATGATGGAAAAAGGGCCGGCCTTTGGCCCTCCCAAGGGGAAGAACACAATGGCCCGGCCATGGCATGTCCATGGTGGCGAGCACGGGAGAGCGGTGTCGGGGACTCACCGTGGTGGCAGGTTAGGTAGGGTGGTGGCACAGTGGCGAGTCGAGGCTATGGCGAGAGGTAGCAGTGTAGTGCCAAACCGCTATGGCGAGGAAGATGATCAGGGCACCGTCTTCTTCTCTGGCAAGCTCGGGTGACTTTGGTGGGTTTGGCTCCTTCCCTTCCTCCTTCCTCCTTCTCCTTGTGGCAGGTACGACCCTGGATACCCACGATAGACTACATGGGCTACGCCCCTAGGGGTGGTCCAGCCCACAAGATGAAGCCTTGCGGAGCACAGCGCTGCTTGGCGCGCCCCACAAGACACCAGGAAGATATCCTAAAGATACTATGAGATCTGTTAGGATACGTTCGATCCCATGATTCCTATAATCTATTATTGCTTTTGGTTATCTCCTAGATCTAACTGACTTGTAACCCTGCCCCCCAGACTATATAAGGCAGGCAAGGACCCCCTCAAAACACACACAATATCATACGATAGCCAATACAATCCAACAAAGACACATGACGTAGGGTATTACGTCGATCAGATGGCCTGAACCTATCTAAATCGCTGTCTCTACGCCTTGTGTCACCATCCGGTTCCTAATCACGCACACCTCTACCAAACAATCTACCATGTGGGATACCCCTCGGTGGACTGCCGAGCATCTTTTGTCGACAGTTGGAGCACTAGGTAGGGGTGTGCGCTTGATCCATGGTGAGCCAAATGGCGTACCTCAAGATCAGCATCATGTTCTTGGGTGCCTGCCCAGTGTGACCACTCACATGCATCCACATATGGGGAAGGAAAGCTGCGGGTTTTACATCTATGTATGAGGCAGATCGGCTGCACATTCTCATATGCGGATTGACACCGCCAAGCTCCGACTACATCCGTTTGACTCCAACATGAGACCAAAGCATCCCGTCCAACTATGTCAAACAAGCAAACAAAGACCATGGATCATACAAGCAAGTCATCTTGATCCAAGTCTCCACTAGTGGACGTTGAGGCCATGTGCTTCACCCTAGGAACAGAGTTCTACTTTGGCACTTTTGACCTCACCATCAATAGATCGGCGCCGACAACTTCACCACGCCCATGCTTTGGACTTCGTAGGCTACACTAGATTCCACATGTCTGTGTGGGCCCTAGCCTTTGCACAGTACATGCACTCTGGTTATGTTCATTCAGCTACGACTCCGTGTACCCATCTGAGCTGTCAAACGAACCCTTCGAGCTATCAAGTGAGCCGTTAAGCGAGCTACCCATGTCATTGACCACTAATATAAGGATGATGTCACCTAGACTACTTACTCCAACCACCTGCCATGTCGCAACAATGATCATCATGAAGTACGACGCCGTTACAACCGCGACCGCCGCCATGATGATAGTTCGGAAAGCTCGAGCGCTGGGCAATTTCATCAACGCCGACTAGATAACGCCATATGCTACCAACCAAACATTCTATCTAAAGCTAAGTCACGCTTCAATATTCTTTTAAATATTCTCCAACCTTCATATATCGCCGCAATGTTTCTCTGAACTGTTTTCTCCATAATTATTCTGCAAACGGCTTTTTTCTCCACGTATACCATCTTAAAGATGACATATAGCTAAGCATAAGGCGAACCCCCTGAATAGTCATGTTGATGCTTGGATGTCCCCATAGACAGCCCTATCCCTAGCTCCTCCCTACACATGCATGAGCGTCTGCCCTCTACGTTATGGGTGGTCGGCAGCGGCTCCTTAGCGACTGCTTTGTACTTCCTACATGCACACGGGCTCTGTGCTCCGCGTTATGGTTAACTAGGCTAGCTAGGGCTGGAGACGTAGCTACACACTAACTGGTCAAGTGGTTTGTATTAAATATAAATACATCTTCATAATAACACTAAGTGTTCACACCAACTGATCGCCAAGCTGCATACGCTATTTCATCACCATTGCTTGATTCTTCTCTAGAGTTCATATATTTTACATCATGTACTACCCATTCTACATATTTGTATTGTAGGATCGTCATCTAGGTGGTCGGACCACCTGGTGCTTGGACTTCTCCACTGATCAATTGGTCAGACCGCTAGGTTCATGGATTTCATCGTCGACCAGTTGATCGGACCATTCACTGGTCGCTTCTACTCAATGCTCACTTCACTGCCGACCAGTTGACTAGACTGTTCATCGCTCATGCTTCATCATTAGCTATGCTAGGGGCTTACCAGCTAAGCCGAGGACTCCTCGGTGCTCGAACATCACCAGCTATGCTGGGGACTCCTCGGTGCTCGAACATCGCTAGCTACAGTCGGGGACTCCTTGGTGCTCAAACATCGCTAGCTATGCTGGGGACTCTCGGTGCTCGAACATCACTAGCTACACCAGGGATTCCTCAGTGCTCGGACATCACCAGCTACGCTGGGGACTCCTCGGTGGTCGAACATCGCTAGCTACGCCGGGGACTCCTCGGTGCTCGGACATCGCCAGCTATGCCAGGCACTCCTCAGTGCTCGGACATCGCCAGCTATGCCGGGGACTCCTCGATGATCAGACATCGCCAGCTACAGTTAGGGACTCCTTAGTGCTCAGGACATCGCCAGCTATGCTGGGGACTCCTCAATGTTTGGATTATTTATGCAAGCATCGCTAGCTAAGCTAAGGACTCCCTTGGTGATAGGATCTTGCTACGTCTCATCGGTGTGCTATCAAGCTGCTCCATGTTGTTCAGATTAGGGTGCTGATCTTGGGCAGCATGTCTGGGGTCTTGATATGTGCATGTCAAATGACGTCGGCAAGCTTTTCGGACTTCTTTTTCTTTGACCCTGCTATAAGATTCATTCTTCATCTTCCTAGTAGGCTCATGGACTAAGTGGCTACACTTCACCTGGCGGTGAATGTAGTGCTTATTTCTTGATTTACCCTCCTTATTAATGAAGTCTAAGTGGCTACACTTCTCCTAAGTGGAAGAATTTTCAAATTTTATCTTGAGCCCCTTACATCCTTCTAGCAAGCCTTACTTGGCTAAGTCCGAGGTGTCCTAACCAGTTAAACTAGTCGGCATTGACTTTCACCACATAGGTCACTAGTTAAACTGGTTGACTTTGACCTTCACCACCCAGGTCACCAGTTAAACTAGTCGATTTTGACTTCCACTACTTGGATCACCAGTTAAACTGATCGGCTTCACATCAAAGTGCTCGGACTTGTTGAAAACAGCATTGCTCAAAGGATACATGGCGCTTGGGGACTAGCTATGGGGGATATGACCCCCAATATCCATAAGACAATACATGGGCCGCACCATCAGAGGTGGCCCAGCCCACAAGATCAAGGTGTGCACGGCACTGGTTGATGTGCACTGCAAGATATTTTATAGTACCAAATAGAATACTTTCCTTGTAACCCTACCCCTCTAGAGTATATAAGGAGAGGTAGGGGTCCCCTAATCGACATCGACATACATCCCATATTCAATACAATCCAATAGACCATATGTCGCAGAACCGACCAATTTATAAGAACACAAGTACAATGGCAGCCCGCAAGCAGTCGCACTATCATACTTGAGCCCATATAAACCCAGTAGTCTATCGAGTACCACAACGGGTCTCGATAAACTGATCCACAAACAACCAAGATCGTACATGATTCAACTTACATGTCACATATTACATAAAGTTCATAGATACATTTCCATCATCAGAGTATGAAATAAAGTTATTACAAACCAAGTTTGATAGATAATAGCGGAAGCAAATTAAGTTTGAAAGTAGTATTTCTAACATAGTTTAATACCGTGCCAACATACGATCACTAGTCCACAAAAGCATATAGAGGGATTAGTAAAGAAGCCTGCCCAAGGCTTACTCCTCATCCACAGCGAGATAGAAGCAACTCTTGCAATAACCATGATATATTGTGCCATCTGCAACAATGGGAAATAAAACCCTGAGTACGAGAAGGTACTCAGCTAGACTTACCCGTCATAAACTAGAAATAAATTGACTCCAAGGATGATGTAAGGTTGTATAAGTGGTTGTAGCTTGATAGCAACATGGAGCAACTTGATAACAATTGACCAAATTCAGCTCAAACGGACACTGTTTGACTATCCAAACAAATCATCTACCAAAACTGCTCTGTTCTGAAATTTTAGTGACCCAAATAGACAAAACATCTCTCAAATCATGATGCTTTACTCAACCAATCCTCAAAATAACTTAAGACATCCGAGTACCCTAAGCGAGGAATGAACTTGCTAAGTTTGTGACAATCCAACCATGTTTGAGCCACTAATCACCGGCTTAAAAATAACCAGTTTAGTGCCAGTGAAATCTAGGACAGATTTTCTATTCTTCTTTTTCTTTGTATCACACATTATGGAGTGTGTTCTATAGTCTCTAACTCTTCTTATAGCAGCGGTAGGTTTATCACTAGGAGTGAGGCTAGGGTTTTTCCTTATAGGCTTCTCAGGAAACAACCTTAACCGTAGATTTAGACACCAACACGCCAATGCACAAGCACTAGACTCAGTGGGCTATTTTTGTGGGGCCCAATTGCATACTCCACGTGGAGGGATAGTCCTACAAAGAAAGGGACCAGTTTTTTTACTATCCTATTGTGCTTTATCACAAAAGAGTCCTGACCAAATGCTTTTGCGGCACCTAGATGCATAATGATGCTGATCCGAAACTAGGGACGTGCTCTCTCTAGATCTTTACTTAGCTGATACAGCATCTTGTACTATCCGTGTGATTGTGCAAGATGGAATTGACTTGATAGCACAGGGTTTGGAGAAGAAAGCAGTACTTGCATCGCTGACCGACTTTGTTGTTTCTTTGCTTAACATTGTTCTGTGAGACAGTCTTCAGGGCTACCAAAGATTCATTACCTAGCTAGAGATTAACTTTCCTACTGGTAACTAATTAGTTGTCTCTCAACACTTAAAAAGCTCCAAAACTTCCTTCTTGATGGCAACAATTGTAGTTGATGTGCAAACAAATAGTCAGCCATGGAAGTCAGTAGAAAAGGGGTCACACCGAAGAAGGTCGATTTTTGACTATAGGCTCACATTGCACATAAAGATCAAGACTTTGATAGAAAGCTCATGAGCACCAGGTGACCTATTATAGGACATACTATCCTGGTCCATTTATCATCCGACTAATAACTTGTCCAACTTTAAGTGTTGTGTACCTTTCTGATCCAATAGGGATGACACAAGTTGCTCACTAGATGACCGATGTCATTACAGGGACAATCAAGTAGAGTCACTTGTCTACCACCTCTTGCAGTTTGTTACTATTTATGATGGTGATCTATTCTTCAAAGGTTATCCTCTTTGCAACCTTAGAAGGAAGTCCAATTGTATCTGGTCCGATATAGTATCTTCTAATAGGATATGGAGAGATTACCAAGGAAAAGCTCATGAGAAGACAACTCATCAGTGTAGTTCCATAATGGGCCATGACTAGAAACCTCAATGCCAACACATGTCGAGTAGCACAACCTTGTGTGCACGCCCATAGGAAGCTCTCGGTTCCATTGCGACACCGTAGAATGCTAATCGTAACACCATTACTAAACATACACCCAATGAGAAATTTCAAGTGGCACAGATTGGGTTGTATGAACAAGCACTATGCAAAGGAGGGATAGCAAGCAAAGGTAGTCACAAGGTTAGGTGTCATGCACTAGAGTCCAAATGGCTCAGATCCACTCTGCATGCTGAGCAAACCACACCTACCACCATCCCACTTACGCTTTTGTCCTCGCTTCGCGTAAAAGGATTAACCCGAGGATGATGGGATGGACTCTAGAAGCCTTATATGTTGGTCTATCCCACCTTTAACAACCAAGGTGTGACTAAACTCTCCATAATATCTCATTAACTTGCATATGGGCCACTATGGGCTAGATTCCAAACTAGGCTGGTTGTCACATACACCCCCTCAAAGGAACCGACATCCTCGTCGGCCCAACACACCCACAACCAGGCAAACTGATGACCAGGAACGTTCCCTCTTAGCACATGCAACCATGCGCCTAGTGCTGGCACATGTGCCATGCTGTGCGCCCCACAGGGCCTACACTATCGGCTCTGATACCACTTTGTAGCACCCGGTTTTAAAGACAAAACCAGATACACACTATATGTGAGCCTAGGAAGTCAAATCTCACATATAGCCACAAATAAGGTTAATATCAAGAGACAATACTTATTACATAATGTGTTAGTAAAAGAAAAATAACCTCAGAGTATAGACAGCGGAAAGTCAACTCCAATCTTCAGGCGAAGACTCCAAATCCACAGGGATGACTACTGGTTGACCACAAGCCTAACTCCTCCAAACCAGCAATCTGGTACCCATCCGGGATTTTTATCCAATGTATAGAAAAGTAAAACAAGCGTAAGTACATGTCATACTTAACAATTATATCATGGGGTTCATGAGGCTCAAAAGGCTGACACTGGTTTACTGCGATTAGCTTTAATAGATCATCTTTTTAAGCAATTGAGTGGCAAAGAATTTATCATTCCCATAAACACATGATCAGGTAAACATGAATAATGTATAGCATAAACAGTTGATCATTAGTACCATTATCCATTAGTGATCATCTCTATTCCATAAGGGTCCAAGGTCACTCATGACCGTGAGCATGGCTCTTATAACAGTGTTATACTCTGCAGAGTTTGTACACTTTCACTGTGACTCAGTGATTTACCCTTTCACCCGAGGTGATCAGCCTCTTGACCCACTACTAAGGAAGGTCGGTAGGGTTCACTATGAAGCCTTTCAAAGGTTCGTCTAACAAGTTAGGGCCGCTAGGCGTATGTGGCCCATCTCTAGAAGTGGCACGCGTGGGCATCGCAGCATGGTACACACAACCTAGCAGAAAAGGAAACATACCCTCGTGCGCCTTAAAGGGAACCACTAACAAGCTAGAAAAGGTCCTCATACTGAGCTAAAGCCAGAGCCATATAGCCCTCACAGCTGTACTGTAAGTCCCGGATGATCGCTTACAGATAAGTCCTTAAGGAGAGGAATCTGAAGCATTTAGAAAGTAGCTAAACACTCCAGCCCCCTGTTTCCATGTTGCTAAAAAGTCATATTTTAATGTTTATTACATATACCATTAGTCAAGTTACAAGATCATGGTTTTGATTAAGCACTAGCAAAAACTACCTAATGCAATATCCCGAAGGTAATCAAGGTACAAGATATCAGATGTCTAGGATATCCTTATTGGCAAACAAGGTAGACACATGCAATATGAATTAAGTGATTAAATGTGAATAGGTAACAAGGATAGTCCCATGCTATACTTGCCTTACACACTGATTCTTCGGTAAGCTTTAATCTTCACGTCCTTCTTCTTCTTCTGGATCACCACGTGTATCTCACTAACTGGACGTAATCGTAGAACACCACACAAACATCCATACACATACATGCATAGCATACAATTGCATCTATATTAGAATAGTACACCAATTATAGAAAAATAAGTAAAAGAGATTGAAACATGATTCTACGCATCGCTACGATCACACAATCATGAGAGGCACGCTAATCGGAGCTATGGTTGAAAAGTTACAACTACCGAGAGATTTGCTTTATACGTGGAAAAGAAAACTATAGGCTTCATTTATGTTAACCATATGAATTCATATATAAAAGATATTTATAAATAATATAGATTAAATTAAGTCAATTTTAGAGTTAAATTATAAAACAAAAGTAAAACAAATTATATTTTATGTATAAAACCCAGTTGCATAATCATTAATCAAGATATGATTTAAACCATAATTTTTATGAAATAGTAATATAGTAAACATCATTACTAATGCATAGATCTCGTCATTATGAAACAAACGCAACTTGAACGAAGCAAAACACAATTAAAACAAGGAAACGACAGAGATTAAATGATCTCATACGTGAGCTAGTATTATACAATTCAGAGTAAACAGAAAGGATAAATTATTACATATGGATGAAATAAGCATGACGTCTTTAGCATATTATTTTGATGAATAAAATATATATGTAGCAATGGAGGTTGACCTTTCCATCGTGTAACAGGGAGCACACATAGCTTTGAGAGCCAGGACAGCGAATATGCAGCAGCTACAGATGGTGGCCGGTGATGTTGGACAGTGGTGAACTGCTCGTGGAGTTGTTCGGCTTCTGGAGAGCTTGCAGCGCCGGTGGCGTGGTCTTGCTCGTCTCAGGCGATGGGCGATAGTTAAGAGGCAATAGATCCGATAGAAACAACAATGGACAGATTAGAAGTTGTGAAGATCATAGCAGCCCACACGGCGACGAGGGACGGAGCGGTTTAGGGGTAGGTCGACGAAGCTTCTCCTTGGGACGGCTTTTGTCGCTTATCGCAGTTCTAACACAACCAAAAACGGGTAGAAACAGAGCTAGAACGGTAGGATTAAAGCTGTACACATAACAGAGGTGATGGATACTTTCTTCTAACAAGGAATAGTAAATTGATTAGAAAGGAAGAGATCATGCACTCATGGTTGTGGTTCTTGGTGGATTCTGATCATTACTCCACGCTGGCATAGAGGAACATGGTGCCAGATGATTAAATTTGTCATAACATGCTGGCTTACTAAATCTTGACTTGCGGATCTGCTAGACCAGCTCAAATGAGGTAGCTTGCTGGCTAACATGCGAAGTGGAACATGGCACAAAAAGCAAAGGACAGGAGACGCTTCAGGTAAGCAGCAGAACATAGACAAATAACGGGTGATGGGACACAACGCAAACGAAACGACTAAAGTAGTCACCGACGACCATGGAGACGAACGATTGTAGCTCGAACTGGATGGACATCCACTTGTTGCATGAAGGAGAGGATGGCCGGGTTGGAATGCGCAGCGGCGACGGCGATGGCGACGGCGACATCGACGACGAGAGAGGAGAAAAATTTAATTTACTACACGAGGGATTTCCCAAACTAGGGGCTCCCCATATGGTAGTTTTGATGTGCTTTGCCGAAGGGGTTGGTAGATATATATAGGGAGAAAAACTCGCCACATCCACGTCAACTAACGATATGATACTAATTGACGTTGCACCATCCGCCTGCACTAATGGGCCTAAATAAACATTAAAGCCCATTAGTAAATAAATGCATGGGCCTTTGAAGATTTACTAGGATTATTGCACATGGGCTTTGAGCGTTGGGAAAAATTAGAGATTTATTATTTTCGGAATTGATTAATTTCATGGATAAAATAATTCTAGAAAAGTCCAGAATTGATATTTAAGCCACGAAAAATATTTCGAGACCTCCAAAAATTTTGGAAAAATTCTCAGAGACACTTTGGAACATGATGAACCCAAATAAAGTATTTGGAGCTCATAAAGAGATTGTTGGGAACTTGAAACATAAAGATTAAGGTGAAGGACGTAGGAATTAAATTCTAGAAAGAAGCTGGAAAATTCCTAGAGATAGATATTCGTCTCCTAAACTTATAAAAACACACATTTTGCACATAGAAACACGATATGCGACCGGCATGAATGCAACAAACACGTTTCTACCTTATGATATATTTTAAATTAATGAAAATTTTTATTTTCCTATGTTTTCATGAGCACAAAAATTCACAAATAAATCATTTTAATCCTATTTTCAAAAGAGGCAAATTTTGGGGTGTTACATAATAAGGGGTGGTCCAAGGTAAAGTCATGGCACAAGAGAAACATAGATTAGCTAACAAAAACAACTTAGAGATCATGATCATTGCTTGACATATCCTACTTAAGTCCAAATTCACTGCTTAACTCGTGACTTACACCTGGGGTGTTACATCGTCAGCCTAGAGCAACATGTCCTAGTACCAATGGTTCTGCGACTCGGCCTCCATGATGTACCTGTCCTGGCAGAGGATGTACTACCCAGGCACCTGAAGGCAAGGACCCTCCTCAGGCATAGATAGTCTGCTCAGCGGCCAAGACCTACCTCCGGGTACTCTGGGTAACGTCTAGGGTTTAGGGAAGCAAGTGGTACAGTTCCCTTCTAAGGTGCTCCTAGGCATCACGCATAACACGGTGAAGGCCCGAACATGAAACAGACTAGACACAAGCTACAATGGAGGTCTCCACCTATAGCTCCTAGAAGGCATGAAGCTCCAGCAGGGTCTCACTCGTAGGAACCCTAAGGTGGATGATGATGTGGCCCTATAGTCTGTCGGGTCCAAGCTCACCACAATCGACATACTCAACCTGCTCGGTAGGTACACCAAGCACCTTGAGGATGTCATAGAGCATCCAAGCAAAACCCCGGTAGCTCATACCATCGATGGGAAGCTCAACTGTTGGTGCCATCTGTGAATCAGTCCATAAAAAGGGAATCAGCAGACTAGAAAAAGATAAGCCATGCATAAAAAGATGCAAGGTCGGTACATATAACCAAAAAAGACAAGTTCCACTCCAATTTCTATCGTCCAATCCTAAGGGTCTCATCCTAGGATCAAGTATGGCTCTAATACCAAACTGAAATGATCCCAATTTCCTCAAAGGGAAATCCACAGACTCGAAGTATAACATGATAGTCCCTAGGTGATCATCCCATTACATTATCAAATAATAGTTGATATCAGCAGTCATACATCTAATACATGTCTTAAAGAGAGTACAAATAATAAGGTTTACTCATTATTACATCGCCATTTGGTGGAATCACTCAAAGCATACAACATCCAAAATAGCATCAAGTAGAAAGGCAACAGACGTTGACTCCACCTTCTCAACCAAACTTGAGCACAGGAACAAGACCTCTAATCCTCCCAACCGTCTCCCTGGTAGTCATACTTGGGCTCATAACCTGTTAAACAATTATCAGTAATGATTTGTACTGGCCACTGGCTCCCACCCTATGCTTTGCATTTGCTTTGTGGTAGTGCAATGCAAGGGTAAAGCAAAAGACCTATTTGTGGTTGTAGTTTACTATGCGAGTATGTCAAGTTTTAATAAAAATTCATCAAGTTTTAACCCATCACACACGTTCTCCCATCCCATCACACACATGTCACGACTCTCACACTCTCTAGGTGATAAGGACGACTCCCGCTCATACCTTGCCTCATTGGCCAAAGCCAAAAACCAACACAAGAACCCAGGGGGAGAGAAGAAAGGACTCCACTCACTAATCAAGGGAAGCGTAGGTCATAGGAATGTCCATATCCGAGGACACGGCCATACGTATAGATCAATCAACTCTATAGAGCATGTACACCTAGAACTACAAGATCACCATCATCGGCCGTGTCCTGCCTAGGCTAATACCGACTGCCTCCCAACCTGTATGGTGCCATTCTACCACTCAGCCCTAGGCCACCCCAGAGTACCAGGCCCCCCAAAGGTCACTACGCTGTCTTAGGAGGGTGTGGGCCATACGCCTATACCTCCCTATAGTATCCACTTCCAACCTAGTAGTAATGGCACCATCCTAGTTGGTTGGGTAACCGTCCCCCACCCATTCAGGAGTGAGTGGTGTGTACGTAGGGTCCTATGATGCGGTTCTCTCGACATACCAGTCCTTAGGGGGACTGCACATGATATCTTCTCAACAGGGGATAACCAACACCCTTGTTCCTCAACAGCACCTCCATCCTAGGGCTTCATCGCACAAAGACACTCCACCCTGGGATCTCCTCGTCTCACATGCACCTGCCATAGGTACCTCTCATAGGGGATGCCCAAGTCACACCCCATTGGCAAGACTCATCCAATGACTCATCATAAGATCCTAACCCCATTGACTCAACCCTCACCACACACCCAAGCCGCATGCCAAGATCTCCCCTGGTTGTTACCACATTATCGGCACTAAGTGCCTTAACCACTCACAAAAAATCCTCCACCAAGCATCACATCATAGATATAATGCATAGTAGAAGCAGTAGCAAGTAATTAAGTGAGCAGTCTAACCTAATAGCGGGTGTGTAGTGGTGCGACAAGGTAATGGCTCACAAGCAATTCTACCATGCAACTTATCACAGATCATTTGCATAAAAGTAAAGCACTAGCATCTATATTGTAGCATGTCTAATAGGATTCTACGAGGTTGGGTGGGATGTGGCACCTGGTAGGTTATCTCGAATCTCCTCGGTCTATGACTCCTATAGATGATCACAAAGAAGCAACAAAAATTCCACAGATCCAAATGCACTAAAACAGAAGCTTATGACGTAGAGCTCATTTTTACAAAAATTTTGACACAGGTTTCATATTTTTCTAAGGGTCGTATGAATTTTGGTAGCTTAAATCATTCTCTAAAAAAGAAAAAGAAAAGGAAAATTCTAGGGCTTGACACATGGCAGCACGTGATTGGGTGAGGTGGTTCCAGTCGCTGATAAGTGGGGCTGGGTCCACGGTCAACGGTCAATGTTGACCAGGCTCGGGCAAGGCTCGGCGGGCCAAATATTGGGCCGAGTTGGGCTGGTCTGGGCCTGCACATCTGTCATGTAGGTAGGCAGCCACGTGGGGCAAGTGGGCCATAACTAGGCTTGGGTCCACGGGGCTGGTCCATGGTGGATAGCGCCCTATGGTTCTATGGACCGCAAACACGTCTACTTCTCCCTCTCCTCTCTCTGGCTCATGGTGCGACGGGGTGCACGGAGCGGCAGTGGAGAGGTAGCTCCCTTTTCCCACTATCTCATAGCAATGCTCCTCATTAGGCGGCGAGCTCATGCATTCTCATGCTAGGGTTGCTCAGCGGGGCTGCTAGGAGGCTCTATGGCTTCACAGGCTCATGATGAGTTCACTAGGTGGGCAAAAGGTGGAGCCTTGGTGGCTCTGGTGCCTGGCGTAGGCATCGTGGCGAATGGCAGAGGTGCGGATTGATAGCAAGGGCACTAGGGATGTTGTCACAACCCAAACAGTGCTCCTTTGGCTTCTAGGGTGCTCTAGCGGACATAGCTAAGGGGCTAGGCGTGACCCTACGGGCTCAGGTGGGGCTAGCCATGGTAGTTGTTGCTAGGCACCGAATTAGCTCATGACCCAAAAATAAAAGTTGTTGCTCTCATCAAATACTACAACTTTGATTTAGTGTACACATCCATGCAAAGGCTCTATGACATAGTTCAACCTAGGTCAACATACCACTTTCACAAGATGACTTACACTAGAACTATGACTTAGACACAAAACTATCCCTAGTCATGAATACCAAAGTTGTTCATAGTGACATTATAAACATGTTTAAGGTATTCCTAAGGTCACACAATCATTTCATACATTGGTTACATATAATACTTCCTAGGTCAACAAGCATATCATCACTAAGGAGCTTAATTACATCAAGTGATCTACATGAACATTATTCCATTAGTCATCCTAAGTGTAGCTAAGATGCTTTAGTGACCAACATCAACCATTTACACTTATTCACACATGATCATAAGCATACACATAGGGAAACATAAAATAATAAGGCAGGTTTCACATGTTTCAATTGTACATTTCATATGTAAAAGCTTATATATGAATGCTCGATGAGTATGCTCATGCAATGCAAGTCAAATTATGCAAGCCTAACACCTAGGGTATTACAGCCCCTCCCCCTTATAGAAATCTCGTCCTATGATTTACAAGACCTACCATTCTTTGACAAAGGCGGGATAAACGTCACGTAAATAATCCCCCCGTTCCCTACGTGGCATCTTGTTCACTGTGATTATTCCACACCACTTTGTAGAACTTAATGACCATACTCCAGTGTTACTCTTTCCATCTCTTCTAACACTTGGATTGGTTTCTCTTCATAGGTCAAATCCGATTGGAGCTCAATGTTGGTGGGTGCAATGGCTTCATCGGGTATACGAAGACATCTCTTCAACTGAGAAACATGGAAGACATCAAATATGGCACTCATCTTTGGGGGAAGTTGTAACTTGTAAGTGACATTCCCTTTCTATTCAGTAATCTTGTATGGACCTACATATCTAGGCGCAAGCTTTCTTTGCACTCCAAATCTCTGTACTCCTTTCATGGGTGACACTTTTAAGTATACATAGTCTCCCACTTCAAAAGTCAGTGGTCTTCTTCTTTTATCCGCATAACTCTTTTGTCTTGACTGAGCTGCTTTCATATGCTATTAGGATAATGCGCACTTGCTCTTTAGCTTCAGCGACAAAGTCAATGCCAAAGTATCTTCTTTCGTCGGGCTCAATCCAATTCAAGGGAGTTCTACATTTTCTACTGTACAAGGCTTCAAACGGAGCCATCTTGATGCTTGTTTGATAACTGTTGTTGTAGGAGAACTCGGCTAAAGGTAGCCATTTCTCCCATGAACCCTTGGAAGATATAACACAAGCTCTCAGCAAAATCTTCTAAGATCAGGCTCACTCGCTTAGTCTATTCGGAAGTTTGTGGATGGTATGCTGAGCTTCTGATTAGTTTAGTCCCCAAAGCTTGGTGCAAGTGTTCCTAGAAATGAGCTATAAACTACAGTCCTTGATCTGAGATTATAGTCCTAGGTATTCCATGTAGTCTCATAGCAGTGGGATATGTTGTGTTAACCAGTATAAAATGTGTTGACTTCGTGAGACGATCTACAATGACCCATATGGAATCGTGACCTTGCTATGTCATCGGAAGGCCTATAATAAAGTCCATACTTATTTCTTCCCATTTCCACCCTAGAATAGGCAATGGTTGAAGTAATCCAGGAGATTTCAAATGAACAACCTTTACTCTACTGCAATTATCACACCTAGCGACATAGGCTGCGATTTCCTTCTTCATCTTGGTCCACCAAAAACAGGGTTTTCAAATCTTGATACATTTTGCTACTGCTCGGATGGATAGACAACTTGGACAAATGAGCTTCATCTAAAATTGGATTGCTAAGCTCATGGTCTTTTGGTACCACAAGTCGATCATCAAACCATAGCACACATCTTTCATCTAATCTGAAATGCTTTATTTCTTGCTCTTGCATCTTTCTCTTGATGTGAAATATACCTACATCTATCTTCTGTAGTTCTATGGTTTTGCTCTCAAGTGAACAACTGATAGTGATATTGTGCAGCACAACAAGATGTAACAAATTAAATCCATCCTCCAACAATGCTTCCACAGTGTTGCAATGAGATTTCCAACTAAGTGCATCTGCTACAACATTGACTTTCCCTAGATGGTAGTGCACTTCTAAATTATAGTCCTTAATCAGCTCTAGCCATCTTCACTGTCTCATGTTTAGCTCAGGTTGGGTAAAGATATATTTGAGACTTTTGTGGTCAGTATATATGTGACATACGTTGCCCCACAAATAATGTCTCCATATCTTTAATGCATGAACAACTGCTGCAAGCTCTAAATCATGCGTAGGGTAGTTGATTTCATGTTTTCTCAACTATCGAGAAGCATAGGCAATAACTCTTCCTTCTTGCATGAGCACACACCCCAAACCTATACCCGATGCATCATAGAACACATCGAAAGGCTTTTCAATGTTGGGTGGTGCTAAAATAGTAGCTGTAGTTAACAGTGTCCTTAGGGTGTGAAAAGCTGCTTCACACTTTGGTGTCCAACTGAACTTTTCATCTTTCTAAAGTAGTCTAGTCATGGGCTTTGCTATCTTAGAGAAATACGGAATGAAACGATGATAGTAACCTACTAACCCTAGAAAACTCCAAACTTCATGAACCAAAGTCGAGGCCTTCCTAATCCTTGACCTCTTGTACTTTAGATGGGTCTACAGATATTCCATCTCTAGATAAGATGTGACCCGAGAAAGGTACTTTGCTCAACCAAAATTCACACTTGCTAAACTTTGCATATAGCTTATGTTCTCTCAATCTAGACAGAACAATTCTATGATGCTCTGCATGATCTGCCTCATTCTCTGAATAAATCAAGATATCATCGATAAACACAATCATGAACTTGTGGAGCTCAGGCATGAATATCGAATTCATCAAGTACATGAAGTAGGCAGGAGCATTCAGTCAGTCCGAAAGACATGACCAAATACTCATACAAGTCGTACCTAGTGGAGAAAGCTGTTTTAGGTATATCCTCTGGCTTAATCTTTATCTGATGATAGCCTGACCTCAAGTCAATCTTGGAGAATACCTTTGCTTTTGCCAACTGATCGAACTAAGCTATCGATACGAGGCAAATGATACATGTTTTTAATGGTCACAACATTAAGTGGCCTATAATCCACACACATTCTCAAGGACTTGTCCTTCTTCTTCACAAACAAAGCTAGACATCCCCATGGAGACAAACTAGGTTGAATGAGACCTTTATCCAATAGTTCTTTTAAATGAATCTTAAGTTCAGCTAACTCATTTGGTGGCATCCTATAGGGTCTCCTTGAGATAGGTGCCATACCTAGCACTAACTCAATCTTAAATTCCACATCCCTATCAGGTGGTAAACCTTGGTAACTCATCCGAGAATACATCAGGAAACTCACAAACCACTAGAATATCACAAAGGGTAGTGGCTTGGATAGCACAAGCCAAGTGTTGGAGTTCAAAATTTTAGGAAAGTGGTACTAGAAAACCTTTACCTCCCTTGGGTTCTCTCAACATAATAGTATAAGTGCTAGTGTCAATGAGAACACCATGATCGCTCATCCATTTCATGCCTAAGATCATGTCTATAGACAATCTAGGAAATACTATCAGATCCATTGGGTACTCCCTCCCTTGTATAGAGATAAGCACATCTCTAACCATCTTATTTATGGAGATAGTAGCCCTAGTTGAACTTATACTATAACCACCCTTGCTTACCTCAATTACTTTCTGATCATGTCTAGATGCAAATGATTGGCTCATAAATGAATGAGAAGCTCTAGAATCAAATAAAACAATGGTAGGATGTTTGTTAACAAGAAACATACCAGCAGGTGACAACCTCTCCTGTAGGAACCTCTTCAACAGTAGTGTAGTGCATGTATCCAGGACATGCCTTAGGATTCGCCTTGCCTCTGATTTCCCTGGTTCTAATTGTTGTTCTTCTTAGGATGGGGCACTCTTTGGACCAATGGCCCAACTAATTACAATTGAAGCATGGTTGATTGCTCTTGGGTCCTATGGAGCTTCCTTGCCCTCCATTCCCCTTGGGTAAAGCAATGGTGAACTGCCTTACAAAACACCTTCTGAGGTCGGTTGGTCTAAGCTTTTGGTGGAGGAGGTCTGAACTTGGGCTGCTGGTGGTCAAAACTGTGGCCTAGCTACCACTGGAGCTCTAGGGATTGGGAAGACCCTGAGGCACCTGCCTCAGCTACCCTCTTGTTGCCCTTTGCTGCCGCATGTAGATTGTTGTGGTTCTCTTGAGTCAATGCATCACTAATGAACTCATTGTAGGTGGTGCACCTCAAGTTGGCCATAGTCTTCATCAACTTAGTGCCAAGAACTCTCTTGAAGCTTTCTATCTTCTTTTGTTCTATATCAACAAAACCTAGGGCATAATAGGATAGATTGTTGAAAGCATGCATGTACTCAGTAAGGGTCTTGGTCCCTTGTGTGAGCGCATGAACTCAGCTGCCTTCATGTGCATTAGCCCTGGGGGAATGTGATGTCCCCTAAAAGCGAACTTGAATTGCTCCCATGTGACCTATGCATTGGCAGGTAAGGAGGATAGGAAATGGATCCAACATATCCTGGCCAGTCCCTGTAGCTGATGGGACGCATATTCTGCCTTCTGATGTTTTGTGACCCTTAGTAGATAGAACTTTTGCTCAATAGTGTTGTTCCATTCATCCACCTAGATAGGTTCTTCGGCCACCTTGAAAATAGGAGGCTTGGTGTCTAGGAAATCCTTGAAAGTGCTGTACTGATTTAGCTCAGGCCCCTATTGTTGTTGGTGGGCGTGAGCCATGTTCTGCGCAATGAGGCGTAGGGTTTCATCCATAGTTCTCTGACTTCCTAGAAATTGTGCAAAGAACTCATTAGCAGACGGTGGTGGCAGTGGTGGTAAGTCATCGTCATTACCCTCTTGGTAGCTGCCTGCTCTAGCACAAGTGCGAGTCATCTACAAAGTTGCAACAATAAGTGATTATTGGATGATGTCAAGAGATTGGAGCTAAATTGTATAATCATGTCCAAACTAAAATTACTGGAGAGAATCTTAAATTCATACAATAAAATAGAGGACATAATAATTCATTCTCGCAACATGACATCACCAATTTGACCACTTATCAGGCTTGCAGCGTGTTAACATTCAAGTCATAATCACCAACAAAACAAACTAGAATTGCATTAAAGTCCAACCCAACGTGAAATAACATGCAAAGTGCCAATATTACATGGAAGTCCAAACACCATTACCAAACTTCAACTACAAGTCCATTACATAGATAACATGGATACATCTAGCGCTGTTAACTAGTTACTAGGTGATTCTAATCTTTATTATGATAACTATCAAGGTCAGACATAGGATCATCCTCATTCTCTGGCTCCACTTCTTCCTCGTCCCAGCCATCATCTTCAACTAACATCTCTAGATCTTCTTCTTCCTCATCAAGGATCGGGTGTAGTTGGTTGTTCAGATAATGCACCTCATGCTAAAGATCCATCAATACATGCTAGGTCTGTGCAAGCTACTGGCGCAAGTCCCTCTCAACATGGTCCTACTGGATGCTCAGGGCATGGGTCCTATCTCTTTCTACTTCTGCTAAGGCTGCATGGTTGTTTGCTAGGATTCGGTGGTGCGTAGCTGTGAATGCCTCAGCATAGGTGGCCTTTAGCTGCTCCCGTAGTCCTACTAACATTGCTTGATCATCTGGTCTTGCCTCTTGGGCGGTAGCTCTCTACTGATCAACTTGCTCCATTTGGGTGTGGAGATTTCCCAAAGCTACATATGCTTGATTAGTTTCCCATCGAGCCTCACTTGCTGCCTTTTTGTGCTTGCACACATGCTTCTTGAGCTTATGTTGTGCGGCTTCAGCCCTCATGAGCTTATCCATGCAAGTGGTATAGGACTCATGCCAAAAATCCCTGGTGTCCTGACGAGTATAGAACATCTTCATCACTGCAAACATTGCGCTCATAGCAGGACTAGAACTATCTGCCAGCTCATCTCGATCTCGGATCAACGCATTGCGATTGTGCTATGCCCATACTACTATGGATGGATCCACCCGAGGAAAAATACCAATAGCACTGCCAGTAAACTCATCCCCGTGCTGCTGATAGATCTAACTCAGTACCTCGAAGGCTACTACTTGGGCAGCCTCCCAAGGAGTTCTTCGTTCAGCTTTCGCCTTCCATTCCTGCCAGAAGGGTGCTTGAGTATGAGCTGGTATGGTTAGATGCACTTCATACCATGGCTGTCCCTCTAGGTATACTTCATTCTAGTGATAGAGGGGTGGTTCATAATACCCCACATAGTGCAATACTCTCCAAAGCAGAGTAGGAGTTCCAAACATCAACAGGAAACTCTCACTTCCAGCCGGTGCTTTCATCTGTACCAACAACATGTGCAACTTTCAGTGAGACAAAGTCATAATTACATAACCGAGTAAGAGATCTATAAGGGGAGGAACAATGCAAGTAATTAAATAATGATTTATCATGATGCATGCATGTTCCAGTATGTCCTTACAAACTTAGGAAAAATTATTTCTAATGACATACATGGTGCCATACATACGTTCTCTCATATATAGCGTAGCTAATCGGGCTACACGTTTCATTGTTAGTGTACCTGCACAAGAGTCTCATTTCAGCCCAACCCCACAATTATATATGTAGAATGTAAATCTAGGCTATATGTTGCAACTAAATACTTCCATATATGTATACCCATACATATACTTCTGTATCAAAGCTACCTGATGACAATTTTATTACCCACAATTAAATACGCACCATATACACATGCAAGCATGCATACACAACTGTACCAAAGCTAGCTCTCCCTGACCGCATGCTCACATCTTGCGGTCATGCCACTCATCAACTTACCTTCTTACCTTGGCGTAGAAGCATTTGATCCATACATTACCACTCAAGTGAATGGCATCCATACAATAGCATGCCGTATTGATGATGAAAGCAAAAAAACCCCATGTTAGTGCTTAAATAGCCACCTAAGAGTCCTTAACTGGGCATAAAGAAAGTGATCACTGGCACACTTTAGATTTCCACTTGTGGTTTCAAATAACTATTTATATAGCTATTAGTTGTAAGAAACTAGTTTTGGAAAACAAAAACCTTTGTTTTAAATACACATGTGGCAATTAGTGTTGAATCTTGCTCTAATGCCACCTATCGCAGAACCGACCAATTTATAAGAGCACAAGTACAATGGCAGCCCACAAGCAGTCAGCACTGTCATACTTAAACCCATATAAACCCGGTAGTCCATCGAGTACCATGACGGGTCTCGATAAACGATCCACATACAACCAAGATCATACATGATTCAACATACATGTTACATATTACATAAAGTTCACAATTACAATCCATTCATTAGAGTACGAAAGATGGTTATTACAAACCAAGTCCTATAGATAGTAGCAGAAGCAAATTAAGTTCGAAACTAGCATTTGTCAACATAGTTCAAGTATAGTGCCAACTCATGATCATAATCCACAAAAGCATATAAGAGGGATTATTAAAGATGCCTGCCCAAGGCTTACTCCTCATCCATGGCGGGATAGAAGTAGTTCTTGCAATAGCCATGATAGATAGTACCATCTGTAATAATGGGAACAAAACCCTGAGTACAAGAAGGTACTCAGCTAGACTTACCCGTCATAAACTAGAATTAAATTGACTCCAAGGATTATGCAAGGCTTTATAAGTGGAGGTAGCTTGACAACATTTTGCATAAAAAGCGATTAACTCAGTTATATAGTTGTACTTAGGTCATCAAGTTAAGTATAGCTATTCATCTCTAGATTAGCAACTATCCTATGCTAAACATGTGGTATATCATTTAAGAGCATACAATAGTAACCATAGCTGGTGTAGTAATTCCATGTTTATCTGAACCATCACATTCCATAATACAATTACTATGATGTTGGAGCTAGCCAAGTTTCTCACTATCCGGGAGAGAACGGTGATTGGAATCGATTTCAACTAGCTAGGAATTTATTCCTAACACAAACCCAGGTAGACCAGATCAATGGTAACCTTAGGTCACCTTTGGTACAACTCAGGTACACATTTTGCTGGGTTCGACCAGTGCCGCACAATCAGGGACAACCAGCTACCAGGACGATCAGGGACTACCCTGCCCTTGGGCTCATGGCTAGCTCCCCAAACATCCTTACTACCATCTAGAGTGCACACTTTTATAGAATGAGGCTCGGCCTAAGTTGAGCTACTTGGCTTCACGGTCGGAACAAGTTATCCAGCTAGCTAAGTGATAGGCATGTGTTCAATCTTGTCAGAAGTTCCAACAATGGTATGGTCCTTAGTTGACACAGACGGGATCACATGAGTCAGCCTACACATAGACTCCGCCTGGCCTCCATTTACATTACCCTATGGTTCTTTTCCACGATAGCAAATATAGCCAGCCGTGCTTTGGTATCCACCTATATCTCGCAGGCGATAGGAAATCACCTGACTTCTACCGGTCTAAGCATAGCTAAGCATATATTTGATCCTGGACCTACACAGGGTTAAAGGTATATGTAACTATACAAGGTAGTTCTATGCATCAAGTGTTTCTAGTCAACTCTTATAACCTAATGGATCAAACATAAAGGACTCAAGTAGTATTTTGTAAAACACTAGGAGACTTAGAATGCTCCGGGGCTTGCCTTTGAGGAAAGAGGTGGGGCGGTGATCTGGGCACTTAGGGAGCTCTTTGGGAGTCTGCTCCTCTTCTCCTAGAGCTATAGCTTGAGGAGTCACCTACTGATTCCCTTCCTCTTCTTTGTTGAATTCTAGCAACGTTATCTCCTCGGTCGATCCTATATGCATGATCATGGAATAAGGTATCACGAATGCATGTATGATGACACATAGAATATGATAAAACGTGATGAATGCATCCTCATAAGTATTTTCAATAGCATGACACTAAGGTAATAATAAGTGCATCCTATTCTACTGAGTAGGTGCATATCTCTTCTTTATTACTTAAGCAAACACTTCTGCAATTTATTTTCTAAACTACAAAACAATAGCTACTTGTTTTAACTATAACTGGAGTTATATACATCAAAATAATATGGTTGTGGACATTCTAGAAAGCTTATGAAATTCCCTACAACTTTATTTTAATACCCTTGATGTGATTCAATAGTTATATAGGTCAAACAATTCAGTCAAACAAATCTATCCTAGAAAGTAAACAATTAGGCAGTAAACTTCTAACGGCCAAAACTCTTAAACCCTAAGGCCTATGACTATAAAAATTTAACACAAGGTACATCAATAAGTTGTCTACAACTTTGTTATTAACAAGCTTTATAGAAAAGGCCATTATCAACATGGAATCATCCACACAACTGAAACTATACATGCAGCCATTTATTTGAATTATAAGGCAATAATAAATTAGTTGCATACCCCCAACTGCTTCTAAGCCTTACTATTAACATCAACAATTCACATGCATCACAAGCACCACAGAAAACATCATGGTCAAGCACAATCTATTTATTTAAATGCCTTTACTAATTTAATTAGATAATTAAGGGAAATAACAATCATATACCAAATGTGCACCATAAATTTCATAAAATTACAGTAGCTTCCTAGTGCTCACAATATACCATAATTAAGAGAAATAACAAACATATACCAACTGTACATCTCATATTTTTATAAAATACTATAGTTCATGAGGAACACAACAAAATTTGGTTCACCAAAAATAGACATGTACAACTCAACTTATGATTTTTCATAGTACAAAAAATCTGTAAAAGAAATAATAGAAACCCTAAATAGCAGTCGCTGACAGAGGGGACCCATGGGTCAACGGAGTCCACCCGTCAGTGAGCCAAAGCAGAACACGACAGTTTGACCAGTGCTAGCTCACGGATGGCAAGATCTCCAGCGAAGACAACCACACCAACATGACCTACTCACTAAGTCTGCATCGAATGACATAGATCGGTGGCAGCGCAGATACAATGGAGCATGCTCGTCGTTGGCCATGGCGGCACGGTGGCGCTGCGTGGAGGTGTGCTGGCCAGCTCCAGCCACGAAAAGGCTAGGTGAGGAGTGCACGAGCACCACAGTGATGACTCGACCCTATCTAGCCTATCTAGGGTTTGGGTGGAACCACCGGTGATGGTGTCCACATGCGCGGCGGTGCGGCGGTGAGAGCGCGACAGCGCTGCACATCGTGTTCTGCGCCAACGAGGCATCCATTCAATGTGAGGTCATGCCACTAGCTAGTCTACACCCTAACCAAGTTCTAACATGAGGAATCAAAAGGACTATGCACACGAGCCAAGCAGCGGCGAGCTCACCGTGGAGGCGTCCATGGAAGCCGAGCTCTTCGACGGGGAAGGAAACGGCGATTTCGCCCTCACCGTAGCTCGTCTGGCATAGCAAACACATCAAGGAGGTACAGGGGAACACATGTGAAGCTAGCTACGAGATGGAGGCAGCAATGCGTGGTACTATGGGCGCTAGGCGACGGTGGAGCTGCTCGGTTGCTCGGCGGCGCTTGGCTCTCCGTGGTAGGAGCGAGAGAGGGTAGTGGAGAGGAAGAGAGTGAGCGCGTGAGTGTGAACTGAGGTGCACAGCATCGCAGGTATCATGCACTAGCACGCTGTGGCGAGGGCCCAACATCGGCCAAAGACGGCCACCTTGGTGCACGACACGGCGTTCATCAGCACCCGATGGTGAGCCTGACAGCGCATTTTCCATCCCTTCTAAATCCTAAATGGTGGTGAGTTAGTGACCAAGTCCTGAATAAGAGTTGGAGATCTACATACGAGCTACAAACTTGATTTAGAAATCAAAGTCTAATTCTCAATGGTTATAGAGTTAGATCATCACAAAGTTGGCTACGTCAACATTGTTAGTTCAAATGACTTAGCAAAATTTCCTAAGTGCTAAAAACAATGAAATGTTGATTCTTGCGAGCTACAAATGACCAAGCTAGGCATCGAATTAGCTCATGACCCAAAAATAAAAGTTGTTGCTCTCATCAAATACTATAACTTTGATTTAGTGTACACATCCATGCAAAGTCTCTATGACATAGTTCAACCTAGGTCAACATACCACTTTCACAAGCTGACTTACACTAGAACTATGACTTAGAGACCAAACTAGCCCTAGTCATGAATACCAAAGTTGTTCATAGTGACATTATAAACATGTTTAAGGTATTCCTAAGGTCACACAAGCATTTCATACATTGGTTACATATAATACTTCCTAGGTCAACAAGCATATCATCACTTAGGAGCTTAATTACATCAAGTGATCTACATGAACATTGTTCCATTAGTCATCCTAAGTGTAGCTAAGGTTCGTTAGTGACCAACATTAACCATTTACACTTATTCACACATGATCATAAGCATACACATAGGGAAACATAAAATAACAAGGCAGGTTTCACATGTTTCAATTGTACATTTCATATGTAAAAGCTTATATATGAATGCTCGATGAGTATGCTCATGCAATGCAAGTCAAATTATGCAAGCCTAACACCTAGGGTGTTACATCAAACTTACCAGAGTATGTGGCCTATACTACAAGTCACGATCACAAATAGCCCTACAATGATTGGTCCTTAATCGACACAGATGGGACAAGCACGACCAGGCGACGGCAGAGCTGCTCGGTTGCTTGGCGGCACTTGCCTCTCTATGGCAGGAGCGAGAGAGGGTAGTGGAGAAGGAGAGAGTGAGCCCGTGAGTGTGAATTGAGGTGCACAACATCACAGATATCATGCGCCAGCGCTGTGCAGCGAGGGCCCGATGTCGGCCTACGGCGGCCACATGGTGGCCTATCTCTGCCCACGGTCGGCCACCTTAGCGCACAGTGTGGCATTCATCAGCACCCGATGGCGAGCCTGACAGTGCATTTTCCATCCCTTCTAAATCCTGAATGGTGGCAAAATAAATTCATTGCCCTCTCCCCAATCACAAACCATCACTAATAGGGGGTCCCAACCAGCGCCCATGCTAATCGCGACCGCGACGCCGTTGACTGACGGGTATCCCGCCAGTGGCGACCTCGCTGGCGGTGAGACCTACCCCACTAGACTCTCCTCGACCTTGTGCACCTCCTAGTACTACCGGTTGCTCAGATGGCACAGGGCGGCTATAATAGAACTAGCCTAATTTATACAAGATCAAGTACGGCTGTCCCCGCTAACACATTGACACACACACATACTTTCACTCCTATAAACCTGGTAGTCCGCCTGAGTGTCACGAAAGACCTCGGTAAATCAAGATCACAACCAAGATTGCATGATTAAGCAAATACACATCACATATATAGAGTTGTAGCAGAAATAATATTACAAATGTGTTCACAAATAATAGTACGAGTTTGGTTTTCAAAACCGATTAGTGAAAACAACATAGCTTTCAAATGATTACCTTAATATAAGTTCCAAATACATTGCTAGCATAAGTGACATCCTCTGACAAAAGCATATAGATGAGAAGTAAATATAGAATTACCGAGCCCACCGGCGGTTAGCCACCATCTTCAACAGGCTGAGAACTTCATCTGCAACATGGTGGGATAAACCCTGAGTACTCGAATGTACTCAGCTAGACTTACCCGTCATAAACCTGAAATAATGTGACACCAAGGAGTATGCAAGGCTTTATTAGTGGATCTTGCTAGACAACCTTTTTGCATAAAAGCTTGAGTAATCATTATCATTATTCACCTATACTAGCAGTGACTTTTAGCCATTTCCTACCATCTATATTAGCACCTGTACTAATCAATCACTTGATTAAGTTGCAAACAATAACAACCATATCAGGTATTTCATGGCTCATTATCATTATCATTATCATCATCATCATCATCATTTAACCATATCTTTAAATTTAGTGAATCTACTGTTGCCGCTGCTCAGTCATGTTCACACTATCCGGGAGAGATGGCGATTCGAATCGATTCCTATCCAGCTGGAGGGGTATTCCTAACACAAACCTAGGCTTCCTCCATCAGGGTCGCAAACAAGTCACCTTTGGTACAATTCAGGAGTCACGGGTACGATCAGTGCCTGCAAAATCAGAGAACCACTCTGTCATGAGTGCTCGGTGACTTAACCCACCCTTAGGCTTACGCCAATGGCTCTCTGCACATCCTTACTACCATCTAGATTATGACCAACTGCTCATGATCCTAGCCTGAGTCGAGCTACTAGGCTTCGCGGTCAGAACAACTTATCTGGCCAGCTAAGTGTTAGGCTACATTCAACATGACATCAGGACGTATAGTGTATCGGTCCTTAAATAACACAAACAGGGACAGATTCACACCCAAGACCTCCATGCCTTGTTGCTGCACTACTGTCATCCCATCCAGTCTCTTTTCATTATTAACACATGGTTCTTTTCCACGATAGCAAATATAGCCAACCGTGACCAGAGCTCATCCTACATCTCGTAGGTGACAGGAAATCACCTGACTTCTACTAGTCTAAGCATAGCTAAGCATCATTCGATCCTACACTTAATTCAGATTCATAGGATTTTATCTGGACAAGGTAAGCATATAATACAACAATTGGTTCCAACCAATTCCTATACTTAATGCATCATCAACAATAAAAGATACTCAAGATATTTGTAAAAAACATGGGAGACTTAGAATGCTTAGGGGCTTGCCTGTGATCCAACACTAGGTCAGTGTTTGTTAGATGACACTCGCTAAGTCCTTCCATCTTTGGGATAGGTTCACCATGCACCTTCCTCGGGTTTGGCTCCAACATCCCATCCGGCACGTGGTTCATCGAGCGTACCTAATTGAGATAAACGATGCAAGTACATGAATATGGGGAATGGTAATAAAAGATGCATCACATAAAAACATTCAAGACAAGCACAAGGCTACACCACATGACATGAGTACTTAGAGAGCAAGCTATTCACATCAAGTCCAACATAGAGATAGCAAGTACGTCAAGCATGACATATTAGTTTACTTAAGTTCTATTCAAATCACTTTAACTTATCAAGTTTAGACAACCTAATATACAATTGCTTATCTTTAATCAAGGACCTAGCACCTAAACAATCAACAAGAACAATGCTACAAAGCATTCATATTTCAGCCAAACTGGGACTATACAGCAGCATAGTAAACTGACCATAACTGGAGATTTACAAATCCAAATGACATAAAACAAGACAATTTGGAAAGCTTATGAAATTTTCTACAATTCATATTTAATCATCCCAGCTTGATTCCCTAGTTAAAAGGGTCAAACAGTCACATTTATCAAATCTGGTCCAGAAATTCCAGAGATCTACAATTTCTGATGATCAGCTTCGAACAATCATAACTCACAAAATATTTGGCCAAATGCCATGAAAATTTAACACAAGATGGTTAAGTAAGTTATCTACAACTTTCTTATTATCATATTACGATGATTCTACAGATAACAAGGCCAATTAATCCAATAAATGCATCTCTATCTAAAACATGGACAAAAACTGACATGCCACTTTAAACAGCTATAAATGGAGTTGTACATGTCCAATCAATGTGGTTCTAGACTTTTTAGAAATATTAGCAAATTCTAAACAACTTTGTTGTAAACACCTAAAGCTAATTCTGCTATTAAGAAGGCCCCACAATAAGAACAAGGAAACCCTCTCTGGGTTTGGGCAGAAACAGCCACAGAGATCTAAGCAAGTATAACTCAAGATCTACTTAACCAAAAATCATGATATTTAGGCTTTTTGAAAATATTAATAAAAGTAATACAACTAATGTATTATCATAATGTCATGATTCATAACTTAACTAAGCCAATTAATTAAAACATGCAGGACTATTTAGAATAGGAGCAAAGCAATACAGGTAATTTGTTATTTTTATAGATCTTAAACTATCAAGCCTAAAATATTGAAATTTTTACCAGACATCAACAATAACCTTAGTAGCACTCCACAAAAATTTCACAATTATTTGAGCAGAACAACTGCAGTTATGAAAAAGACAAGACACAACTAGTATCAAAAACCTAACTGCATAAATCTATTCTTTACAGCAAAATATTTAAACTAAATCATGCCATATTATAGATCTAGTGCATAGAAAATTTCACAAGGATTCCGAAAAGTCCTAATTTGCTATTTTTGGATTTTTCTACAATTTACTACGATTTTCCAAATTTCAGCTGATTTCCTGCAAAAAGGTCCTCAATGGCACTATTCATAAGAGTCATAGGCTGTGCATTTGGCCCCCTCCTTTCATTCGAATTTTAACCCAAGGTCCCTGGCGGGATTTTGGAGCAGAGGAAGTTGGGGCCGGCCGTGTTGGTGCTTGTCGGCGGCGGAGCACAAGGGTGCCCGCACGCACCCTCTGGGGGTCTCGGATGGATGGGAGGCGACCCAAGGTGGCCCTGACCATGTGCACTGGTGGTCAGAGGTGACGGCGGCCGGCGGCTATGGTGCTTCTAGCATGGTTTTTGGACGGTGAACACGAGCATAGAGTACAAGAGAGGGAGGCGAAGCTGATGGTCATGCACGTGACGAGCAAGGGGGCCGACAGAGGGGAAAACGGCCGCGGCATCGGCGAGCTCGGAGCTCGGCCATGGCAGCCACGGTGCGGTCGCGTTCAGAGAGCGAGAGCGAGTGGGAGGGGCAGGGAAAGGGTGAGGGAAGCCAAGAGGGGCTCGGGCGCTTGACACCACGGTGAGGAGAGGGCAAGGGTGCATGGCAAGGATGGGGGCACGCGGCATCCATGCACGGTGGCCACGTCGGCATTCTGACAAACAGGTGGTAGGCGCTGGAGTGGGCGAGGTGGACGTCCAAATTGGGCCTGCTATGGGCCGATTTAGTCCATGGGCCTGAAAACAATGTTTGCTCAACTCAGATTACTCTCCAACTTTGGTTAAGGCTGTATGGTCATTAGAGCTCTTCATCAGTTGGTAATTAAGCCACAAACTACTAGTGTCAGCGTGTTGATAGCGACAAGCAAACATTCAAATTGATGGTGAAAACGAGGTCAAACTGGTGCCATCTTTTTACATGCTCTTCTCCATGAACTTAGCTCCAACTTTTATTTTTAGACCAACTTAAGTTCGCTTAGCGAATTTTGGAGAACAGCGGCATGCCAACGGTTATTACTGGTCCAAGCTTCTAGACTTGGAATTATTTTGGAAGGCCAAAACAGTAGCATTTCCAATATTTGAGGTACTGTTTGGCTAGCTTAGAAGCCAAACTAGCTCTTGATCCTAAAGTAAAGTTTGTAGCACACAAACTAAATTTCAACTTTTATTAAAGGTCAAACTTCAGATTATGAACATAAACTATATTTTTCCGTTGGTCAATGTAGCATCTTGATAAAGCTCCAAAATAGGGTTTTAAGACAATTGAGACATTTTCTTGACATATGCTCAACATGAACCCTTCATAACTTTTGTTGTAGAGTTCGATTAGAGTCATTTGTGTAACGTTGCAAGGTTTGGTTGAACTCACATATTCTCATTCACTTAATAAAGCAATTCATGCAAGGATATAACTTATCATTTCATGTGACTTCTTGATTCTAAACTTCATGAAACTTTTCCAATAGTCTAGGTAGATGGAAATAGATGTGAGACACATGAAAGGGGCACCTTCAACATCAATCAAGCATACATTTGGAAAAGGGTCTATATGTAAGCAAAGGTGCATTATCCAAGTTCAAGTTGGGGCTCATTCTAATAGATTTGATCCTGACACCTTCATCACCACTTAACATGTCATGTTTGAGCTTAAACCCATTGCTTAATTGGTGACAAACACCTGGGGTGTTATAGCCCTCCCCCCTTAAAGGAATCATGTCCCAAGATTCAGGACGAAAGACTTTTATAGAAGAGAGACATGTTACCAGTTTCCAACATTAGTGATAGCCTTAGGTTACATAGCATTCAAGCATCAGAGGGACCAAATTGGTCGAGATAACTTTCTATACTTGTTCTTTGTAATAAATATTTGTCAAAAGGATTTCGTTCATTGGCTTCCATAAAGTATTGTTACATTGGGAGGAATCCAAGATAGCACTGTCCTGCGTATTTCATCCTCGATGTACAAAGAGTGATTCAAGCATAGACTAAGTACTTGTAACATCTACTTCCCTAGTGGATATAGCACAGACCATATGGACTTTGCACTAGACCATAGTCTGTTGACGGATATTCCTTGCAACGGTGCTATATTTGTTCACAAGGTTTCAAAAGCAGTTCTCTACCAAAGTAGCTTGAGTACAACCTTTCATAAGGAATGAGATTATAGATGGGGTAAGCATCCTCTGAGGTTGTGAGAAGCCGAGTAACCAATAGACAATGTCTGTGCGGGTTGTGACTATTCAATCGCTCAGATTCCCATCGATGGAAACTACATAATATTCCATGTGTGTAGTGCTCTTTCTCTGATAACAATACTTTATTATCTGAGTCTATTGAGTGAAGATGAATGTGATTGCTGACTCTGACCACCCAGCAATTTTGATGCTCATTAGCTAAGGGAACCTTAGAATCTAAGTGGCAACAGGAATCTGGGTTGAATCTAATGCAACCTCATGGGTAAGACACATAGAAGGTACCAAGGATAAGTCCTGCCTTAGAAAACATTGCTATAGAAGGATGACAGCGAGGTCTGAAGGTCAACGAGAGTTGCAAGTATACACCGACTGGAAAAACTAGTACACTATTAAGCAGGTTGAGCACAATTTGTCTTCATGGTGTAGTGGCGCAGTAAGTTGGGTTGACTTGCACTATATCAAACTATCTATGTGGAACTACTTTTGACATTGGGGCTTCATTTCTAATGTCAGTCAATATCGCCAAATCACAATTTGAAATCTGTTGTTTGACACCTTTCAAATTGCTTTCGATTTGCAAGGGTACAAATTGACTCGTAGAACACCTCGATTGCTCGAACATTGTTGATAGAAGAGGCCAAGAAAAAGGTACAAAGGGGTCCAAGGAGTCTTATTTAGGGCATCTAAAGGATTATCTAGCAACAATTATTGATCGCGTTACATACCTTGGCATCAATTGCAAACACAACTTTCGAATGCGAAGGATGATCGCAGTCACAAAGAAATTACAGATTCTGTACTCTTTGGTTTTCTAGTTCATATTTCAAAAACTAGTGCTCCATTGTGCATGAATTTTTATAGGAATATAGATCCATGAGTCCCCTAACTGCTCACCAAAATTCAGCTCAAACGGACACTGTTTGACTATCCAAACAATGTGTCTACCAAAACTGCTCTATTCTGTAATTATAGCGTACCGAATTGACAAAACATCTCTCAAATCCGATGTTTCACTCAACCAATCCTCAAACAAACCTAAGGCATCGACGTGTCCTAAGTGAGGAATGAGGTCACCAAAGTTTGAGGCCATTCCAACCATGTTTGAGTCACTAATCGTTGGCTTGAAGATGTTCAGGTTTTGTACCCAAAAATCTGGACAGATTTCTCGTTCTTCTCTTTCTTTGCTTCACACGTTGTGGTGTGTGTTCTCTACTCTTGATCTCTTTGTATAGCAGCAGCAGCAGCTCTTTTTTTTGAGGATGTAGACTAAGGTTTTTTTCCCATATGTGGTTCTCAGGAAACAACTTAAATCGTTTGATTTAGACACCAACTTGACGACGCACAAGCATTGGACTTGTGGCTATGTTTTCGGAACACAAAGCATACTCTACATGGAGGGACTGTCCTATAGAGATAAGGAACCATTCCTACATATCCTTCGGCACTTCGCCCAAAAGAGTCCGGACACATGTGTTAGTGGCACCTAGGGGCACAAAGATGCTGACTGAAACTAGGGACGTGCTTTCGCTAGCGCCTACATAGTCGATACAACGTCTTGTACTATCTGTGTGATTGTCCAAGATGGAATTGACTTGATAGCACAGGTTTTGGAAAACAATGCAGTAGTTGCATTGCTAAACGGCTTGCTGTTTCATTGCTTAACATTGCTCTGCGAGATATAGCCTTCGTAATTAGCAAAAAGTTGTCACCTAGCTGGAGGTTAAGCTTCCTACTAGTAACTAATCAGTTGTATCTCAACACTAAAAGTTCTAAATCTTCACTCTTGTCAACAATAGTTGTGATTGACGCATAACAGATGGTCGCCATTGAAGTCAGCAGACAAGGGGTCACACTAGAGATGGTTGATCTTGACTGTGCGATCAGCATGCACATAATGATCAAGACTTGGATAGCTAGGTCATAATCATAATGTGACATTCGATTCTTATCCGACTAACAACTTGTCCAACATTAAGTGTTGTGTGCCTTTCTAATCTAATGAGAATGATATAAGTTTCTCACTAGATGACCGATGTCATTACAGGGACAGTCAAGTAGGGTCACTTGCCTACCATCTCTTGTAGTCTATTAAGTTCACATCGGTGACCTATTTTTCAAAGGTTATCCTTTGGATGACTCTAGAAGGAAGCTCTACTACTTTTGGTCTAATATAAGGATCTCCCGATTAGATATGGAGAGATAACCAAGGAAGCGCTCGCGTGAGAATAACACATCAGGTGCAGTTCTGCAATAGATCATAACTAGAAACCTCGATACCAGCACGTGCCGAGCAGCACAACCTTGTGTCGCGCGCCACAAGAGGCTCTCGGTTTCATCAGCGGCACCGTAGATCGCTAATCATGGCACCATTACTGAACATACAACCCACCAAAATTTTCACGTGGCACAAATTTGGTTGCAAAGGAGCAAGCACAATGAGAAGGAGGGATAGCAAACAAAGGTAGTCACAAGATTAGGATTCAATAAGGAGGTGATCCGAAGATCAAAACATAGCGCAAAAGAACATAGCTTTAATTGCCGAAGACAACTGAGCAGGGAACTCTTGCCTAATTCCAATATACATCTTGTGTCCACCAAATTGATTACCAGATAAAGATTAACATGAGATTTGGTCTTGCTGAGCAGCAACATGAGATCAAGACTGATAAACATCCAGAGACTTGAAAGAGTTGGAGACAAAATACACGAGATTCGAGGGATAGAGCCAAGGCACTGACTAGGGATTCAGTTGATAAAGCAATGACATGAGCTACGAGGAAAAGGTTCCAAAGCTAGGAGAGATAGCGATTAGCATTGCACCAGATCATCTGTAGAAGAAGGAGCAATGAGATCTAACAAGGATTTTTGAGTAGGGTCCTCCCACATAGGAGCAGGACAACCACGAAACATGCAAGCATTCAAGGGAACTAAGCTTGGGCCTAAGGTCAAGCAAAGGCATGGATAAAGGTCTTCATAGCAGCAACGTTCAAGACTAGCAACCTCGTGTATAGGCTCAGGCCTCCTAAAAGAGAACTCAATTGGAAATGACAACCATGAGATTATCAAAACTTGGACGATGTTCTAGGATAGCGCTCTTCAACACTCATATGCTTACCGAGGACAAAAGGGTGACAACTATGGCACTACCTAGATAACAAGCATCCACACCTACATCATGGTCTTAAGCGAGCATTTCGAAACACTCAATCCTAATTAGCTTAAATGACTATTACGAAGCACAAAGCTCATACATAACAAGCAGTCACCTACAGCAACACCACTACACATAAACTTGGTAGTAAGGTGTTGTTATCTTTTTATTTTCTTTTTTACTAAGTAGGTGGATATCTCTACAAACAAGTTTTACTTACATTTAGCAATTTAGTTTTCGAAGGGGTGAAGTTTTTGCAAATTAATAACTTGTCATCTATTTCCTTTGGAAGCAAACATACAAGACAAAACTAATCACACACTACCTTCAAGCATAGCTATTCAAGCAGGATGGGACAAGGACATTTTGTCTAGCTTCACACAGGGAAGATAGTAACATCCCATTGATCACAAGTTACTTAATATTAGAACAAAGAGAGGAAGCATATTTATGCACAAGCACAATCATGATGCATGCTCGTCCTTTTCATCCTCACGAAATTGCTAGCCTAAGGTGGCAATCACGTTCTATGTCGGTGGCATAACACATACTCTCTCGATATATAGCCAGTCGTCAGCTATATTCAATCTACGCATTCGTGGTTAGCGTACCTATAGGCAAATTCATTGCAGCCCAGTCCCCACAAGAGATAAATAAGCACACAATGAAAGCAGTAAACTAAGATACTCTCCATATATACATCCCCAGATGTATATACTTCGGTATCCATAGCTACCCAACAGATATACCCACAATTAAGTACCTTCATATATATACATGTGTGTAACATGTAAATATTACAGTAACCACAGCTAACTCTCCCCTAGACCGACAATTGGATGGTCATGCTCTCATAACTCACACTTACCTAGGCATAGAGGCAATTGATCCATACATTACCATTCAAGCGAATGGCATCCATACAATAGCACGCCGTATGGACAACGAAAGTAAAAACCCCCATGTTAGTACTTAGATAGCCACCTAATAGTCCTTAACTGGGCATAAAGGAGGATGTCGCTAGCATAGTTTTGCAAATTCATTTTTGACAAATTTGTCTGTAGCTAAAGTTTTAGTTAAAATAGGCTTTTTAAAAACAAAACTTTGTTTTTAAAATGATGTACATGACAGTATTATGCTTAATCTTGCTCTGATGCCAACTATAATAGAACCGCCCAATTTATACAAGATCAAGTATGGCTGTCCCCGCTAACACGTTGACACACACATACTTTCACTCATATAAACCCTGATAGTCCGTCGAGTGTCACGAAAGACCTTGGTAAATCAACATCACAACCAAGATCATGTGATTAAACAAATACACATCACATACACAGAGTTGCAGCGGAAATAATATTACAAATATGTTCACAAATAATAGTATGAGTTTGGGTTTCAAAACCGATTAGTGAAAACAACATAGCTTTCAAATGATTACCTTAATATAAGTTCCAAATACATTGCTAGCATAAGTGACATCCTCTGACAAAAGCATATAAATGAGAAGTAAATATAGAATCACAGAGCCCACCGACAGTTAGCCACCATCTTCAACAGGCCAAGAACTTCACCTGCAACATGGTGGGATAAACCCTGAGTACTCAAATGTACTCAGGTAGACTTACCCATCATAAACCAGAAATAAAGTGACACCAAGGAGTATGCAAGGCTTTATCAGTGGATCTTGCTAGACAACCTTTTTGCATAAAAGCTTGAGTAATCATTATCATTATTCACATGTACTAGCAGTGACTTTTAGCCATTTCCTACCATCTATATTAGCACCTGTACTAATCAATCACTTGATTAAGTTGCAAACAATAACAACCATATCAGGTATTTCATGGCTCATTATCATTATAATCATCATCATCATGATCATTTAGCCATATCTTTAAATTTAGTAAATCTACATTGCCACTGCTCAGTCAAGTTCTCACAATCCAGGAAAGACTGGCGATTTGAATCGATTCCTATCTAGCTAGAGGGGTATTCCTAACACAAACCCTGCTTCCCCCGTCAGGGTCGCAAACAAGTCACCTTTGGTACAATTCAGGAGTCGCGGGTATGATCAGTGCTGCAAAATCAGAGAACCACTCTGCCATGAGTGCTCTGTGACTTAACCCACCCTTGGGCTTACGCCAATGGCTCTCCGCACATCCTTACTGCCATCCAGATTGCGACCAACTGCTCATGATCCTGACCTGAGTTGAGCTACTAGGCTTCGTGGTCGGCACTGACTTATCCGGCCAGCTAAGTGTTAGGCTGCGTTCAACATGACATGAGGACGTATAGCAGTATCGGTCCTTAAACGACACAGACAGGGATAAATTCACTCCCAATACCTCCATGCCTTGTTGCTGCACTACCGTCATCCCATCCGGTCTCTTTTCATTATTAACACATGGTTCTTTTCCACGATAGCAAATATAGCCAACTGTGACCAGAGCTCATCCTACATCTCGTAGGTGACAGGAAATCACTCGACTTCTACCAGTCTAAGCATAGCTAAGCATCATTTGATCCTACACTTAATTAGGATTCATAGGATTTTATCTAGACAAGGTAAGGATATAATGCAACAATTGGTTCCAACCAATTCCTATACTTAATGCATCATCAACAATAAAAGATACTTAAGATATTTGTAAAAAAACATGGAAGACTTAGAATGCTCCGGGGCTTGCCCATGATCCAACACAATGTCAGTGTTTGTTAGATGACACTCGCTAAGTCCTTCCATCTTCGGGATAGGTTCACCATGCACCTTCCTCGGGTTCGACTCCAACATCCCATCCGGCACGTGGTTCATCTAGCGTACCTAATTGAGATACACAATGCAAGTACATGAATGTGGGGAATGGTAATAAAAGATGCATCACATAAAAACATTCAAGACAAGCACAAGGCTACACCACATGACATGAGTACTTAGAGAGCAAGCTATTCACATCAAGTCCAACATAGAGATAGCAAGTACATCAAGCATGGCATATTAGTTTACTTAAGTTCTATTCAAATCACTTTAACTTACCAAGTTTAGACAACCTAATATACAATTGCTCATCTTCAGTTAAGGACCTAGCACCTAAACAATCAACAAGAACAACGCTACAAAGCATTCACACAAGCATTCAAATTTCAGCCAAATTGGGACTATATAGCAGCATAGTAATCTGACCATAACTGGAGATTTACAAATCCAAATGACATGAAACAAGACAATTTAGAAAGAATATGAAATTGTCTACAATGCATAATTAATCATCCCAGCATGATTCCCAAGTTATAAGGGTCAAACAGTCACATTTATCAAATCTGGTCCAGAAATTCCAGAGAACTACAATTTCTGATGACCAACTTAGAACAGTCATAACTCACGAAATATTTGGCCAAATGCCATGAAAATTTAACAAAAGATGGTTAAGTGAGTTATCTACAACTTTATTATTATCATCTTAAGATGATTCTACAGATAACAAGGCCAATTAATCCAATAAATGCACCTCTGTCTAAAACATGGACAGCAACTGACATGCCACTTTAAACAGCTATAAATGGAGTTATACATGTCCAATAAATGTGGTTCTAGACTTTTTAGAAATAATAGAAAATTCTAAACAACTTTGTTGTAAACACCTAAAGCTAATTCTACTATTAAGAAGGCCCCACAATAAGAACAAGGAAACCCTCTCTGGGTTTGGGCAGCAACAGCCATAGAGATTTAAGCAAGTATAACACAAGATCTACATAACCAAAAATCATGATATTTAACTTTTTGAAAAGCATAATAAAATTACTACAACTAATGTATTATCACAAAGTCATGATTCATAACTTAACTAAGACAATTAGTTCAAACATGCAGGACTATTTAGAATAGGAGCAAAGCAATATAGGTAATTTGTTATTTTTATAGATCTTAAACTATCAATGCCTAAAATATTGAGATTTTTACCAGACATCAAGAATAACCTTAGTAGGACTCCACAATAATTTCACAATTATTTGAGCAAAACAACTGCAGTTATGAAAAAGACAAGACACAACTAGTATAAAAAACCTAACTGCATAAATCTATTCTTTACACAAAATATTTGAAACTAAAGCATGCCATATTATAGAACTAGTGCATAGAAAATTTCACAAGGATTCCAAAAAGTCCTAATTTACTATTTTTGGATTTTTCTACAATTTACTACGATTTTCCAAAGTTCAGCTGATTTCCTACAAAAAGGTCCTCAACGACACTATTCATAAGAGTCATAGGCTGTGCATTTGGGCCCCTCCTTTCCTTCGAATTTTAACCCAAGGTCCCTGGCGGGATTTTGGAGCAGAGGAAGTTGGGGCCGGCCGTGGGGGTGCTCGTCGGCGGCGGAGCACAAGGGTTCCCGCACGCACCCTCTAGGGCTCTCGGATGGCCGGGAGGCGGCCCGGCCACGTGCACCGACGGTCAAAGGCACCGGTGGCTGGCGGCTACTGTGCTTCTAGCACGGTTTTGGATGGCGAGCAGGAGCATAGAGTGTAGGAGAGGGAGGCAAAGCTGATGGTTGTGCTCGTGAGGAGCGAGGGGGCTGACAGAGGGGAAAACGGCCGCGGCACCGGCGAGCTCGGAGCTCGGCCATGGCGGCCACGGTGCGGTCGCGGTCAGAGAGCGAGAGCGAGTGGGAGGGGCAGGGAAAGAGTGAGGGAAGCCGAGAGGGGCTCAGGCGCTTGACAACATAGCGAGGAGAGGGCAGGGCGCACGGCGTCCATGCACGGTGGCCACGTCGGCATTCCGACGAACAGGTGGCAGGCGCCAGAGTGGGCGAGGTGGACGTCTAAATTGGGGCTGCTACGGGCCAATTTAGTCCATGGGCCTAAAACAAAGTTTGCTCAACTCAGATTACTCTCCAACTTTGATTAAGGCTATATGGTCATTAGAGCTCTTCATTAGCGGGTAATTAAGCCACAAACTGCTAGTGTCAGCGTGTTGACAACGACAAGCAAATATCCAAATTGATGGTGAAAACGAGGTCAAACTGGTGCCATCTTTTTACATGCTCTTCTCCATGAACTTAGCTCCAACTTTTATTTTTAGACCAACTTAAGTTTGCTTAACGAATTTTGGAGAACGCGGCATGCCAACGGTCAAGAACATCTAATTTGAACGAGATTTGAACATAAAAGATCAATATCATAGGCAAGATGAACTGAAAACCTAAACTTTCAGTTAAAGCAGTTAGGGTTTGGAAAATAGTTAACTTAGCTATGTTTGTGAATTAATTGGTGATTAATTAGTGATCAAACAAATCAACCAATACCACCAATGTAAAGTACACATCTCATACTTCAAAATGATGCCACTGTTGAACAAGTTATTTGTGAAATTCCTTTTAAGAAATTCCCCAAAATTGAATCCAATGCTGAAATCCAGCACTTAGCCAAAATGACTGAAGTATTGAAATTCAAGTTTTGAATTCAAATTTGGAGCTCAAATTTTTAAGCGTTTGGACTTGAATTCATACCCCCCACACTTGACACTAGTGTAAAGCACCTACTTTACACTTCAAAGTTTATTAAGGTATAATTTCAAATGTTTTAGTGAAATTCAAAAATAGAAGGCCACAAAGTACCTTAAAAGAGTTTTTTTTTGGTTTAAGCTCAACACATCACATATGCATTCCATTACTACCAAGTAAATATTAATTTTAGTGAATGGATGACATGGTTTTGCTACTATAGATGCTTAATATGCATGATGATGACATCATCAAGTTTTAGTGTTGCTTAACACCAAGGGTGTTACAAGCCCCATACTTCTTTTTTGGCATATGAAAACTTTGGAGAGAAAGACATGCTAAATGAATGGAGTTTTATTTTGGTGGATGGAAAACATGTTTTTGCGTAACTCTTAGTGTAAGAGCCAGCATTTTATTTGTGGGTGTACATGAATCTTGATCATGGGTGCATGACGAGAATTTCAACAAGGATCACAAGAATTTGACGAAACTCAGTGTGAATATAAGTAGCATATGACTAAGGGTTTGAATTTGAATCATGTCATATGGCCTTGGTAGGAATTCATAATCATTGAGGAACTTTGGATTTTAGTATTTTTAAATGAAAACTCCGGATGTCAAGTTTCTCTTAGAATAAAGTCATAGCATATTCTTTTTACCATATCATAACTTGCAACAACTTAGAAAAGGATCATGACATCGAGGGGCAGGTCACAGATCCATTGCTATGTGAGAGGAAAGCGAGCTGGCAGAGAGGGTTCTGTTTCTTCTTGTCCCCTTTGCCTTGAATGAAACAACGCTCAGTTAGCCTTCAAACTCGTGCATGGGTGCTTGACCTTGTCTTGGAGCTAGTCCATGAGGCTTGGTCTGGGCAAACTCTTGGTGTGAACGAGAAGCCAAGAAAAGGGTTATTGGTTCATCACGGCGTGGGGTGCAAATGGAAAAAGTTTGAAACAGTTCACTTAGACGATGACAAACAGTGCTATGCCTTAGTGCATATGTGTATGTGCCTATATGTGTAGCCCTATGAGTGAGTCATGTCTGGCTGCTGGCGCAAGTCGGGATGGGACACTCGGAAGGTAAATGACACTAAAATAGACTGTACATGTCTCATGTTCTAGGGTTTACTCTACAAATTGACTCTAAGTTCTTGAAACTACTGGTGAGCCTACACGTGTATGTGAACATGCTTAGGTAGAGGCTAGGGATCGGTTGATGTAACTGATCGGCATGTAGGGAGCCATCGTTGGTCCTACTATCATTGCTCAGGGCATGGTGAGCCCCTGAGCACATGTCCATGGCGGGGCCATTGCTGTTCCTGAGCCGCAAGCAGGCGAGGGTGCTTCTCTATTACTCGAAGTGGTAGTAGCTGGCACAGGTCATCCTTCTAGGTTCCTTCAGGTCGACCCTTGCTGCCTCGATGTCCTTGGTAGGCTTGTGAGCCCTTGGGGATGGCTTCTTCATGTTTGGCCTAGGGATGCCCTTGGTCATGAGGGGTCGAGCGCCCTGATGCATGAGCTCTAGTGACATGATGACATCACGATCATTGCTTCTTTGCTATAGGCTGTGGTTGCCATCTATGATGGAGAGCTAGTGGGACCTGTCGAAGTGGGTGCAGACTCTGAACATGACATGGCACAGCCCGCTTGGTGCGGCATGGCGGTGTTTAGGAGACCCATGTCCTCGGATGCACATGCCTCCGTGGGAGAGTTGATAGTTCGTATTGACGTGGCGGGCGGCTAGTTCAGCGTGGGAGGTTGGCCCTAGGCTCTGGGCTTGACCTCGTGAGGCGGGTGCTAGACGGTCATTTGTTTATTTGCGACTGACACCGCATGGCCATGGATGGTTTTGTCACTCACTGTGCGCCCTGATCTGTCATGTCCAGCCAGGTGGCAAAGATGCCGCTTAGGGAGTTATTCTACCATGGTATCTAGGTCCTAGCGCGGAGGGCCTAGCCAAGGTAGAAGCCAGGCAACGGGCATTAACCAATCGACACGGGCGAACTCATGGTTTCCCAAGAGCATGTGACCATCGAGGGCCATTTTGTGGGTAGGTTTGCCATGAGCCATGGGCCTTAGGTTTCCTAGGTAGTAGATCTAGCCATGGCCAAAGATGAAAGGGGGTACTGGCCCCCTATGTAGGTGAACTCTAGGATGCGGCCTCTAGGGGCCTTTCCGAGAGCGTGTTTCGCCATAGGCCATGGAGTCTAGGACTCTAGGGTGGAAGACAAGGCTAGGGTTGAAGGTGAACATGAGTATAGGCCCATCGACATTGGTGAACTCGGGGTTCCCATGGTGAATGCGGTCACTAGGGGCCATTCCGTGGGCAAGTCCGTCAATGGTGCGAGGAGCCATCACTTCCTTCTCAACAAAGAGAGTGTGTGATTGTCCCCTACCTGGCACGCCAACTATTGGTGTTTTGTCACCCAATAAGTGAATTTATACATATGTCGCGTTGCTCTAGGAAGACGATGGTAGCATCCAAAGACACAAGGAATTATATTGGTTCTGGCCAAAGCCCTACATCTAGTCTCTAAGTTAGTTCGAGTGCGCGTTCTTGGTTGAATGCTCTGAAGTTCTTACAATGGGGTATGCAAGAAGAGTGAAAGATGTAGGAGAGTGGAGAGGGACTGCCTGAATTAAGTCTTGATAGTTTGTCCCCTTGGAAAGGTGCCATAGCTGCCCTTATATAGATTCCAGGTTGAAGGCCACGTACAAAGAGATAGGTTCTCCCGACCGAGCGGTTGTGAGCCTGAGGGAGAGGAAACTAGATATCTTGGCTTACAAGGAAGGTCATCATGTCTTGGTGTCAGTGTATGTCTAAGCGTGGTTGTCATCATGGTCTTCTGCCCACATCACGGCATTGGGTGGCGTGATGCTACAATGCTGGTCGTGATGGCACCATTAGCATGGTGGTGATTTGCTAGCCGTCCTATGCGCCGTGATCTCGCCGTGGCCTTCGTCATCATCTCCTAATCTCCCGATGGCATCATATAGGAGTAGGCAGCTGCTCCCGGGTCATCGGTTATCTTACTGGTCATGGCGCCGATGATCACAATCTTGAGCTCCTAGGGTCATGGCCTTCATTGGCTTGCCGGGCTTGTGCTAGTTTGGTTGTCGCAGGACCGCCTGAACGGCTAACTAATCGGTGTCATGACATACTAGGGGTATCATAACCCCCAAGCACCAACTGATTAACCAAGATAAAACAAAGTATCATCGGCTAATTAACCAAGACAAAACAAGAGAATTAACAAAGAGCCAATGTACATGTAAAAGGATAGATCATGAAAGCACATATTATTGGCTATAGCGGATTTAGCGAAATTTAAGTTATAGCATGCAGACAATCATTTATTTAATATAAATAAATCTACAAACAAACCAGATCTAATCTATTACCACTACCAAACAGTTCAATCCGATGCAGGGTTGGCAAAGATAACAAATTAAAGCTAACAAGTCGATAGATCTATTTATACTTCAACTAAATCATGAAAACATTCTATAAATGAAGGCACAAGCCATCGACTATAACTATATAGCCAATGGAAAGCATAGCAAACGAACAAGATCATATTTTAATGATAAACAAATCAATTAACTGGTAGAAGTCTAATCTAAAGTGGCCCGTCATACAGTTTCGATACGATGCAATGATGATAGCAAATGATAGATTAGAGTTTACTGGTCGATGAATCTATTTAAAGCAAAATAAGACCTCGAACCTGTACTATGTTTGATCAAGATTAAGATAAAACGCTAGTCGTGGCGGTACTTACAAGCAAACCAGAGATCAAAATGATGCAGTCCTATCTACTGAAGAACTCGTCAGGATTCTACAGTACTCCTGCTCCTAAGGTTTTGACGTGAAGCCGAGTTGTATTGATTGTGATTAATGTCCGTTACAACAGCCAGGGTTTTATACCCTGGGCCTAGATATGTATCCTAGTTGAATAAGACTTATTACAAAAACTTGGAATAAAAAAATATCCTAATTTAGGTAAATTGGATTCTACGATTCCCTTATAGAATCCGATTCATCCATGCTTTAGCTGATGCCGACCGTGTCCAATCTTCTAAAATCAATTTGCTCTGACATCATGGGCTATCCTACTGATTCCGGCTTTACGGGCCTAACCATTCAAGGGCCAAGTCCGACGCGGTTCTCAGACGCCTCCCAGAATCTCGTATTTCCCGCGTACCATTGCAAATTTTGGTATAAACAGATTCAATGTTAATTTAGCTTTACAGTGTTTCCTGTACTACTTTGACTTCTGTAACCAAGGGCACATAATTAAAACATTTCTTTCTATTGCAGAATGTTGCTAGACATGCAGACTTACTAATCCTATAGGGATGCAAAACTACAGCTGCACGCTGCATGGCCGTAGAAGTGTAGAACATAGATTAACACCCTGCATATCCATGGCATGCGGATGCAATTTTGGTCTTGTTTCTACACTAATCACTACATATTTGCTTCTCCATGCAACCTAGATTTGTTAACACCTTTGAGTATGTGGTAGCCCCAACCAGGCATAGAACCAATAGCAGGACAAGAGCAAATTACATAACATTTTTGCCCTGGCCTCGACACTACTGGGCATGTTTTGTTGGTGCCCTGGCAATGCGCATCCAATCGTAAAACCAGGCATCCAAAATCGAATGCCTAGAGACTTGCCTGGGCCAGCTAGCTCCATCCAAAGCAATCCAAACTAGGCCCTACAAGTCTCGACGTCAAAGTGGGCGCCATGGGCCACGGCGCCCACCCCTGCCTTAGTGCCAAGTAGCAGCAGTGCCAAGAACTTTGGTGCATAGGTAAGAGTCCTATTTCTGCAAATAATCCTCCATAGTTAGTATCAGTTTACTTAGCCACTTAGTAGTCCTTAATTGGGCTTAACTGGAGGTTATCGCTAGCATAGTTTTGCAAATTAGTTTTAACAAATTTACCTGTAGCTAAAGTTTTAGTCCAAATAGGCTTTTAAAACTAAAACGTTGTTTTTAAAACTATGTACATGATAGTATTATGCTTAATCTTGCTCCGATACCAGCTGTGACAAAACCGTCCCAATTTATACAAGCTCAAGCACGGCTGCCCCCACTTAACACGTTGGCATGCACACACTTGCACTTATATAAACCTGGTAGTCCGCCGAGTGTCACGAAGGACCTAGGGTAAATCAAAATCACAACCAAGATCACATGATTAAGCAAATACACATCACATACATGGAGTTACAGCAGATATAATATTTACAATTAAGTTCACAAATAATAATATGTTGCCAAGTTTACAAATACAATGGCTAAAACAACATAGCTTTAAAATGATTACAATAACATAAGTTTCAATTACACTGCTAGCATAAGTAGCATCCTCCAACAATAGCATATCGACAAGAAATAAATATAGAGTCGCCGAGCCCACATGGTGGGATAAACCCTGAGTACTCGAATGTACTCAGCTAGACTTACCCGACAGGAGAGAAATAAAAAGGCTCTCAAGGATATGCAAGGCTTATTTAGTGGAGCTGGTTGGATATCATAACTTTACAAAAAGAGCATTACTACCATATGTCCTTACTTTCAATATTTTAGCATCAAGTTTAGTGAAGCTTAGTATGGCTAACTTTGCACCCATTCTAGAGCAATCACTTGATTAATAAGCATCACAATAGTAAACATATCCGATTATCATATAAGCATCATAACCATCATGTTCCATCTAGTGTTACTACAATGCTAGAGCTAGTTGAGTTTCTCACTATCTATGAGAGACGACGATTCAAATCAGGTTGCAACCAGCTGGGCAGTATTCCTAACACAAACCCAGACATACCTTGCGCCAAGGTAGTCTTAGGTCACCTTTGGTACAACTCAGGTACACATGTCGTGGGTTCGATCAGCGCCGCACAATCAGGGACATCCAGCAGCCAGGACGGTCAGGCCTAGCCTACCCTTAGGCTCATGTCTGGCTCCCCGCACATTCCTTACTACCATCCAGAGTCTACACTTTTACAGAACAGGGGCCCGACCTGAGTTGAGCTACTTGGCTTCACGGTTGAAACGAGTTATTCATCCAGCTAAGTGAGAGGCATGCGTTCAATCTCGACAGAAGTGCCCACAACGGTACGGTCCTTAATCAACATAGACTGGGATAAAACATGCACACTAAGACCTCCATGTCCTGCTGCCTCTCAATCACCAGATCCCGTCAGGTCTCTGATTATTCATCATCACATGATTATTTTTCACGATAGCAAATATAGCCAACCGTGACCAGGTATTTACCTATGTCTCGCAGGTGATAGGAAATCACCCACTTCTATCGGTCTAAGCATGGCTAAGCATAGAACATCCTACTCATACTAGTAAGGGTTTAGGTATTCATATATAGTGGACAAGGTAGGAAATATGCACCAATGGTTTCATTCAACTCCTATCACCTAATGCAGCATACAACAGTTATACTTATGTGCATTTGTAAAAAGAGAGGGTAGGAGACTTAGAATGCTATAGGGGCTTGCCAGTAGATCTAACACAAAGTCAGTTCAGTTAGGTTGCACTATCTTGGGAAATATCTCCACTCTTGGCATGCACTCGAGGGGTCCTTTCCATCTTCAGGATAGGTCCACCAAACATCACCTTCGGGTTCAGCTCCAACATCACATCCTTCGGTTCCTCGCATGGATCATCTAGCGTACCTAAATGAGATGCAAGATGCAAGTGCATGAATGCGAAGAATAGGTAACATGAGATGCATCACATACAAGCATTTAAGATAAGCACAAGGTTACACCAAAAGACATAAGCACCTAGAGTTGTTTAACTAAACATCACACAATCTATTATAGAAAGATAGCAATCATATCAAGCATGGCACACAAGTCAACTTAAGTTTAGATATTACAAGCATTTATCAATCAAGAACTAACTAAACATGTTTAGTCAAACAAGAGTAGGCTAAAGCAATTAACTTAGCACAAGCCTAGAATTCTAGACACCAACATAGAAGGCACTTGTTTCAACATAACTAGAGTTGTAGGCATCCAACAAAAGTGATACTAGACTTTCTGGAAAGCTTAGGAAATTATCTATAACTTTGTTATTTACACTTAAAGCTAATTCAAAGGTTAACAAGGTTGAAAAACACTAACAACACATCTACACAAACTAGGACAAAAAACTAACATGAACTTCAGAAATGCATAACTAGAGTTCTAATCATCCAACAAACATGATTTTTAACCTTATGGAAAACTTATTAAGGCATCTCTAGTCTAGATTTGGACATAATCTGCCATTCCAACTCGGACAGCTATAACTTGAGTTATAGACTACCAAAAAGGGTGTTCTTGGACATTTTGGAAAGCTTACCAAAATCACTACAACTCTTATATTATCATCAATACATGATTTCATGTTTAAGTAAGCCAAACAATACAATCATTCAGAATTGTTCAGAGCACATGCAAAAGCTGATAGCAAACTTCTAAAATCTATAACTCCTAAACCATCAGGACTAAAATCATGAAATTTTAGGACAAGCCAGATAAGGAAATTATATACAACTTTAGTATTCATGACATTTACAGAAAACATTATTTGCATCATGAAATTATCACCACAACAAAGGCTGCTCTAGCAGCCATTTTCAGCACATAAGCAAAGTGGTTCATCACTTGATTCTACTAACTAGATTATATATGTATGACTAATTACATGGATCATAAACTATTATGAACATAGAAAACTAACATTAGTCATAGCCACATAAAAATACATTAACACTTCTATAACATGGATGCCACATAGCAATGTTCATCTTTCAAACAATTCACTGGACCTTCATTTACCAAGTAATAAACATGAGCAGCATGCAAATAAGAGCAACCTGCCCTCTAGATGATTTATGGGCTGGTCTCATCAACACCCAAACATGTACTAGCATACACATAGCACACATTCACACAAGAGCTAAAGCAAGGACTAGAAGTATGCATAAGCAACATACTCACTAGTTATTGTATTAACAAGAGAGCAAGCACATAAGACATTGAACTAGCTTTAAACCATTATTTATCATAGCTAAGCGACATTCCACTTAGTGTAAGCAAGGGAGCATCATATGACTTAACCTATATATATTATTTTTAGGTGATATTTTAAACATAGAGTAGGAAGCTAGAATATTTACAGGTGATAGGTAATATCAAAACATGGTTACTGTAGAATGCTCGGGTTTTATAGATTAATTATTAAAAAAGACAAATTGCTATTGCAAGAAAACGTGTGTGAGCAAGATAAATCTAAAACACACTATTTTCTACAAACACATGGCCATATTATATGTTATTATGGTAGAACAACATCATACAAAGATAGAGGAACAACATTTTCCATTTTTACACTTTCATAAAAATTATAAACTAATTAAAACTATTTATCAAACACTAAATAAGATAAATCAATAACTCAGTCATACTGCATCCAATGAACATGAATTTTTTTCCACAGCACCCATAGAGCTTCCTTAGCCTACAATCAAAATTTTGTCGCATTTGGAGCACCACAACTATAGATATGAATTTATTCCTAGAAAGCCCTAATTTACAAAGATAAATATGTGCAGTAAAAACTTTCTACAAAAACATATGATATTATAGAACTATTGCATAGAGATACTCACAAGGATTCCAAAACATGTTCATTTGCTATTTTATGATTTTTCTACAATTTACTATGATTTTCCAAAGTTCCAGTCATAAAAGAGAAACACTTTTGCACTAAGGACCCTACACTTTCCACTAAACTAGATTTCAGCAAATAGGTCCTTCTAGGTAGTATTCACATGACTCACAAGTGTGTAGATAGGCCCTTCCCTTTTCTCTAATTTGAGCGCAAGGTCTTTGTCACGATTTTGGAGTAGGGGACGCGTGGGAGCTCGCTGATTCTGGCTGGAGGAGGCTCGTCGGTGGCGGTGGAGTGGCGGTGGAGCACCAGGGGGTCCACACTGCATCCCTGGGATAGCTCGACTCAGGCCGAGGTAGCCCTAGATGGCACAGCCATAGCAATAGGCGCCGGCAATGGAAGCGGCTCTGATGGTCGGGCCGCTCCGGCGGTCTCTTGCTCGGCCTAGGTGCGCTGGTCGGAGAGGAGGAGGAGGCAGAGGTGGTGGTGCACACGGCCGCAGCTATGGTGGGGAGTAGAGGCAGGAACAGCAACGGCGGTCGGAGGTCAAGGCATCCATGGTGGCCGCGGTGAAGGAGAGCAAGGCAAAGAGTGAGAGCTAGAGAGAAAGAGGGAGAGAGTGAGCGCGCGAGGGAGATGGAGCGCCTGGCGTTCGCATCGGGGAGGTAGGGGCGCAGGGATGTGCAACATCTAGGGTGGGGGCATGCTGCCCTGCATGGTTGCCATGAGGCATTTCGCCGAGCACGTGGCGGGCGACGGTGTGGCCTCCTTGGGGTTCGATTTAGTCCATTTCCAGTCCAATCTGGGCCTTATGCCTTAAAGGAAAGTTGCTCCACTTGGGCTGCTCTATAAACTTCATTAAGGACGCCGAGTCATTAGAGAAATGAATTAACATGTAATTAACTCCTAAGATAGCATTGTCAACATATTTGACAACGACCAAGGAAACTCAACTTGATGATCAAAACAAAGTTAAACTCAGTTCAAATTTCTCTGAGCTCTTCTCCATGGAGTTAACTCCAACTTCCATTTTTGGGTCATACCTTGGTTCTTAACAAAAACACGGGAACACAAGACATCAACCATCCATACCATTGTAATGTCAGACTTGGGATGTTTTCCAGGGCTGAAAACAGCACCAGATTCAATCTTTGAGCCTCTATTTGACTTATTTCGAAGCGGATTTGACTCTTGGTCCAAAAACAAAGTTTGTAGCACACAAACTAAACTACAACTTTTATTTAAGGTCAAACCTCAGGACTGGTACCTAAGCTATTATTTCACCTTGGTCAAACCACCATCACGATCAACCCTAAATTAGAATTTTAGACCGATTGAGGCATTTTCTTGACATTTGCTCCACATGAACCCTTCATAACTATTGTTCAAGAGTCGAATTAGAGTCATTTGGACAAGGTAGAAAGGTTTTATTGACATCCCATATTCCCATTCACCTGATGAAGCAATTCAAGAAAGGTTATAACTTATCATTTCATGTGACTCTTTGCTCCAAACTTCATGAAACTTTTCCAATAGTCAATGTAGATGAAAATAGATGTGAGGCACATGAAAAGGGGCACCTTCAACATTACTCAAGCCTACATTTGAAAAGGGTCAACATGTAAGCAAGGTTATTGTCCAAGTTCAAGTTGGGACTCAATTTCATAGATTTGACATCAACACCTTCCATCACCACTTTCAAGATTATGAACTAGAGATCATGATCATTGCTTGACATATCCTACTTAAGTACAAATTCACTGCTTAACTCGTGACTTACACCTAGGGTGTTATAGCCCTCCCCCCTTACAAGAATCTCGCCTCAAGATTCAGTGCGAAAGGCTTTTAAGGGAAGAGAAGCATGTCATCCATTTCCCAATATCAGCGATAGCATTAGGATACTTAGCTTTGAGTGTTAGAGAGGCTAATTAGGTCAAGACAAGATTTTGATACTTGCTCTTCTTTGTAATTTTGTTTGAAGAATTTCCTTCATTGACTTCCATGAAGCATTATTACTTTGGGAGGAATCCAAGACAACACAGTACTTCATTCTCGATGTATGAAGGGTGGTTTAAAGCATAACGAACTACTCATAAATATCTATTTCTCTAGTGGATATAGCATGTATATGAACATGTTCCACAAAACCCTTCATGTTAGGAAACTGGCCTACTAGTGGAAGGTGTTTGTGCCGCTGGTGACTGTCAATTAACTCAGATGTCAACTAATGAAATGCTACATAAGGTTTTATGTGTGCAGTTCTCTTTCTCTAATGACAACACTGTATTATCTGAGTCAGGTTGAGTGAGCGGTGAATGTGATAGCTAACTCTATCATCTCAGTGTTTTTGATGATCATTATTTAAGGGGAATCTCGTATCTAAGAGGCAACAGTTATATGGGTTGAATCTGATGCAACCACTTTGGTAAAAACACACAGCAAGTACCAAAGGATGAGCTGATGTTAAAGATTGGTACTGAAAAGGAGAATAGTGATGCTCGGAGGACAACAGTGGTTGAAGATTTATTCACAAAATTCAAAAAGCAGTCCTCTACCAAAGTAGCTTGAGTACAACTTTCCTTTGTGGTACAATTTCAATCCAACAAAGCTTACTTGTTGAACTACGTTTGACATTGAAGCTTTCTTTTTAATGTCAATCAACAACTCAAAATCATAATCTAAAATATGTTGTATGACACCTTTCAAGTTGTTTTTGACTCGCAACAGCACAAATTGACTTGTAGAACACCTTGACTGTTTAAATATTGTTGATATGAGAGGGAAAAAGCAAGGCACAAAGGGGTGCAAGGAGTCTTGTCTAGGGCATCTAAAGGATTATCTAACAGCAAAACATTGACCATGTTGCTAATCTTGGCATCAATTACAAACACAACCTTCTAATATGAGGGATGATGGCAGTCAACAGAGAAATGACAGATTTTGTACACCTTGGTTTTTAGTTCATATCTCACAAACTACTAGTCCATTCTACATGAATTTTGGTAGGCATGTATACCTAGGAGTCCACTAACAACTGACCAAATTCAGCTCAAATGGACACTATTTGACTATCCAAACAAATCATCTACCAAAAATTGTTCTATTCTGAAATTTTAGTGACCTAAACTGACAAAACATCTCTCAAATCCGATGCTTTACTCAACCAATCCTCAAACCAACTTAAGACATCCGAGTACCATAAGCGAGGAATGAACTCAGCCAAGTTTGTGACAATCCAACCATGTTTGAGCCACTAATCACTGGCTTAAAGATAATCAGGTTTAGTGCCATGAAATCTGATAGATTTCTTGTTCTTCTTTTTCCTTGTATCACACATTATAGAGTGTGTTCTGCAGTCTCTAACTCTTCTTATAGCAGTGGTAGCTTTCTCACTAGGGAGTGAGGCTAGGGTTTTTCCTTATAGGCTTCTCAGGAAACAACCTCAACCATAGATTTAGACACCAGCACGCCAATGCACAAGCACTAGACTTGTGGGCTGTTTTTGTGGGGCCCAATTGCATACTCCATGTGGAGGGACAGTCCTACAAAGAAAGGGACCATTTTTTGACTATCTTGTTGTGCTTTATCACAAAAGAGTCCTGAACAAATCCTTTTGCAGCACCTACATGCATAATGATGTGGACCGAAACTAGGGACATGCTCTCTCTAGATCTTTACTTAGCTGATACAACATCTTGCACTATCTATGTGATTGTCCAAGATGGAACTAACTTGATAGCATAGGGTTTGGTGAAGAAAGCAGTACTTGCATCGCTGACCGACTTTGTTGTTTCTTTGCTTAACATTGTTCTGTGAGACATAGTCTTCAGGGCTACCAAAGAGTCATTACCTAGCTAGGGATTAACTTTTCTACTGGCAACTAATTAGTTGTCTCTCAACACTTAAAAACCTCCAAACCTTCCTTCTTGATGGCAACAATTGTAGTTGATGTGCAAATAGATAGTTGCCACGGAAGTCAGCAGAAAAGGGGTCACACCAAAGAAGGTCGGTTTTTGACTGCAGGCTCACCTTGCACATAAAGATCAAGACTTGGATAGAAACCTCATTGTTGGAATGTAATCAGGCTTGTGGGCCTACCTATCAAGGCTCCCCACCTAGCCTATATGTATGCACTGACTATGCATGATCAATATCATCTAGTATTCCCCAACTCATATCTCTTCATGGTATCAGACTTTGCCTCTGTAAAACCAAGGGAGGTGATATGAGAGGCAAACCAACTGTGCCAGGTGCGAGGAGCTTGCTTCAATCCATAAAGAGACTTGTTTAGGCAGCAAACATAATCAGGTCTGGAGGAGTCAACAAAACCAGTTGGCTGAGCACAATAGACTGTCTCGGTCAAGGTGCCATGGAGAAATGCATTCTTCACATCAAGCTAATGAATTGGCCATGAGCGAGAGAGTGCCAAAGCAAGAACTGCCCGAATGGTTGCTGGCTTGACCATAGGACTGAAGGTTTCATCATAATCAATACCCTGGACAGTTGTGTGAAACCACGCAAGACCCACCGAGCCTTGTAGCGGTCAAGAGACCCATCTGACTTGAACTTGTGATGAAACACCCATTTTCCTATAACAAGATTGACACCGCGTGGTCGAGGCACCAGGGTCCAGGTGTCATTGGCTTGCAGGAGCACCAATGAATCAAGCATGTCAAGATCGATCTACACTTCGTCAGAGAATGGGTCGCCGTTGGTGAAGTCCTGCATCCTACATGTGCCCACTACGTCCCAGTACACCGATGTCTTCACCAAAGGCTTGCCGACGTCTGTCTTCACCGAGTTTAGGTCCAGTCTTAATGTTCACAGTGCTCTCAATTCCGACTGTGGGGGAGTGTTGGAATGTAATCGGGCTCGTGGGCCTACCTATCAAGGCTCCCCACCTAGCCTATATGTATGCACTGACTATGCCTGATCAATATAATCTAGTATTCCCCAACTCATATCTCTTCACTCATGAGCACGAGGTGACCTATTATAGGACATACTATCCTGGTCCATTTATCATCTGACTAATAACTTGTCCAACTTTAAGTGTTGTGTACCTTTCTGATCCAATAGGGATGACACAAGTTGCTCACTAGATGATTGATGTCATTATAGGGACAATCAAGTAGAGTCACTTGTCTACCACCTCTTGTAGCTGGTTACTATTTATGTCGGTGATCTGTTCTTCAATGGTTATCCTCTTTGCAACCTCGGAAGGAAGTCCAACTCCATCTGGTCCAATATAGGAACTTCTGATAGGATATGGAGAGATTACAAAGGAAAAGCTCACAAGAAGACAACTCATCAATGTAGTTCCATAATGGGCCTATGACTAGAAACCTCAATGCCAGCACGTGTCGAGCAGCAAAACCTTGTGTGCGCCCCCATAGGAGGCTCTCGGTTTTGTCATAGCACCGTAGAATGCTAATCGCAACACCATTACTAAACATACACCCATTGAGAAATTTCAAGTGGCACTAGATTGGGTTGTATGAACAAGCACTATGCAAAGGAGGGATAGCAAGCAAAGATAGTCACAAGGTTAGGAGTCAACAAGGGGTGGTCCAAGGTGAAGACATGGCATAAGAGAACACATAGATTAGCTAAAGAAGAAAACTTAGAGATCATGATCATTGCTTGACATATCCTACTTAAGTCCAAATTCACTGCTTAACTTGTGACTTACACCTAGGGTGTTACATCGTTAGCCTAGAACATGTCCTGGTACCAATGGCTCTACGAGTCGACCTCCATGATGTACCTATCCTAGCAGAGGATGTACTACCCGGACACCTAAAGGCAAGGGCCCTCCTTGGCGTAGATAGTCTGCTCAGCGGCCAAGACCTACCTCCTGGTACTCTAGATAAGGTCTAGGGCTCAGGGAAGCAAGCGGTATGGTTCCCTCCTGAGGTGCTCGTGGGTATCATGCATCACATGGCGAAGGGCCGAATGCGAAATAGACTAGACACAAGCTGCAATGGAGGTCTCCACCTATAGCTCCTAGAAGGCATGCAACTCTGGTAGGGTCTCACTCATAGGAACCCTGAGGTGGATGACGATGTGGCCCTACAGTTCATTAGGTCTTGGCTCACCATGATAGACCTACTCGACCTACTCGGTAGGTACACAAAGCACCTTGAGGACATCGTAGAGCATCCAAGCAAAACCCCTGGTAGCTCAGACCAGTCGATGGCAAGCTCAATTGCTGGTGCCATCTATGAATCGGTCCATAAAAAGGGAATCAACAGACTAGAAAAGGATAAGCCATGCATAGAAAGATGCAAGGTCGGTACATATAACTAAAAAAGACAAGTTTCACTCCTATTTCTATCGTCCAATCCTAAGGGTCTCATCCTAGGGTCAAGTATGGCTCTGATACCAAACTAAAATGGTCCCAATTTCCTCAAAGGGAAATCCACATATTTGAAGTATAACGTGATAGTCCCAGGTCATCATCCCATCACATTATCAAATAACAGTCGATATCAGAGTCATACATCGAATACCTAGTCTTAAAGAGAGTACAAATAACAAGGTTTACTCATTATTACATCGCCACTTGGCAGAATCACTCAGAGCATACAGCATCCAGAACATCATCAAGTAGAAAGGCAGCGGATGTCGACTCCATCTTCTCAACCAAACTTGAGCGCAGGAATAAGACCTCTAATCCTCCCAACCATCTCCCTAGTAGTCATACTTAGGCTCAGAACCTATCAAACAATTATCAGTATGATTTGTACTGGCCACTGGCTCCCACCCTATTCGTTGCAATTGCTTTGTGGTAGTGCAATGCAAGGGTAAAGCAAAAGACCTATTTGTGGCTGTAGTTTCATATGCGAGTATGTCAAGTTTTAATAATAATTCATCAAGTTTTCATCCATCACACACATTCTCCCATCCCATCACACACATCTCACCACTATCACACTCTCTAGGCGATAAGGATGACTCCCGCTCATACCTTGCCTCATCGGCCAAAGCCAGAAACCAACACAAGAACCTAGGGGGAGAGAAGAAAGGACTCCACCCACTAATCAAGGAAAGTGTAGGTCATACGAATGTCCATATCCAAGGACACGGCTATACGTATAGATCGATCAACTCTATAGAGCGTGTACACCTCGAACCACAAGATCACCATCATCGGTAGTGCCCCACCTAGGCTGATACCGACTGCCTTCCAACTGGTATGGTGCCATTCTACCACTCAGCCCTGGGCCACCCCAGAGTCCACTAGCATGGTGAGACTATGAGACATAGTACCAAGCCCCCAAAGGTCACTATGCTATCTTAGGAGGGTGTAGGCCATACGCCTATACCTCCCTACACTATCCACTTCCAACCTAGTAGTAATGGCACCATCCTAGTTAGTTGGGTAACCAGTCCCCCACCCATTCAGGAGCGAGTGGTGTGTACATAGGGTTCCTATGATCCGGTTCTATTAACATACCAGTCCTTAGGGGGACTAGATAGGATATCTTCTCAATAGGGGATAACCAACACCCCGTGCCTCAATGGCACCTCCATCCTAGGGCTTCATCGCACAAAGACACTCCACCCTAGGATCTCCTCGTCTCACATGCACCTACCACAAGTACCTCTCATAGGGGATGCCTAGGTCACACCCCTGGCAAGACTCATCCAATGACTCATTGTAAGATCCTACCTAATCGACTCAACCCTCACCACACACCCAAGATGCACATGAAGATCTCCTGGGTTGTTACCACAATATTAGCACCAAGTGCCTTAACCACTCACAATCCTCCACCAAGCATCACATCATAGATATAATGCATAGTAGAAGCAGTAGCAAGTAATTAAGAGAGCGTCTAACCTAGCAGCGGGTGTGCAGGGGTGCAACAAGGTAATGGCTCACAAGCAATTCTACCATGCAACCTATCATAGATTATTTGCATAAAAGTAAAGCACTAGCATCTACATTGTAGAATGTCTAATAGGATTCTATAAGGTTGGGTAGGATGTGGCACCTGACAGGTCATCTCCAATCTCTTTAGTGTACTTAGGATTGTGCTCCTCAGTCTGTGGCTCCTTCGGGTCTGTCAAACGAGACATATAGCTTCGATAAGTGACTCCTATAGATGATCACAAAGAAGCAATAGAAATTCCAAAGATCCAAATGCACTAAAACATAAGCCTATGACATAGAACTCATTTTTAGAAAAATTTGGACACTGGTTTCATATTTTTCTGAGGTCGTATGAATTTTGGTGGTTTAAATCATTTTCTAAAAAAGAAAAAGAAAAGGAAAATTCCAGGGCTTGACACATGGCAACACATGATTGGGCGAGGCGGTTCCAGTCGCTGATAAGTGGGACTGGGTCCATGGTCAATGGTCAACGTTGATCGGGCTCGGGTTGGGCTTGACGGGCCAAATATTGGGCTAAGTTGGGCCGGTCTAGGCTCGCATACGTGTCGCACATGTAGGCAGCCATGTGGCACAAGTGGGCCACAACTAGGTTGGGTCCACAAGGTTGGTCCATAGTGGATAGCACCCTATGGGTCTATGGACTGCAGACACATCCACTTCTCCCTCTCCTCTCTTAGGCTCATAGTGCACCGGGTGCATGGGGTGGTAGTGGCGCAACAGCTCCCTTTTCCCTCTATCTCATGGTGGTGAGCTCACATGTTCTTGTGCTAGGGTTGCTCGGCGGGGCTTCTAGGAGGCTCTACGGCTTTGTGGGCTCACAATGAGTTCATCGGTGGGCCAAAGGTGGAGCCTTGGTGGCTCTAGCACCTGGCATAGGCGTTGCGGTGGAAGGTGGAGGCATGGATTGACGGCAAGGGTGCTAGGGACATCATCACATCCCAAACAGGGCTCCTTCGGCTTTTAGGTGCTCTAGCGGACACAGCTAAAGGGCTAGGCATGACCCTATGGGCTTCGGCAGGGCTCACCACGGTAGCGACGACGCGACAGTGATGGCACGCTGTGGCGAGGTCTCTGTGGTGTCAAACGGAGCCAAAGGTGGCTCCTTTCCTATGATTGGGGCCACGGGTAAGGCAAAGGACTCAACAACGGTGACTAAAATGCACGGTGGAGTCCGCACAGCGGTAAGGTGCGTGGTGGAGCTCCAACGAGTTCATGGTTGTGGTGAACTAGGGCAAGGCGTGGGCTTTCCATCTAGCTAGCTACATGGCGGGGTGTGAGGGGTTACTGTGAAGCTCGATGGCCAGATCTCATCATGTGAGGCGGCCAGAGTGGACCGGATCATCCTCGGCACAGTGGTGACATGGGTGCGTGACGGTCCGATGAGGCAAAAGCAACTAGTAGCCCTTGGGGCTCCTCTTGTTCTTCCATCTAGGTTGTGATGTGTCCCTCAGTGAGGTAAAGCTCGTCGAGGCATTTGTTCTACCTCTATCAGCTTGAGGTGGCCAAAATGAAGCTATGCCATGGCGAGGTCCGGCTATGAGGAGCTCAGCGGGCATGTCACGGTGGCACCCATGTTCCCGAGCACTAGTGGCTCAGCAAGGCCAGGCTTTGGCCCTTGTGCGTGTGTGTGTGTGTGCAGCACATCATCACCACAAAAGGGCTAGCCTTTGTCCCTCCCAAGGGGGAGAACATGGTGGCGCAGCCATGGCATGTCCACGGTGGCGAGCGTGGGAGAGCAGCATCAGGGATTCACCATGGTGGCGGGGTAGGTAGGATTGTCGTGCGGTGGTTTCCTACTATGCACACTCACCTTGTCTTAGAGCTAGTCCATGAGGCTTGGTGTAACACCCTAGGTGTTGAGCTTGCATAATTTGACTTGCATTGCATGAGCATGAGCATCAAGCATTCATATATAAGCTTTTACAATTGAAACATGTGATTGAAACATATGAAACATGCTTGTTATTTTATGTTTCTTTGTATATATGCATATGATCATGAGTGAATACATGTAAATGGTTGATGTGAGTCACTAAAACATCATAGCTATACTTAGGATAACTAATGGAACATAGTTCATGAAGATCACTTTGCATGATTCAACTCTTAAGTAATGCTATATATGTTGGCCTAGAAAGCTTTATGTGTAACTAATGTATGAAATGATTGTGTGACCTTACAAATAGCTTAAACATGTTTATAATATCATTATGAACAACTTTGGTATTCATGGCTAGGGCTAAATTGGTCACTAAGTCATAGTTCAAGTACAAGTCATCATTTGAATGTAATGGGTTTGACCAAGTTTGAACTATATGATAGAGACCTTGCATGGATGTGGTCACTAAAGAAAAGTTGTAGTATTTGATGAGAGGAACAACTTTTATTTTTGGGTCATATGCTAGTTCAGCTCATAACATGCTTGAATTAGGCTCACAAGATTCAACAATTCACTATTTTTAGCACTTAGGAAAATTTTACAAGTGTTTGCCGCTTGACAGTGCTGACAAGCTCACCTTTGAGATGATTTTACTCCTCATTCTTTGTGAATTAGGCCTTCATCATTTAATAGAAGTTGAAGATGGTACATAGGTCTACAAATTCTGTTTAGGTTGTTTGCACTAACAAGCTACGGGCTAGGAGATTTTGCTGCTTGAAAAACCGCTGTCAGGCTTAGTTCGGGGCGCTTGATGACTGATTTGAATCGACCTTCAGTGGCCGACCGACGCCAACGCTTGGCCACCACATGGAGGTGATGAGGCCAGCGCGTCAGTCATTGCTCTAAGCAGCTAGGCCGCATTAGGCCAGAGCACGCCTTTATCACCCCAGCACTCGCCTGCTCCATCCCCTACAGCCCTCATTTCACTTTTGGCTGCCTCCTTCGCTCACCCACAGTAGCCTGCAGCAGCTCTGTGAGCACCGCTGTTGCCATTGCCAGCACCAAGCTCGCCCGTGTTGTTCCTTCGCCATCGAAGAAGCTTCATCGTACCCCTACCGTCGCACCATGCCTGCATTGCTCGCTAGCCACATCGGTAAGGCCTCAGCACCGCGCACGGCATCGCCGGATATTCACCATAGTGCCACGTCACCGTGGCCGGGACGTCTCCGACCGTCTCTAGCCGTGTTAGTGGATGCGTTGGATTCGCCGTCATGTGTAGATGCTCGGCGTAACCCTAGACTGAGCTTTCATGGCCACCGCCGGCATAGCGCCGTCGACCCGCACCGCCGTGCTGCCATGGCCGCCACCGTCGAGCTCCGCGTCGCTAATCCATCCTAATGACTAGCCTAGCATGTGCGCAAGGTCGAGGGGGTCACAGTAGTCAAGGTGCCATCAGTCGGTGAAGCTCGCCGTCGGTGAACTTTGGCCGACCAGCGTCGAGCAGCGCCGCCTCCCCTGTTTTTGTCTCGCTGACACGTAGGGTCAACTGACCAGCGGGTCCCGCCTATCAGTGTCGGTAGAGTTGCAGGATAGCTCAATTATTTCCAGATTTCATGATGTTTTGTAAAATTTATATATGGAGTTTGGTAGATCCAAATTTGGTGGTTCAAATTTTGTTAGGATATTGATGAAGTGTAGTATTTAGGAAAAATATAATATTAGCACTTGTAGTAGAGTTTCTGGAAGAATTAAAATGAAACTTGAAATGTGTTTTAACCTTGTTTAATTTATATCTAGAGTTCCTATGCTCCAAAAATTATGAAATTTATATGGTGAGCATTTCTTGATAAGTATAAGCTCTGGTAAAAATTTGAGGGTCAGTGCATGAATAGTTTTTGAGTTATAGATTTTCCTTTTATAATTAGGTGATCCTTGTGTGAATTTTTATAAATTATTTATGAATCCAATACTCATGAAATTTATTAGGAGGTTGTCCTAGTACCTGATGGATGCTAAGAAAAATATAAAATATGTTGCTTGACACTTTTCACTAGGGTTTCCTATTTATGTTATTTTAAGCCTTTATGCCTTGTCATTTTTGCATAGGATGTTTTACTTGGTCAAATAGCATGAAACTTTTATAGTAGTCTATTGGTAGCACTAGTAAGCCACCGTAAATTTCTAAGAATTTATGATGTACATTTAGTATATGTTTATTATTTACCCTAATTATTTAATTAAATTAATAAAGGCATTTAAATAATTAGATTGTGATTGAGCATGATGCTTTCTATGGTTCTTATGATGCATAGTAATTGTTGATGTCAATGGTAAGGCTTAGAAGCCATTGATTGTATGCAAATAACTAATTATCGCTTTATCATTCAAATACAAGGCTACATGTATAGTTTTGATTGTGTGGATGATTTCATATGGATAATGGTCTCTGCTATAAAACTTGTTAATAACAAAGTTGTAGACAACTTACTAGTCTACCTTGTGTTAAATTTTCACAATCATAGGACTTAGGGTTTTTGAGGTCTAGCTATTACAAGCTTGCTGTCCGAAAGGTTTACTTTCTAGATAGATTTGATTGAATGATTTGTTTGCCCTATATAACTCTTGAATCATAGTAAGAGTATTGAAAGAAAATTGTAGATAATTTTATAAGCTTTCCATGAAGTCCAAGATCACTAGCATTTGGATAAGTAGAACTTCATTTATGAGTAAAACAATTAGCTGTTGTTTTGTGGTATAATAAATGAATTGTTGAAGTGTTTGATTAAGTAATCAAGAAGAGATATTCACATACTCAGTAAAATGTGATGCACTTTTTATTAATTTAACACCATGCTGTTAAGAATACTTACAAGAATCCATTCATCATGTATCATCATACTATACTTATCAACATGTATGCATTCAGTAATATCTTATGCCATATTCATGCATCTAGGATCGATAGAGGAGATAACGTTGCTAGAGTTCAACGAAGGAGACGAAGGGGACCAGCAGGAGATTCCTCGAGCCACAGCTCCTGAAGGCGAGGAGCAGACCCCAGAAGAGCTTCCAGAGTGCCCTAACCACCGCCCCACTTCCTTTCTGAAAGGCAAACCCCAGAGCATTCTAAGTTTCCCTAGTGTTTTACAAAATATTAGTTGAGTCTTTTATGATTGATGCATTAGGTTATAAGAGTTGATTGGAACCACTTGATGCATATGATTTCCTTGTCCAAAAATACTACCTTTAACCCTATGTAGGTCCAGGATCTAATATATGCTTAGCCATACTTAGACCGGTAGAAGTCGGGTGATTTCCTATCACCAGAGAGATATAGGTGGATACCGAAGCATGGTTGGCTATATTTGCTATCAGTGGAAAAGAACCATAGGGTAATGTAAATAGAGGTCAGATGGAGTATATGGTAGTTTGACTCATGTGATTCCGTCTGTGCTGATTAAGGACCAGTACCGTTGTTGGACCTTTTGACAAGATTGAACGCATGCCTATTACTTAGCTGTCCAGGATAACTCATTTCGACTGCGAAGCCGAGTAGCTCAACTCAGGCTGGGTCCCACTCTATAAGAGTGCGCACTCTAGATGGTAGTAAGGATGTGTAGGGAGCCAGACTGAGCCCAAGGGTAGGCTAGGCCTGAACGTCCTGGCATTTGGTGTCCCTGATTGTGCGGCAATGGGCGAACCCGTGAAATGTGTACTTGAGTTGTACCAAAGATGACTTAAGGCTACCATGGCTGGTAGACCTGGGTTTGTGTTAGGAATAAATTACTAGGTGGTTGAAATCGATTTGAATCGCCATCTCTCCCGGATAGTGAGAAACTTGGCTAGCTCCAACCTCGTAGTAATTGTATTATGGAATATGATGGTCAGATGAACATGGAATTATAATACCTGCTATGGTTACTATTGTATGCTCTTAAAATGATATACCACATGTTTGTCATAGGATAGTTGCTAATTCAGAGGTGGATAGTCATAATTAATTTGATAACGGAATTATAATTGTATAACTAAGTTAATCGCTTTTTATGCAAAATGTTGTCAAGCTACCTCCACTTATATAGCCTTGCACAATCCTTGGAGTCAATTTATTTCTAGTTTATGGCTGGTAAGTCTAGCTAAGTACCTTCTCATACTCAGGGTTTTATTTCCCATTGTTGCAGATGGACACAGTATATCATGGTTATTGCAAGAGTTGGTTCTATCCCGCTATGGATGAGGAGTAAGCCTTGGGCAGGCTTCTTTATTAATCCCGATACATGCTTTTGTGGACTGTGATCATATGTTGGCACTGTATTAAACTATGTTGGCAAATGCTACTTTCAAACTTAATTTGCTTCCGCTATTATCTATCAAACTTGGTTTGTAATAACTTTGTTTCATACTCTGATGATGAAAATGTATCTGTGAACTTTATGTAATCTGTGACTTGTATGTTGAATCATGTACGATCTTGGTTGTTTGTGGATCATTTATCGAGACCTGTCAGTGGTACTTGATAGACTACCGGGTTTATATGGGTTCAAGTATGACAGTGCGACCGCTTGTGGGCTGCCATTGTACTTGTACTCTTATAAATTGGTTGGTTCTGCAACAGCTGGCATCAGAGCAAGATTCAACATTAATTGTCACATGTGTATTTAAAACAAAGGTTTTTGTTTTCCAAAACCCTTTTCTAGCAACTAATAGCTATATAAATAGGTATTTGAAAATCTAAAGTGTGCCAGTCATCACTTTCCTTATGCCCAAATTAAGGACTATTAGGTGGCTATTTAAGTACTAGGGACATTTTGCTATGGGACATCGAACAAACGTGGTATTTGCCGGTGGACACCGCCAACTCGAAAATATGCCCAGTACTATTATGAAATAGCGTTTCTTTGCCACCAGACACCGTAGCAATTAAAATATTAATTTTTATAGTTTGGGATTGAGAAAGGGTAGCGAAAAGACCATATTGCCCTCGTGGTCATCTTCCTCCTCAGACACCACCCCATGAGGTCCGTCCATGTCCTCCAATCGCCGGCGGGCAGGAATCGCTCTAGCCAACTCCAGCACCACCTGGTCCACCGAGTTAGCCACCACCACATCCGAATCTTCCGCCGCCGCTACATCTGACGGCTGTGTCCGTGCCTTCGCTGCCCTAGCAGCGCAGTCTGAGGCAGACCTCGCGCACTGTAGTGCCTCTTGGCCAACATCGATGCCCAGGCCGCAACACCGGGCGCTAGCCTCCATCTGCCCCGTGCCCAGCACGCGCTCCGTCCACCGGTGCCTACCTAGGCCGCGTGCCCGCGCCCACCATGGCCAACTCCGGCGAGGCCATGGGGCCGCCCACAGCTGCCTAGGCCGCGACGCAAGCCGCGACCTCCGTCGGCCCCGCGCCCAGCCCATGCTCCGTCGGCCCACGCTTGCCCAGGCCACAAGCCTGGTCCCGACACCGACCGCGCCCACCATGGCCAGCTCTAGCGAGGCCACCCACACCTACCCAGGCCGCGACACCGGCCGTTGCACGCCCAACCTATGCTCCGTCCGCCCGCCCGCCTAGGAAGTGAGCCCGAGGAGTTCGTGCCGCCACCTGCATGAGGCCGGGGAGGCCTCGTCGCCACCCATGCAAGGATGGAGAGGCCTGCACCGCCGCTCGTGTGAGGATGGAGAGGTTCGCGTCAGTCGCAAATGTTGTTCGTCGAAGAAGGACGACCAAATCGGCGGCGGCGGTGTTATAGCAAATAGCCGGTGAACAACTCGAGGTTGAAGACGAGGGCAGTTTAGACATTTGCCCTGCCTTCTCTCTCCTCAAAACTAAAAAATAAATAAAATAATCAGCGCGGTGTCTCTCGGCAAAGAATGACAAATTTATAATGTCCGCCAGCAAATTTTGATGTTGGTGATGTTCACTAGCCAATTTCCTATTTCTCTAGTGTCCCACAGCAAAATTACCCTAAGTACTAACATGGGGGTTTTAATTTCATCGTCCATACAGCGTGCTATTGTATGGATGCCATTCATTTGAATGGTAATGTATGGATCAAATGCCTCTACGCCAAGGTAAGTTGATGAGTGGCATGACCGCAAGATGTGAGCGTGCGGTCGGGGAGAGTTAGCTTTGGTACGACTAGGTATGCATGCTTGCATGTGTATGTGATGCATATTTAATTGTGGGTATACACTATTATCGGGTAGCTTTGATACGGAAGTATATGTATGGGTATACATATATGGAGGTATTTAGATTTACATTCTGCATATTTAATTATGGGATTGGGCTAAAATGAAACTCTTATGCAGGTACACTAACAACAAAACGTGTAGCTCGACTAGTTACTGCTGTATATGAGAGAACATATGTATGTCCACCGTATATGTCGTTAGAAATTTTTTTCCTAAGTTTGTGAGGACGTACAGAATGTAGCATGCATCATGATAATTATCATTTAAATAATTACATTGTTCCTCCCCTTATAAATTTCTTACTCGGTTATGTAACTCTTATCCATTATGGCCCTATCTCACAAAAAGTTGTACAATTTGATGGTACAGATGGTAGCACTAGTTGGATGTGACAATTTCCTGATGGTTTTCGAAACTCCTACTCTGCTGTGGAGAGTTTTGCACTTTGCGGGCTACCATGAACCACCCCTTTTTCATTGGAATGAAGAGTACTTGGAGGGACAGCCATGGTACGAGGTGCGGCTAACTATACCAGCCCACACACAGGCACCCTTCTAGCAGGAGTGGAAGGCAGAATCTGAAGGGAAAACTCCTTGGGAGGCTACCCAAATAGTGGCCTTTGAGGTTTTGAGTCAAATCTATCAGCAGCATGGGGATGCACTTACCAGTAGTGCCATGGGTATGTTTCCTTGGGTGGATCCGTCCATAGCAATATGGGAACAACGCAACCACAATGCATTGATCCGAGACTGGGATGAGTGGGCCAATAGATCTAGTTCCGCCATGAGTGCCATGTTTGCGGTAATAAAGATGTTATGTACACGCTAGGAAACTAGAAATTTCTAGCAGGAATCATACACCACTTGCATGGACAAGCTCATGAGAGCTGAAGTCGCACAACATAAGCTCAAGAAGTGTGTGCACACGCATAAGAAAGCTGCAAGTAAAGCCCGAAGGGAATCTGACCAAGCCTATGTAGCCTTGGGCCATCTCCATACCCAAATGGAGCAAGTGGATCAACAGAGAGCAGCAGCCCAAGAAGTAAGAGCTGATGATCAAGCATTGCTTGTAGGACTATGGGAGAAGTTGGAGGCTGCCCATGCCGAGGCGTCCATAGCTATACGCCAGCGAGACGTAGCAAACAACCATGCCACTGCAGTAAGGATAGAACGAGATAGGCACCGTGCCATAAGTAACGCATAGAACCATGCTGAAAGGGACTTGCTGTCAGCAGCTTGCACAGGCTCAGCATTGAGTGATGGACCTTCAGCATGAGGTGCATTATTTGAACAACCAGCTGAACCCAATCCTTGATGGGGAAGAAGATGGTCCTAATATGGAGGAAGAAGAAGGATGAGGATGAAGAAGAAGTGGAGCTAGAGGAGGGAGATGATCCTATCTCTGACCTCGATAGTGATCATGATGAGGATTAGATCGCTTAGTACTTAGTAGAAATGCTTGATGTATCATCGCTAGTTATGTAATGGACCTATAGTTTGAGTTTGGTGTTGGTGATTGAACTATCATGTAATATTGGTATTTGCATGTTATCACACATTTGGTTAAACGCTAATGCAATTCCAATTCATTTATCAGTGATCATGATTTGAATATTAACGTGCTATGAGTCCTGATAAGTGATCAAATTGGTGGTGTCATGTTGTGAGAATGAATTATTATGCCTCTATTTTTATTGTATGAATTTGAGATTTGTCTTCAGTAATTTCAGTTGGCATGATTATAAATTCATCTGCAATCTCTTGACATCATCCAATAATTGCTTATTGTTGCAACCTCATAGATAACTCACACCCGTGCAGGAGCTAGTAGCACCATGATGGCAACGACGGTGACTTACCGCCACCGCCGTCTGCACAGGAGTTCTTTGCCCAATTCTTGGGAAGCCAAAGGACAATGGAGGAAGCTCTGTGACTCATTGCGCAGAACACAGCTCTTGCCCAACCACAGCAACAAGGGCCTGAGCATAATCAGCATAGTACCTTCAAGGAATTTCTAGATACAAAGCCTCCTATCTTCAAGGTGGCAGAGGAACCGCTATAGGTGGATGAGCGGCTCAACACCATTGAGCAGAAGTTTTGTGCCATAGAACCGACCAACTTATAAGAGCACAAGTACAAAAACAATCACTGAAACAATCAAATTCTTGCACTTGAGCCCATATAAACCCGGTAGTCAACTGAAACCTCGAAGGATTTCAAACCAACTTGCATACAACCAAGATCACAATAATTCAACATAACATATCGTAAGTTACAACATTTCGTAGACGGTTTGCAAATAGATTACATCACCTCAGAGTCATCGTTATTACAAAACAAGTGTTGTAAAGTATGCGGAAGCAAATAGTTTGACTTACACACCCAAGTTCAAATACAAATACTGGTTCGCTGATCACAACCCGCAAAAGCATTCAGATAAGAGAAACAGAGATCATGCCCATGATCTAGTCTTCATCACCCGCCGGGTGGAGACAATACTTATAGAATCCCTGATATAGAAGGTCATCTGCAACAAGAGGGAATAAACCCTGAGTACAAGAATGTACTCAGCTAGACTTACCCGTCGAAAACCAAAACAAATGACACCAAGGATTATGCATAGCTTAATTTAGTGGATCTAGCTGACACTTTCTTTTTGCGGAAAGGAATAAGTAATAATGATCAACTCTTAACCTGAACTAGCAGTGACTTTTAGCCATTAACCTGTCATCTAGATTAGCACCTGTACTAGGCAATCATTTGATTAAGATGCAAACATTAATAACCATATTAGGTATAAATCATGGCAACATTATCATCATCATCCATTTAACCATATCGTTAAATTAATTGATTCTACGTTGCCGCTGCTCAGTCAAGTTCTCACTATCCGGGAGAGACAGCGATTCGAATCGATTCCTATCCAGCTAGAGGGGTATTCCTAAACACAAACCCTGCTTCCCCCATTAGGGTCGCAACGAGTCACCTTTGGTACAACTCAGGAGAAAAATAAAAGAAAAGACGTGGGTCCAGGCCACCCTGCATTCTCAGAGAACCACTCTGCCAGGAAGTGCAGGATTTTAAGCACCTAACTCCCCTTGGACTTATGCCAATGGCTCTCCGCACATCCTTACTACCTCCAAAATGCATCCAACCCCCACGGTTCCTAGCCTGAGTTGAGCTACTCGGCATCGCGGTCGGAACGACTTATCCAGCCAGCTAAGTGTTAGGCTGTGTTCAACTTGACATGAGGACGTACAACGTATCGGTCCTTAAACGACACAGACGGAGTCACTATGTTCAAACCTACACAAGACTCCGCCCGGTCTTAATTCATTATTAACATGGTTCTTTTCCACGATAGCAAATATAGCCAACCGTGATCCACCTCATCCTAAAGCTCGCAAGGTGATAGGAAATCACTTGACTTCTACCGCACTAAGCATGGCTAAGCATTTAACCCATTCCTGAACTTAAATAGAATTTCAGTGTGATATCTAGACAAGGATGAATATATAATGCAACAATTGATTCCAACCAATTCCTATACTTAATGCATCATGAACAAATAAAAGGTATTCAAGGTATTTGTAAAAACATGGGAGACTTATATATGCTCTGGGGCTTGCCTTTCAGGAAAGAGGAAGGACGGTGGTCAGGGCACTCGGGCAACTCCTCCTCGGCGGCTGCTTCGCCGGCTTCCTGCACCTTGGGCACCTCCTCCTGGTTGGCTCCCTCGAATTCCAGCAGTGTCACTCCCTCCAGCACACCTATTGCATGTATGCGCATGATAAATATCATGGATGCACATGAACGAAGTTAGGGATGCTCGGGGAATGCACATCCTCACTGCAGTCCGTATATTCCAACTTAAACTCTATTAAAATCACTTTAACTTACCAAGTTTATACAACCTAATGTATAATTGCTCATCTTTAGTTAAGGACCTAGCACCTGCACCTAAGCATGTTCTCAAGTTAGGCTAGCCCCTAAACAATCAACAAGAACATTGCAACAAAGCATACACACAAGCATTTGTATTTCAGCAAAATAGAAACTATATAGTGGTACAGTAAACTGGCCATAACTAGAGATTTAGAAATCCAAATGACATACAACAAGACAATTTGGAAAGATTATGAAATTGTCTACAATTAATTTTCAGACCTTAAAGCATGATTCCAAACTTTACCAGGTCGAACTCTTTAATCAACAGAAATCTGTCTTCACAAGACAGAGAACAAGCAACTCGGGAATCTAACTTTGAACAGCTGTAGTTCCTAAACTACTAGGCCAAATGCCACTAAATTTTGACAGGAGCTAGATACATCAGTTATCTACAACTTTTGTATTCACCACATTGACAGAAAACCAAATTATCATGGGGAACTTTATAAAGTCCCCAGAACTGTCCCGAGAGACATAATGCAAGCGAAATAATTATTAACTTATGTTGCAAACACATAATTGGACAAAACTAACTTTACTCACTCAATACACATATCACAAGAATAGCAGAAAGTAAGGTGTTCCTCACCAAACCATTTCTTTTGATACATTTCTTAATTTATTTAATTAATTAGGGGAAATGGTAAACATATATGAAAACTACACCATTAAATCTACAAAAATTACAGTAGGTACTACATGCTCTAAGTAGACCACTATAAAATTTTCACACCATTTGAGCAAGTATAACAACCTACACAAAAATGATATGGTATAATGGCTTAAAATGACATAATTAGGAAACCTTAGTGAAAAGTGTCAAGCAACAGATTTTATTTTTTTTTCTAGCATCCTTTAGGTACTAGGATACTCCCCACAAAATTTTATGGTCATAGGATTCCTAGATAATTTACAAAAATTCACACAAGTATCAATCAATGATAAAAAGAAAATCTATAACTCAAAAACCATATAGGCAATGACTCTAAAATTTTTACCAGAGCTTCTACTAAGCAAGAATAGCTTACCCACAAAATTTCATAATTTGTGGAGCATCAGAAACTCAAGATATAATTTAAACAATTTTGCCTGCATTTAAAAACACATTTCAAGTTCCTATTTAATTCATCCAAAATTTGCACTTAAAGTGTTCCTATCATATTTTTCCTAAATACTAGACTTCCCTGTGATCCTAACAAAATTGGAATCACACCATTTGGATCTACCAATTTGGAGATATAAAATTCACAAAACAGCATTCAAATCTGCAAATTTGAACTATCCTACAGTTAAACGGTCACTGACGTGTGGGACCCGCGTGTCAGCCGACCCCACCGGTCAGCAAAAGGAAACTGGGAACAGTGCTTGCGACGGTGCGGCAGCGGCCTAGCTTGCCGACGGCGAGGATTCCGACGAGATGGTCAGCACCTACATGATCTACGTGACGAGCCGCATTGAATGATGCTACCGGCAAGACCTAGAGCTAACCGGAGGTAGCTCGTCACCGGCCAAGGTGGCACGGCGGAGCTCCGGTGCGGGGTACTAACGACGGCGAGCCCCCAATGCCTCTTCCGAGCTCGGTATGAGCTTCACGAGGTCACCACGGAGCTAACCAAGAAGAAAAGGGAGGACGAGAGGGCTCTAGTGGTGGTTGGCCGCGGTGAGCTCCGCTCCGACGAGGTACGGCCATGGCGACGACGTTGGAAAAATGGCCAATGGCCCTCACCTACGGCTCGGCTGGCTCGGCTAGAAGGTCGATGAGGTAGAGGAGGACATGACGGAGCTTCGAGCTAGATGGAGGCATCGATTTTGCGGCGGCGAGTAAGCTAGGCGACAGTGGAGCTTGCTCGGCAGTAATGGCGAGGCGGTGCTGCGCTTCGGCTACGGTGGGAAGCAAAGAAAAGTAAGAAATGGAACTGCGAGCAGGTCGGACAGAAGGGTGCGGGTTCAAGTAGTGGCCAACAGTGCCAGGATGGCCACGACGCATGGCCTGCGTGGTTAGGCCACCGGCGACGGGTGGCGTCCACGCGGCATTCATTTTCTGAAACTGGTCAGTCACTGTAGCTGTGTTTCAGCGTTGCCGGTCGAGCGTGACAGCAAGGATTGACAGAGCTTGATCTCCTAAACCGTGAAGAATCAGTGGAAACAATATACATGAAAGTTGTAGAGCTATGATAGGGCTACAACAATGTTTTAGAAATCATTAGCTAATTCTCAAAGGATCACGAGTTACATCAAGCCAAAGTTAGCTCAATCAAACTGAAATTGCAATCCAGACTTAGAAAATTTTCTAAGTGTTGAATCAGCCCTCAACACTGACTTGTGGGCCCTTTTTGAGCATGTTGTGCACATTTTCATGACTTGGCTTCTAAACAAAGTTTGTTCCTTATAAAATTTTCTACAACTTTGCTTTAGGTTGCTTAGACATGCAAACACTCTAAGTTGTACTTTTTAAACAGTCAAACAAAGAGTTCAGGGGTCAAAACAAGTGAAACCACTATTTGAAATCATAATTAGACAGCATGGTCAACATGAAAAATGTTCCAAATGACATTCTAAGTATAACTAAGTTACTTAAGAGGATTATTAGCCACACCACACATTGGTCACAAAAATCAAGCATTGCATGTACTGAAATAAGGAAAAACCAATGAAATGTTACCTTTGTTTCATAGTGATGTTTCACATGTTTCATGATTTTATTACATAGTACTAACTAACCATGTTTCACTAAAGTGAGTTGCACTTGGGTGTTGCACACTATTCATTTCATAAAAACAACACACATGAAATATAACAATATGTTGCAATGTTTCGAAAACATGTTTCATGCAATATAAGCTCATGAATGGATGAATGATGCTCATGTTCATGAAATGCAAGTGCAAATGTGGAAGCCAAACACCTGGGGTGTTACAGCCCTCCCCCCTTATAAAAATCTCATCCCGAGATTTGAAAAGCGTACCATTGTTGATAGAATTCCTTATAACTGTCCCTCAAATAATCTTCTCTTTCCCACGTTGCATCATGTTCACTACCCTGATTACTCCACATGACTTTGTAAAACTTGACCACCCGACTCCAAGTCACTCGCTCATGAGTGTCAATTACTCGGATTGGACTTTTCTTCAAAGGTCAAATTAGATTTTAACTCGATATCCCCCAGTGGAACTCTCTCTTCAGGGACACGAAGACATTTCTTCGGTTGGGATACATGAAAGACATTGAAGATAGCACTCATCTTAGGAGGTAATTGGATCTTGTATGCTACCTTACCACTTTGTCCAATGATTTCAAATGGACCAACATATCTCGGCACAAGCTTTCGCTTCACACCAAAGTGTTGGACACTCTTCATGGGTGAGACTTTCAGATAAATGAAGTCTCCAACTTCGAACTCAATAGGTTTTCTACGTCGATCAGCATAACTTTTTTGCCTAGCTTGAGCTGCGGCCATATGGGTTTGGATAATACAGACTTGTTCTTCGGCTTCTTGAACAAAATCAATTCCATAATATCTCCTTTCACCGGCTTCTACCCAATTCAACGAGGTTCTACACTTTCGGCCATACAAAGCTTCAAACGGTGTTATCTTGATACTCTCTTGATAACTATTATTGTACCAGAATTCAGCTAGGGGCAACCATTTTTCCCGTGAACCCTTAGCCGAGATGACACATGCTCTCAACATATCTTCTAAGATTTGATTCACTCATTCAGTTTGTCCATTGGTTTGAGGATGATAGGTAGAACTTCTTACTAACTTAGTTCCTAATAGTCCGTGTAAGTGCTCCCAAAAGCGAGCAGTGAACTATGGTCCTCTATCAGAGACAATAGTGTGAGGTATCCCATGAAGTCGAACTATCTGATTAAAATACAGTTCTGCATAGTTAGTTGGACGAAAATCTATGTGGATAGGAATGAAGTGTGTAGACTTGGTCAGACGGTCTACAATCACCCAAATGGAGTTAACATTCCTCTGAGTAGTAGGGAGTCCAACTATAAAATCCATACTTATCTTCTCCCATTTCCAACCTAGAATAGAGAGTGGCTGAAGTAATCCAGCTTTCATGTGCATAGCTTTGACTCGACAACAAGTGTCACACCTAGCCACATAAGCGGCTATCTATTTCTTCATTTTGGTCCACCAAAACCGAGGCTTCAAATCATGATACATTTTGCTACTTCTAGGATGAATAGATAATTTAGAGGAATGGGCTTCAGATATGATTTGATCTCTAAGCTCTCTATCCTTTGGAACCACCAACCTATCCTTGAACCATAACACATCATTCTCATCCACCAAAAAATGTTTGGTTTCTTGCTCTTTCATCTTGTGCTTGATGTGGAACACACCTGAATCTGTCTTCTGCAGCTCGATAATTCAACTCTATAGAGTACAACTAACAGTGATGTTGTAAAGGACTACAAGATGAAGGAGTTTTGACAAATGGACATCACTTTCAATCAAAGAGTGGCAATGAGATTTCCTGCTTAAGGCATCCGCAACGACGTTTGCCTTGCCAGGGTGATAGTGCACTTGGAGGTTATAATCCTTGATCAACTCGAGCCATCTTCTCTAACGCATATTCAACTCTGGTTGAGTGAAGATGTACTTAAGACTTTTATGATCAGTGTAGATGTTGCACACATTGTCAAGCAAATAATGTCTCTAGGCCTTCAAAGCATGAACAACTGCAGCGAGTTCCAAATCATGCATCGGATAGTTCACCTCATGCTTCCGAAGTTGGCGAGAGGTATAAGCAATGACTCTACCCTCTTGTATAAGAACACCTCCTAAACCTATACCTGATGCATCACAAAACACATTGAAAGGTTTCTCGATATCCGGTTGTGCCAAAACCAGAGCCGAAGTTAGAAGAGTTCGTAGGGTGTGGAAAGCCACATCACACTCGGAAGTCTAGACAAACTTCATGTCTTTTTGCAGCAACCAAGTCATAGGCTTGGCTATTTTAGAGAAATCCAGGATGAAGCGACGATAATAGCTAGCCAACCCCTAGAAAACTCCGAACCTCGTGCATCGAGATGGGAGCCTTCCAGTCCAACACTTCTTGCACCTTGGTGGGATCCACCATAATTCCACCACCAGACAACACGTGTCCAAGAAAAGGTACCTCACGAAGCCAGAATTCACACTTGCTAAACTTTGCATAAAGCTGGTGTTCCCGCAATCTAGCGAGAACAACTCGCAAATGTTCAACGTGATCTTCTTCATTCTCAGAATAGACCAAGATATCATCTATAAATACCACCACAAATTTGTCCAACTCGGGCATAAACACCGAATTCATCAGATACATAAAGTGTGCGGGGGCATTGGTCAATCCAAAAGACATAACAAGGTACTCATACAGACTGTATCTTGTGGAGAATGCAGTTTTTGGAACATCCTCAGGCCGAATTTTGATTTGATGATAACCAGATCTCAAATCAATCTTGGAAAAGACTTTTGCTTTAGACAACTGATCAAATAAGATATCTATACATGGCAGAGGGTACTTATTCTTGATTGTAACTGCATTCAAGGGTCTATAATCTACACACATGCATAGTGATTGATCCTTCTTCTTTACAAACATAGCTGGGCACCCCCACGGAGATGAACTAGGACGAATAAGGCCTTTCTTTAGAAGTTCATTCAACTGGGTCTTAAGTTCGGCTAGTTCATTGGGAGGCATCCTATAAGGCCTTCTAGAGATGGGCGCTGTACCAGGTAGTAACTCTATCTTGAACTCCATGTCTCGATCTAGGGGCAATCCAGGCAAATCATCGGGAAAAACATCCAGAAACTCACACATGATAGGGATATCTGCCATAGACTTTGCTTGCACCTCATTAGCCACACAAGAAAGATTGATGTCCCTAGGTAGCTGTACTAGAAAACCCTCCTGATTACCAGGATCTCTCAGCATGACTACTCTAGTCGATGTATCAATAAGCACTCCATGACTGCTCATCCAGTTCATTCCCAATATCACATCGATACCCAGCCCAGTAAAACTACCAGATCAACCTGATAACTTTGCCCCTCTATCTCAAATTGTACGTCCCCAACTACAAGCTTGGTTGGGATAGTACCACTGGCAGCCCTAATACAATAACCCTCACCCTCAACATTGTATGTTTTCTGCATAAACTTGGATGCAAATGCGGGACTAATAAAAGAATGTGAAGCACCTGAATCAAATAGTACAACTGTGGGGTGTTGATCCACCAGAAACTAACCAGCAATTACCGCCTCTCCTAAAGGAATATCAGTAATATTGGTGTGGTTCACCTGCCCCTGACGGCCACCTTGGTAGTTATTCTTCTTAGGGTAAGAACACTTCCTTGCCCAGTGACCAGTCTTGTTGCAGTTCTAGCATGGCATGTTACTTGGTGGCACATTGGAACTCCCTTGACTGGTAGTGCCCTTGGAAAGAGCAACTGTAAACGCCTTGCAAAACCCAGTCTTGCCTGGATTTTTCTTCAGCGGTGGGCGGAACTTAGCGGCTGATGCTAGAGGACGGAACAAAGCCCTCTGTGTGACTGGAGCCTTAGATTGTGAGGCACTCGCCTCATAGGCCCTCTTACGATTCTTTGAAGCAGCATATACAGCATTGTTGTTCTCTTGCGATAGAGCATCACTTACAAACTCATTAAAATGAGCACACTTGTAATTTCCCATGGTCTTCATCAATTTGGGGCTAAGTCCCCACTTGAAACTAGCGATCTTTTTGGCATCAGTGTCAACAAACTCGGTAGCATACCTTGCAAGGTTATTGAAAGCCTATAGGTATTCATTGAAGCTCTTGTTCCCCTGGATCAGCTTCATGAACTTCATATGCTTGATTGCAATGAGACTAGGAGGAATATAATTTCCCCTGAAAGCAGACTTGAACTAATCCCAAGTGATTTGGGCACTAGCGGGCATAGTGGACCGATGATGACTCCACCAAATACCAGCTGGCCCATGCAGTTGGTGAGATGCATACTCAGTCTTCAGCACCTCAGTCAAGTGGAGTAGACGGAATTTCTGCTCGAGAGTATTCAACCACTCATCAGCTTGTAGAGGCTCCTCAGCCTCCTTGAAGATCAAGGGTTTCGTGTCAAGAAAATCTTTGAAGTCACTGTATTGATTTGGTTTCGGTCCTTGGCAGTGCACCACGACCATCACGATTCACAATCATGTGGAGAGCCTCAGCCATAGTGCGCTGCCCTTCCGTAAGAATTGCCATCAATTTCGTTGGCATGGGTGGTGGCGGCGGTGGAAGGTCATCATCATCACCAGCCGCACTAGTGGAACGAGTGCGAGGCATCTGCAACCATGCGCAACCAGTAATTATTGGTGATGTTAGCACATTGGAGAGGAATAATGTAATCAAGCCAAACTGAATTTACTAGAGAGAATGAAAACTTCATACAATAAACAGAGGCAATAATTCATTCTCCAATCACCACATCATTAATCAGCTTACTAGCGCCATACGTAGTGCATTCCAACATGACAAGTTTTAAACTTAACCATCAAGGTACGCATCCTGAAGGGAGCAAATTAAAGTACATTACATGCCAAGTTCGAATTAAAAAGGTACATCCAACATCAGTCATCGTACTTAAGTCCATTACATCAACGACTGCAAAAGCTTAAACTAGCGAGACTTGCTAACTAACTACTCATCGAAGTGATCGCAGGTCCACATCAAAGACACCTTGGACTTCTTCTGGATCTTCCTCTTCTTCTTCATCTATAGGCTCAGCTGCATTGTCATCCATCTGCACGTCTTCTTCTTCGTCATCGGCCTCAATCACTTGAGGTCCACCCACATTAGGATACCTTGGTATGGGGTGAGGAATAGGAAACAGATGGTTGTTCAGTTGATGGTGTTCAACCTGAAGCTCTTCAAGCCATTCTTGGAGTTCTTGCTCCTTGTGGAAAGCATTTTGGTTAGACATAATCCAACCCTGACGCCTTTCTTTGGCTAACTCTAAAGCTACATCTCTGTGACAGGGTCACACGATCCAACTCTTGTGCCACCTCATCTCTCTCTATAGTGAGGTTCATCAGCTAGTTATGAAGCTCGTCTCTCTCGCATGCCGTTTGACCCCACTGTTGTAGGCGATAATTTGCAATACCATGAATCTCATCTACTTCTTGCTGAGCTCTCCCACATGCATCCGCCCTACGGCGATACTTGTGGGCACACAACTTGAACTTGTGCCGGGCTGCCATTGCCTTGCCAGCTTCATCTAGCACACTAAAAAGGGTGTCTTGCCTGACTTGACAAAGCTTCAAGACTGCCATCATAGCACTCATTCTAGCATTGTCGCTCTGAACATGTTCACCACTGGCCTCGAACCAAGGCCTGGCCAACGTCTTGAGTCCACTCAGCCTCAGTAGGAGCCACTCAGGGGAATGGATGAAGCTGGTCCACCCACTAGTTCGTCCCCGAAGCTCTATGCTATATCCATTAGCAAATCAAGGGCAGCAACTTGAGCGGCTTCCCATGGGCTTTGCCCATCAGTCTCAATGCTCCACCCATGCCACAATGGTCTCGTGGGGTTCTGTGGTACTATAAAGGTCACAACATACTAAGGTACGTCTCCCAATGGTACCTCCTGCCTCCACATGTAGCGGGGTGCCTCTGGGTACCCAACTAAACTGAGCACCCTCCAGAGCAAGGTGGGAGTACCGAACTGGTCCAAAAAGGTGCTGCTACCAGTAGGAAACATGGGCGTGGCCATCTGTATCAAAAAGGGATGCAACTCACGTGAGAGGATTATTTTGCTGAGAGATTGAACTTAATACTTGGGATAAGCAATTATAAGGGAGGGAGTAATGCAATATGAATGTCATGAGTGAATATGATGCGTGCTCATTCCGTACGTCCTCACAAACCTAAAAAAAGTTAAGTTTTAGTGGAATATATGGTGGCATACATACGTTCTCTCAATTAGCGGTAACTAGTCGTTCTACACGGTGTGTTGTTAGCGTACCTGTAGAAAACTTCATTGCAGCCCAACCCAACAAGATATAATGCTAATAACAAAAGTAGTAACTAAGATACTCTCCATATATACATCCCCTAGATATATATACAATTTGGTATCCAAACTACTCGACAGATGTACCCACAATTAAGTTCCTTTAGATTTACATGTATGCAACATGTAGATACTCCAGTAACCACAACTAACTCTCCCCTAGACCGACGGTTGGATGGTCATGCTCTCACAACTCACACTTACCTTAGCATAGAGGCAATTGATCCATACATTATCATTCAAGCGAATGGCACCCATGCAATATCACGCCGCATGGACGATGAAATGGAAACTAATCAATTTCCCCCAAGTTAGTGATTATATATAAGCCACCTGAAAGTCCTTAAGTGGGCTACAAGGGATGTGATAACTAGTACACCATAAAATTTTGAATTTTGAACACTTATATATAATTATAAGTTGGAAAATCGTTTTCACAACAAAAGCTTTTGTTTTTAAATAGCCGTAAGACATGTTTAATGTTGAATCTAGCTCTGATGCCAGCTGTCATAGAACCGGACAAATTTATAAGGGCACAAGTACAAAAACAATCGGCGAAATGATCAAATTCTCGCACTTGAGCCCATATAAATCCGTTAGTCAACAGAAACCTCGAAGGATTTCAAACCAACTTGCATACAGCCAAGATCATAGTAATTCAACATAACATATCGTACATTACAACATTTCACATATGGTTTGCAAATAGATTACATCACCTCAGAGTCATCGTTATTACAAAACAAGTGTTGTAAAGTACGCAGGAAGCAAATAGTTTGACTTACACACCCGAGTTCAAAAACAAATACTAGGTTCGCTGATCACAACCCGCAAAAGCATTCAGATAAGAGAAATAGAGATCAAGCCCATGATCTAGTCTTCATCACTCGCTGGGTGGAGATAATACTTACAGAATCCCTGATATAGAAGGTCATCTGCAACAAGAGAGAATAAACCCTGAGTACGAGAATATACTCAGCTAGACTTACCCGTCGAAAACCAAAACAAATGACACCAAGGATTATGCATAGCTTAATTTAGTGGATCTAGCTGACACTTTCTTTTTGCGGAAAAAGCATAAGTAATAATGATCAACTCTTAACTTGAACTAGCAGTGACTTTTAGCCATTAACCTATCATCTAGATTAGCACCTGTACTAGGCAATCATTTGATTAAGATGCAAACATTAATAACCATATCAGGTATAAGTCAGTGGCAACAATATCATCATCATCCATTTAACCATATCGTTAAATTAATTGATTCTACATTGCCGCTGCTCAATCAAGTTCTCACTATCCAGGAGAGACGGCGATTCGAATCGATTCCTATCCTAGCTGGAGCGGTATTCCTAAACACAAACCCTGCTTCCCCCAGTCAGAGTCGCAACTGAGTCACCTTTGGTACAACTTAGGAGAAAAATAAAAGAAAAGACACGAGGTCCGGGCCGCCCTGCATTCTCAGAGAACCACTCTGCCAGGAAGTGTAGTATTTTAAGCACCTGACTCCCCTTGGACTTATGCCAATGGCTCTCCGCACATCCTTACTACCTCCAAAATGCATCCAACCCCCATGGTTCCCGGCCTGAGTTGAGCTACTCGGCTTCGCGGTCGGAACGACTTATCCGGCCAGCTTAGTGTTAGACTGCGTTCAACATTACATGAGGACGTACAATGTATCGGTCCTTAAACGACACAGATGGAGTCACTATGTTCAAACCTACACAAGACTCCACCCGGTCTTAATTCATTATTAACATGGTTCTTTTCCACGATAGCAAATATAGCCAACCGTGATCCACCTCATCCTAAAGCTCACAGGTGACAGAAAATCACCTGACTTCTACCGCACTAAGCATGGCTAAGCATTTAACCTGTTCCTGAACTTAAATAGGATTTCAGTGCGATATCTGGACAAGGAAGAATATATAATGCAACAATTAGTTCCAACGAATTCCTATACTTAATGCATCATCAATGAATAAAAGGTATTCAAGGTATTTGTAAAAACATGGGAGACTTATATATGCTCCGGGGCTTGCCTTTTAGGAAAGAGGAAGGACAGTGGTCAGGGCACTCGAGCAACTCCTCCTTGACGGCTGCTTCGTCGGCTTCCTGCAACTCGGGCTCCTCCTCCTGATTGGCTCCCTCGAATTCCAGCAGCGTCACTCCCTCCGGCACACCTATTGCATGTATGCGTACGATAAATATCATGGATGCACATGAACGAAGTTAGGGATGCTCAGGGAATGCACATGCTCACTGCAGTCCGTATATTCCAACTTAAGCTCTATTCAAATCACTTTAACTTACCAAGTTTATACAACCTAATGTATAATTGCTCATCTTCAGTTAAGGACCTAGCACATGCACCTAAGCATGTTCTCAAGTTAGGCTAGCCCTAAACAATCAACAAGAACATTACAACAAAGCGTACACACAAGCATTTGTATTTCAGCAAAATAGAAACTATATAGTGGTACAGTAAACTGGCCATAACTGGAGATTTAGAAATCCAAATGACATGCAACAAGACAATTTGGAAAGCTTATAAAATTGTCTACAATTCATTTTCAGACCTCAAAGCATGATTTCAACCTTTACCAGGTCGAACTCTTTAATCAACAGAAATCTGTCTTCACAAGATAGAGAACAAGCAACTCAGGAATCTAACTTTGAACAGCTGTAGTTCCTAAACTACTAGGCCAAATGCCACCAAATCTTGATAGGAGCTAGATACATCAGTTATCTACAACTTTTGTATTCACCACATTGACATAAAACCAAATTATCATGGGGAACTTTATAAAGTCCCTAGAACTGTCCCGAGAGACATAATGCAAGCGAAAATAATTATTAACTTATGTTGCAAACACATAATTGGACAAAACTAACTTTACTCACTCATTACACATATCACAAGAACACCAGAAAGTAAGGTGTTCCTCACCAAACCATTTCTTTTAATACCTTTCTTAATTTATTTAATTAATTAGGGGAAATGGTAAACATATATGAAAACTACACCATTAAATCTATAACAATTACAGTAGATACTACATGCTCTAAGTAGACCACTATAAAAATTTCACACCATTTGAGCAAGTATAAAAGCCTACACAAAAATGATAAGGCATAATGGCTTAAAATGACATAATTAGGAAACCTTAGTGAAAAGTGTCAAGCAACAGATTTTATATTTTTCCTAGCATCCTTTAGGTACTAGGATACTCCCCACAAAATTTCATGGTCATAGGATTCCTAGATAATTTACAAAAATTCACACAAGTATCAATCAATGATAAAAAGAAAATCTATAACTCAAAAACCATACATGTAATGACTCTCAAATTTTTACCAGAGCTTCTACTAAGCTAGAATAGATTACCCACAAAATTTCATAATTTTTGGAGCACAGAAACTCAAGATATAATTTAAACAAATTTGCATGCATTTAAAAACACATTTTAAGTTCCTATTTAATTCATCCAAAATTTCCACTTCAAGTGTTCATGTCATATTTTTCCTAAATACTAGACTTCCCTATGATCCTAACAAAATTGTAATCACACCATTTGGATCTACCAATTTGGAGATACAAAATTCACAATACAGCATTCAAATTTGCAAATTTGAACTATCCTACAGTTAAACGGTCACTGATGCGTGGGACCCGCGTGTCAGCCGACCCCACCGGTCAGCGAAAGGAAACAGGGGACGACACTTGCGATGGCACGGCAGTGGCCTAGCTCATCGACGGTGAGGATTCCAGCGAGATGGTCGGCACCTACATGATCTACATGACGAGCCGCGTCGAATGATGCTACCAGCAAGACCTAGAGCTAACTGGAGGTAGCTCATCGCCGGCCAAGGCGGCATGGCGGAGCTCTGGTGTGAGGTACTGATGATGATGAGCCCCCAATGCCTCTTCTGAGCTTGGTATGAGCGTCACGAGGTCACCATGGAGCTAACCAAGATGAAAAGGGAGGACGAGAGGGCTCCGGTGGTGGTTGGCTGCGGTGAGCTCCGCTCTAGCGAGGTACGGCCATGGCGACGGTGTCAGAAAAACAGCCAATGGCCCTCACCTATGGCTCGGCTAGCTCGGCTAGAAGGTCGACGAGGTAGAGGAGGACATGGCAGAGCTTCGAGCTAGATGGAGGCATCAATTTTGCGGCGGCGAGTGAGCTAGGCGACGGTAGAGCTTGCTCAACAGTAATGGCGAGGCAGTGCTGCGCTTCAGCTGTGGTGGGAAGCGAAGAAAAGCAAGAAATGGAACTACGAGCAGGTCAGGTAGAAGGGCGTGGGTTAAAGCAGTGGCTAGCAGTGCCAGGACGACCGTGGCACATGGCCTGCATGGTCAGGCGGCCAGCGACGGGTGGCCTCCACGTGGTGTTCATTTTCTGAAACCGGCCAGTCACTGTAGCTGCATTTCAGCGTTGCCGGTCGAGCCTGACAGCAAGGATTGACAGACCTTGATCTCCTAAACCATGAAGAATTAGCAGAAACAATATACATGAAAGTTGTAGAGCTATGATAGGGCTACAACAATGTTTTAGAAATCATCAGCTAATTGTCAAAGGACCACGAGTTACATCAAGTCAAAGTCAGCTCAATCAAACTGAAATTGCAATCCAGACTTAGAAAATTTTCTAAGTGTTGAATCAGCCCTCAACACTGACTTGTGGGCCCTTTTTGAGCATGTTGTGCACATTTTCATGACTTGGCTTCTAAACAAAGTTTGTTCCTTATAAAATTTGCTACAACTTTACTTTAGGTTACTCAGACATGCAAACACTCTAAGTTGTACTTTTTAAATAGTCAAACAAAAGAGTTCAGGGGTCAAAACAAGTCAAACCACTATTTGAAATCATAATTATACAACATGGTCAACATGAACAATGTTCCAAATGACATTCTAAGTATAACTAAGTTACTTAAGAGGATTATTAGACACACCACACATTGGTCACAAAAATCAAGCATTGCATGTACTAAAACAAGGAAAAACCAATGAAATGTTACCTTTGTTTCATAGTGATGTTTCACATGTTTCATGATTTTGTTGCATAGTACTAACTAACCATGTTTCACTAAAGTGAGTTGCACTTGGGTGTTGCACACTATTCATTTCATAAAAACAACACACATGAAATATAACAATATGTTGCAATGTTTCAAAAACATGTTTCATGCAATATAAGCTCATGAATGGATGAATGATGCTCATGTTCATGAAATGCAAGTGCAAATGTAGAAGCCAAACACCTAGGGTGTTACATTTTGTCTGCTAAGGGTCACTGAGCACCTAAAGGCCGAGTATGCGTTCCATTAGTTGTAGGGACCAATAGGGATCTGGTGGACACATTTCTTGTCCTCTCTACCTGCTAATGCGCGAGTAACATGGGAGCGGTTCAAGTTGGCCTTTCAGGGACATCACATTCCCCCTAGGGCTAATGCACATGAAGGTGGCTGAATTTATGAGGCTCACACAAGGGTACAAAGACCCTTACAGAATATATACATGCGTTCAACAACCTATCTATGTATGCTCTAGGTTTTGTTGATACCGAAGAGAAGAAGTTAGAGAGCTTCAAGCAGGGTCTTGGCACAAAACTAATGAAGACCATGGCCAATTCCAAGTGCACCACCTATAACAAGTTTATTAGTGATGCTTTAACTCAGGAAAACCATAACAACATGCATGCGATAGCTAAGGGTCGCAAGAGGGCAATTAAGGCAGGTGCCTCCTGAATCTTCATAGTCCAGAGCTCCTATCACAACTAGGCCACAGTTCTGCCCACCTACACCTAAGTTCAGGCCTCCACCCCCTAAGGCTTAGAATGGTAGGCCTTAGAAAGTGTTCCGTAAGGCATTCACTATTGCCTTACCTAAAGGGAATGGCGGTCAAGGAAGCTCCACAGGACCTAGGAGCAATCAACCTTGTTACAACTGCAATCAAGTGGGTCATTGGGCCAAGGAATGCCCCCACCCTAAGAAGAATGGCAATCAAAATTAGAACAAATAGAGGCAGGCAAACTCGAGGGCACGTCCGGGATACCTGCACTATACCACTGTTGAGGAAGTGCCCGTAGGAGAAGTTGTCACGGCTGGTATGTTTCTTGTCAACAAGCATCCCGCTATTGTTTTATTTGATTCGGGAGCTTCTCATTCATTTATGAGTCAAGCATTTGCATCTAGACATGATCAAAAAATAATTGAAGTAAGCAAGGGTGGTTACAATATAAGTTTAGTTGGGGCTACTATTTCTACAAATAAGATAGTCAGAAACATGCTCATCTCTATTTTAGAGAGGGAGTATACAACGGATTTGATAATATTGCCTGGATTATCCATAAGTGTAATCTTAGGCATGAATTGGATGAAGGATCATGGTGTTCTCATTGACACTAGCACTCGTACTATTATGTTGAGAGAACCCAAGGGAGGAAATGCTTTTCTAGTACCACTCTCCTAAAATTTTGAACTACAACACTTAGCTTGTGCTATCCAAACCACTACCCTTTGTGATATCCCAGTGGTTTGTGAGTTTCCAGATGTATTTCTAGAGGAGTTACTAGGTTTACCACCTAATAGGGATGTGGATTTTAAGATTGAGTTAGTGCTAGGTAAGGCACCTATCTCAAGAAGGCCTTATAGGATGCCACCAAATGAGTTAGTAGAACTTAAGATTCAGTTACAAGATCTATTAGGACAAAGGTCTCATTCAACCTAGTTCATCTCCATGGGAATGTCTAGCATTGTTTGTAAAGAAGAAGGACAAGTCCTTGAGGATGTGTGTGGAATACAGACCACTTAATGCTATGACCATCAAGAACAAGTACCCATTGCCTCGCATCGACATCTTGTTCGATTAGTTGGCAAAGGCAAAGGTATTCTCTAAGATTGACTTGAGATCAGGCTATCATCAGATAAAGATCAGGCTAGAGGACATACCTAAAACTACTTTTTCCACTAGGTACGGCTTATATGAGTATTTGGTTATGTCTTTCAGGACTAACGAATGCTCCTGCCTACTTCATGCACCTGATGAATTCGGTATTCATGCCTGAGCTTGACAAGTTCGTGGTCGTATTTATCGATGATATATTAATTTATTCAGAAAATGAGGAAGACCATGCAGAGCATCTAAGGATTGTTCTATCCAGATGAGGGAGCATAAGCTATATGCAAAGTTTAGCAAGTGTGAATTTTGGTTGAGCAAGATACCTTTCTTAGGTCATATCTTATCAAGAGATGGAATCTCTGTAGACCCATCGAAGGTACAAGAGGTCATGGATTGGAAGGCCCCGACTTTGGTTCATGAAGTTCAGAGTTTTCTAGGGTTAGCAGGATATTATCGTCGTTTCATTCTGGATTTCTCCAAAATAGCTAAGCCAGAGTGTGAAGCAGCTTTTCACACCCTCAGGACTCTGTTAACTACAGCTTCTGTTTTAGCACAACCCGACATTGAGAAGCCTTTCGATGTATTTTATGATGCATCGGGTATAGGTTTGGGGTGTGTGCTCATGCAAGAAGGAAGAGTTATTGCATATGCTTCTCGGTAGTTGAGAAAACATGAAGTCAACTACCCCACACATGATTTAGAACTTGCAGTAGTTGTTCGTGCATTAAAGATATGGAGACATTATTTGTTGGGCAATGTATGTCATATATATACTGACCACAAAAGTCTCAAGTATATCTTTACCCAACTAGAGCTGAACATGAGACAACGAAGATGGCTAGAGCTAATTAAGGACTACAATTTGGAAGTGCACTACCATCCGGGGAAAGCCAATGTTGTAGCCGATGCACTTAGTCGAAAGTCTCATTGCAATACTATAGAAGCATTATTAGAAGATGGATTTAATTTGCTACATCCTACTGTACTTCATAATATCACGATCAGTTATTCACTTGAGAGCAAAATCATAGAGCTATAGAAGACAGATGTAGGCATAGTTCACATCAAGAGAAAGATGCAAGAGCAAGAAACCAAGCATTTCAGATTAGATGAAAAGGGTGTACTATGGTTTGAGTATCGACTTGTGGAACCAAAAGACCATGAACTTAGAAATCAAATTTTAGAGGAAGCTCATTCATCCAAATTGTCTATCCATCTGGGTTGTAGTAAGATGTATCAAGATTTGAAAACCCATTTTTGGTGGACTAAGATGAAGAAGGAGATCGTAGCCTATGTCGCCAGGTGCGATAACTGCAGTAGAGTAAAAGCTGTCCATATGAAATCTACCGGATTAGCTTCAGCCATTGTCTATTCTAGGTTGGAAATGGGAAGAAATTAGTATGGACTTTATCATAGGCCTTCTAGTAATGCAGCGAGGTCATGATTCTATATGGGTCATTGTAGATTGCCTCACCAAGTCAGCACATTTTATACCGGTAAACACAACAGATCGCGTAGTGAAATATGCCAAATTATATGTTTCTCAGATTGTGAGATTACATGGAATACCTAGAACCATAATCTCAGATCGAGGACCACTAGTTCATAGCTCAGTTTCTAGGAACACTTGCACCAGGCTTTGGGAACTAAATTGATCAGAAGTTCGGCATACCATCCACAAACTCAGGACAGACAAAGCGAGTGAACCAAATCTTAGAAGATTTGCTAAGAGCTTGTGTTATATCTTCCAAAGGTTCATGGGAGAAATGGTTACCTTTAGCTGAGTTCTCCTACAACAATAGTTATCAAGCAAGCATCAAGATGGCTCTGTTTGAAGCCTTGTACGGCAGAAAATGTAGTACTCCGTTGAATTGGATTGAGCCCGGTGAAAGGAGATACTTTGGTATTAACTTTGTAACTAAAGCTGAAGAGCAAGTGCAGTATTATCCAATAGCATATGAAGGTAGCTCAATCTAGACAAAAGAGTTATGCTAATAGAAGAAGAAGACCACTGACGTTTGAAGTGGGTGACTATGTATACTTGAAAGTGTCACCCATGAAAGGGGTGAAGAGATTTGGAGTGAAAAAGAAGCTTGTGCCTAGATATGTAGGGCCATACTAGATTATGGAATGAAAAGGGAATGTTCGCTTATAAGTTACAACTTCCACTAGAGATGAGTGCAATATTTGATGTCTTCCATGTTTCTCAGTTGAAGAAATATCTTCGTGTACCTGAAGAAGCTATTGCACCCACCAAATAAAGCTTCAATCGGATTTGACCTATGAAGAGAAGCCAATCCGAGTGTTAGAAGAGATAGGAAAGAGTAACACAGAGTAAGATCATTAAGTTATCTAAGGTGGTGTGGAACAATCATAGTGAACAAGATGCTACAAGGGAATGAGAGGATTATTTATGAGAGGTTTATCCTGCCTTTTTCCAAGAATGGTAGGTCTTGCAAATCTTGGGATGAGATTTTTATAAGGGGAAGGGGCTATAACCCCTAGGTGTTGAGCTTGCATAATTTGACTTGCATTGCATGAGCATGAGCATCAAGCATTCATATATAAGCTTTTACAATTGAAACATGTGATTGAAACATATGAAACATGGTTGTTATTCTATATTTCTTTGTATATATGCATATGATCATGAGTGAATACATGTAAATGGTTGATTGAGTCACTAAAACATCATAGCTATACTTAGGATAACTAATGGAACATAGTTCATGAGGATCACTTTGCATGATTCAACTCTTAAGTAATGCTATATATGTTGGCCTGGAAAGCTTTATGTGTAACTAATGTATGAAATGACTGTGTGACCTCACAAATAGCTTAAACATGTTTAGAATATCATTATGAACAACTTTTGTATTCATGGCTAGGGCTAAATTGGTCACTAAGTCATAGTTCAAGTACAAGTCATCATTTGAATGTAATGGGTTTGACCAAGTTTGAACTATATGATAGAGACCTTGCATGGATGTGGTCACTAAAGCAAAGTTGTAGTATTTGATGAGAGGAACAACTTTTATTTTTGGATCATAGGCTAGTTCAGCTCATAACATGCTTGAATTAGGCTCACAAGATTCAACAATTCACTGTTTTTAGTACATTAGGAAAATTTTACAAGTGTTTGCCGCTGACAGTGCTAACAAGCTCACCTTTGAGATGATTTTACTCCTCATTCTTTGTGAATTAGGCCTTAATCGTTTAATAGAAGTTGAAGATGTTACATAGGTCTACAAATTCTGTTTAGGTTGTTTGCACTAACAAGCTACGGGCTAGGAGATTTTGCTGCTTGAAAAACCATTGTCAAGGCTCGGTTTGGGGCAGCTGATGACTGATTTGAATCGACCTTCAGTGGCCGACCGACACCAGCGCTTGGCCGTCAGTGTGGAGGCAATGAGGCTGTGCATTGCCATTGCTTTGAGCAGCCAGGCCGCGTCGGGCCAGAGCACTGCCTTTATCACCCCAACGCTCACCTACTCCATCCCCGCGCCCTCATTTTACTTCTAGGCTACCTCCTTCGCTCACCCACAGCAGCCGCAGCAGCTCTGTGAGCGCCGCTGTCACCAATGCTAGCACCAAGCTCGCCCACGTTGTTCCTTCACCACCGAAGAAGCTTCACCGTACCCCTACCATCGCACCGCGCCTGCATTGCTCGCTAGCTACGTCGGTAAGGCCTCAGCACCGTGCACGACATCACTGGAGTTTCGCCGCTGTGCCACATGGCCGTGGCCGAGACGTCTCCAACCGCCTCTAGGCGTGTTAGTGGGTGCGTTGGATTCGCCATCGTGTGTAGATGCTCAGCGTAACCCTAGACTGAGCTTTCATGGCCACCTCCGGCGTAGCGCCATCGACCCGCACCGCCACACCACCATGGCCGCCACCGTCGAGCTCTGCATCGCTAATCCATCCTAATGACTAGCCTAGCATGTGCGCAAGGTCGAGGGGGTCATAGTAGTCAAGGTGCCGTCGCTGGTGAAGCTCGCCGTCAGTGAACTTTGGCCGAGCAGCGTCGAGCAGTAGCCGCCTCCCCTATTTTTGTCTTGCTGACACGTAGGGTCAACTGACCAGCGGGTCCCGCCTATCAGTGACGGTAGAGTTGTAGGATAGCTCAATTATTTCCAGATTTCATGATGTTTTGTAAAATTTATATCTAGAGTTTGGTAGATCCAAATTTGGTGGTTCAAATTTTCTTAGGATCTTGGTGAAGTATAGTATTTAGGAAAAATATAATATTAGCACTTGTAGTAGAGTTTCTAGAAGAATTAAAATGAAACTTGAAATGTGTTTTTAAATGTATGCAAACTTGTTTAATTTATATCTAGAGTTTCTGTGCTCCAAAAATTATGAAATTTATATGGTGAGCTTTTCTTGATAACTATAAGCTCTGCTAAAAATTTGAGGGTCAGTGCATGAATAGTTTTTGAGTTATAGATTTTCCTTTTATAATTAGGTGATCCTTGTGTGAATTTTTATAAATTATTTATGAATCAAATACTCATGAAATTTATTGGAGGTTGTCCTAGTACCTGATGGATGCTAAGAAAAATATAAAATCTGTTGCTTGAGACTTTTCACTAGGGTTTTCCTATTTATGTTATTTTAAGCCTTTGTGCCTTGTCATTTTTGCATACGAAGTTTTACTTGGTACAATGGCATGATACTTTTACAGTAGTCTATTGGTAGCACTAGTAAGCCACCAGTAAATTTCTAAGAATTTATGGTGTAAATTTAGTATATGTTTATTATTTACCCTAATTATTTAATTAAATTAATAAAGATATTTAAATAATTAGATTGTGATTAAGCATGATGTTTTCTATCAGTTCTTATGATGCATAGTAACTATTGATGTCAATGGTAAGGCTTAGAAGCCATTGATTGTATGCAAATAACTAATTATCGCTTTGTCATTCAAATACAAGGCTGCATGTATAGTTTTGATTGTGTGGATGATTTCATATGGATAATGGTCTCTGCTATAAAACTTGTTAATAACAAAGTTGTAGATAACTTACTAGTCTACCTTGTGTTAAATTTTCACAATCATAGGACTTAGGGTTTTTGAGTTCTAGCTGTTACAAGCTTATTGTCCGAAAGGTTTACTTTCTGGACAGATTTGATTGAATGATTTGTTTGCCCTATATAACTCTTGAATCACAGTAAGAGTATTAAAAGAAAGTTGTAGATAACTTTATAAGCTTTCTATAAAGTCCAAGATCACAGCATTTGGATAAGTAGAACTTTAGTTATGAGTAAAACAAGTAGCTGCTATTTTGTGGTATAGTAAATGAATTGTTGAAGTGTTTGATTAAGTAATCAAGAAGAGATATGCACATACTCAGTAAAATAGTGATGCACTTGTTATTACTTTAACACCATTCTGTTAAGAATACTTACAAGAATCCATTCATCATGTATCATCATACTATACTTGTCAACATGTATGCATTCACAATATCTTATGTCATATTCTTGCATCTAGGATCGATAGAGGAGATAACATTGCTGGAGTTCAATGAAGGAGAGGAAGGGGACCAGCAGGAGATTCCTCAAGCCACAGCTCCCAAAGGCGATGAGCAAACCCCAGAACGACTTCTAGAGTGCCCTGACCACCACCCACTTCCTTTCTAAAAGGCAAGCCCGGAGCATTCTAAGTCTCTCAGTGTTTTACAAAATATTACTCGAGTCTTTTATGATTGATGCATTAGGTTATAAGAGTTGATTGGAACCACTTAATGCATATGATTTCCTTGTCTAGAAATACTACCTTTAACCCTATGTAGGTACAGGATCGAATATATGCTTAGCCATGCTTAGACCGGTAGAAGTCGGGTGATTTCCTATCACCTGCAAGATATAGGTGGATACCGAAGCACGGTTGGCTATATTTGCTATCATGGAAAAGAACCATGGGGTAATGTAAATAGAGGCCTAGATGAAGTCTATGGTAGTTTGACTCATGTGATTCCGTCTATGCCGATTAAGGACCGTACCATTGTTGGACCTTTTGACAAGATTGAACGCATGCCTATCACTTAGTTGGCCGAATAACTCGTTCCGACCATGAAGCCAAGTAGCTCAACTCAGGCCGAGCCCCACTTTGTAAGAGTGCGCACTCTGGATGGTAGTAAGGATGTGTAGGGAGCCAAACTAAGCCCAAGGGCAGGCTAGGCCTGAACGTCCTGGCATTTGGTGTCCCTGATTGTGCGGCGATGGGCGAACCCGCGAAATGTGTACTTGAGTTGTACCAAAGGTGACTTAAGGCTACCATGGCTGGTAGACCTAGGTTTGTGTTAGGAATAAATTTCCAGCTAGTTGAAATTGATTCAAATCGCCGTCTCTCCTGGATAGTGAGAAACTTGGCTAGCTCCAACCTCGTAGTAATTGTATTATGGAATATGATGGTTTGGATGAACATAGAATTACAATACCTGCTATGGTTACTATTGCATGCTCTTAAAATGATATACCACATGTTTGGCATAGGATAGTTGCTAATTCAGAGGTGGATAGTCATAATTAACTTGATAACGGAATTATAATTGTATAACTAAGTTAATCGCTTTTTATGCAAAATGTTGTCAAGCTACCTCCACTTATACAGCCTTGCATAATCCTTGGAGTCAATTTATTTCTGGTTTGTGGTGGGTATGTCTAGCTGAGTACCTTCTTGTACTCAGGGTTTTATTTCCAATTGTTGCAGATGGCACAATATATCATGGTTATTGCAAGTGTTGCTTCTATCCCACTATGGATGAGGAGTAAGCCTTGGGCAGGCTTCTTTATTAATCCCTCTACATGCTTTTGTGGACTGTGATCGTATGTTGGCACTATATTAAACTATGTTGGCAAATGCTACTTTCAAACTTAATTTGCTTCCGCTATTATCTATCAAACTTGGTTTGTAATAACTTTGTTTCATACTCTGATGATGAAAATGTATATGTGAACTTTATGTAATCTGTGACTTGTATGTTGAATCATGTATGATCTTGGTTGTTTGTGGATCATTTATCGAGACCCATCGTGGTACTCGACAGACTACTAGGTTTATATGGGCTCAAGTATGATAGTGCGACCGCTTGTGGGCTGCCATTGTACTTGTACTCTTATAAATTGGTTGGTTCTACGACACTTGGTCTGGGTGACCTCTTGGTGTGAACGAGAAGCCAAGAAAAGGGTTACTGGTTCATCATGGCGTGGGGTGCAAACAAAAAAAGTTTGAAATAGTTCACTTCGATGATGACAAATAGTGATATGCCTTAGAGCATATGTGAATGTGCCTATATGTGTAGCCCTATGAGTGAGTCATGTCTGGCTGCTGGCGCAAGTCGGGATGGGACATTCGGAAGGTAAATGACACTAAAATAGACTGTATGTGTCTCATGTTCTTGGGTTTACTCTATAAACTAACTCTAAGTTCTCAAAACTACTAGTGAGCCTACATGTGTATGTGAACATGCTTAGGTAGACGCTAGGGATAGGTTGAGGTAACTGATCGACATGTAGGGAGCCATCGCTGGTCCTACTATCATTGCTCAGGGCACGGCAAGCCCCTAAGCACATGTCCATGGTGGGCTCGTTGATGTTCCTGAGCCACAAGCTGGCGAGGGTGCTTCTCTATTGCTCAGAGCAGTCACAGCTGGCATGGGTCATCCTTCTGGGTTTCTTTCGGTCAACCGTTGCTGCCTCGATGTCCTCAGCAGGCTTGTGAGCCCTCGGGGATGGCTTCTTCATGTTTGGCCTAGGGATGTCCTTGGCCATGAGGGGTCAAGCGCCCTAATGCCTAAGCTCTAGTGACATGATGACATCATGGTCGTTGCTTCTCTACTACTGGCTGTGGTTGCCATCTATGATGGAGAGCTGGTGGGACCTGTCGAAGTGAGTGCAGACTCTAAACATGATGTGGCACAGCCCGCTTGGTGTGGCATGGCGGCATTCAGGAGACCCGCGTCCTCGGATGCACATGCCTTCGTGGGAGAGTTGATAGTTCGTATTAATGTGGCAGGCAGCTAGTTCAGCATGGGAGGTTTGGCCCTAGCTCTGGGCTTGACCTCGTGTGGTGGGGTGTTGGACGGTCATTTGTTTATTTGCTGACAACATCGCATGGCAGTGGATGGTTTTGTCGCTCGCGTGCGCCCTGATCTATCGTGTCTAGCCGGCGGCGAAGATGCTACTTAGGGAGTGATTCTACCATAGGATCCATGTCCTAGCATAGAGGGCCTAGCCAAGGTAGAAGCTGATAATGGGCATTAACCTGTTGACATGGGCAAACTCACAGTTTCCCAAGAGGATGTGACCATCGAGGGCCATTTCGTGGGTAGGTTTGCCATGAGCCATGGGCCTTAGGTTTCCTAGGCGGTAGACCTGGCCATGGCAAGAGATGAATGGGGGTACTGGCCCCCTATGTAGGTGAACTCTAGGATGCAGCCTCTGGGGCCTTTTTGAGAGTGTGTTTGTCATAGGCCATGGAGTCTAGGAGTCTAGGGTGGAAGACCAGGCTAGGATCGAAGGTGAACGTGAGTATTGGCCTGTCGACATTGGTGAACTCAGGGTTCCCATGGAGAATGCGGTCACTAGGGGCCATTCTATGGGCGAGTCCATTAATGGTGCGAGGAGCCATCGCTCCTTCTCAACAAAGAGAGTGCGTGATTGTCCCCTACCTGGCATGCCAACTGTTGGTGTTTTGTCACTCGACATGTGAATTTATACATATGTCGTGTTGCTCTAGGAAGACAATGGTAGCATCCAAAGACACAAGGAATTATATTGGTTTAGGCCAGAGCCCTACATCCAGTCTCAGAGTTAGTTTGAGTGCTTGTTCCTCGATTGAATGCTCTGAAGTTTTTACAATGGGGTATGCAAGAAGAGTGAAAGAGGTAGGAGAGTGGAGAGGAACTACCCGAATTAAGTCTCGACAGTTCGTCCCCTTGCAAAGGTGCCCTAGCTACCCTTATATAGATTCTGGGGCAAAGGCCACGTACAAAGAGATAGGTTCTCCCAACCAAGCAGTCATGGGCCTGAGGGAGGGGAAACTAGATATCTTGGCTTGCAAGGAAGGTCATCATGTCTTGGTGTCAGTGTACGTCTGAGCGTGGTTATCGTCATGGTCTTCTACCCACATCGCGGCATGGGGTGGCGTGATGCTATAGTGCTGGTCATGATAGCACTATAGCATGGTGGTGATTCGCTAGCTGTCCTGTGCGATGTGGTCTCACCGTGGCCTTTGTCATCGTCTCCTAATCTCCAAGGGCATCGTACGGGAGTAGGCAGCTCCTCTCGGGATGTCTGTTATCCTACTGGTCATGGCGTCGATGATCACAATCCTGAGCTCTAGGGTCATGGCCTTCATTGGCTTGGCTGGCCTTGAAAGTCAAAGCCGTCGTCGTGAGCCCCATCCCATGGTGGGTGGGGCCGTACGCCCGTCCTGTTCTGCCATTTTTGGACGGTGGTTCACCATACTTGTCATCACCGCATGGTGGTCCTATCTCATTTGTGGCGTGGCGTAGGGATGGCACCTGCTCCAAGACTGTTGTCGCCTAGGTCCTGGCGGACTGAGCAAGCATGCCTGTATTTGTTAGAGCAGGCGTACTCAGGTGGAGCTTGACCCCACCCCATTCCTCCCAGGGGTCGAGATGGAGGAGAGGTCGTGCCATGCTGTGCGGCGTGTGGTGAAAGGGAGAGGTCATGGCTGACCACCTGCCTTAGTGTTTGGCCTAGATCTACACAACTTGCATGGGCCACGGTTGTCGGGCTTGTGCTAGTTTGGTTGTCGTGGGCTGCCTGAACAGCTAACTAATCAGTGTCGTGACATACCGGGGGTATCATAACCCCCAAGCACCAACTGATTAACCATGATAAAACATAGTATGATCGGCTAACTAACCAAGACAAAAACAAGACAATTAACAAAGAGCCAATGTACATGTAAAAGGATAGATCATGAAAGCACCTATTATTGGCTATAGCGGATTTAACGAAATTTAAGTTATAGCATGCAAGCAATCATTTATTTAATATAAATAAATCTACAAACAAACCAGATCTAATCTATTACCACTACCAAATAGTTCAATCCGATGCAGCATTGGCAAAGATAACAAAATTAAAGCTAACAAGTCGATAGATCTATTTATACTTCAACTAAATCATGAAAACATGCTATAAGTGAAGGCACAAGCCATCGGCTATAACTATATAGCCGACGGAAAGCATAGAAAACGAACAAGATCATATTTTAACGATAAACAAATCAATTAACTGGTAGAAGTCTAATCTAAAGTGGCCCATCATATAGTTCGATACGATGCAACGATGATATCAAACGATAGATTAGAGTTTACTAGACGATGAATCTATTTAAAGCAAAATAAGACCTCAAACCTGTACTATGTTTGATCAAGATTAAGATAAAATGCTAGTCATGGTGGTACTTACAAGCAAATCGGAGATCGAAACGATGCAGTCCTATCTACTGAAGAACTCATCGGGATTCTACAGTACTCCTGCTCCTCAGGTTTTGACGTGAAGCCGAGTTGTATTGATTGTGATTAATGTCCGTTACAATAGCCAGGGTTTTACACCCTGGGCCTAGATACGTATTCTAGTTGAATAAGACTTATTACAAAAACTTGGAATAAAAAAAATATCCTAATTTAGGTAAATTGGATTCTATGATTCCCTTATAGAATCTGATTCATCCATGCTTTAGCCGATGCCGATCGTGTCCAATCTTCTAAAATCAACTCGCTCTGACATCATGGGCTGTCCTGCTGATTCTGGCTTTACGGGCCTAATCATTCATGAGCCAACTATGATGCGGTTCTCAGACACCTCGCCGAATCTCGTATTTCCCGCGTACCATCCAAATTCTAGTATAAACAGATTCAATGTTAATTTAGCTTTACAGTGTTTCCTGTACTACTTTGACTTCTGTAACCATGGGCACATAATTAAAACATTTCTTTCTATTACAGAATGTTGCTAGACATGCAGACTTACTGATCCTATCGGGATGCAAAACTACAGCTGCACGCTGCATGGCCGTAGAAGTGTAGAACACAGATTAACACCATGCATATCCATGGCATGCGGATGCAATTTTGGTCTTGTTTCTACACTAATCACTACATATTGGCTTCTCCATGCAATCTAGATTTGTTAACGCCTTTGAGTATGTGGTAGCCCCAACCAGGCATAGAACCAATAGTAGGACAAGAGCACATTACATAACATTTTTGCCCTGGCCTCGACACTACGGGCATGTTTGGTTGGTGCCCTGGCAGATGCGCATCCAATCGTAAAACCAGGCATCCAATATCAAACGCCTAGAGACTTGGCTGGGCCAGGCAGCTCCATCCAGAGCAATCCAAACAGGCCCCACAAGTCTCGACGTCAAAGTGGGCACCATGGGCCACGGCGGCCACCCCTGTCTTAGTGCCAAGTAGCACAGTGCCAAGAACTTTGGTGCATAGGTAAAAGTCCATTTCTGCAAATAATACCCCATAGTTAGTATTAGTTTACTTGGCCACTTAGTAGTCCTTAATTGGGCTTAACTGGAGATTGTCGCTAGCATAGTTTTGCAAATTAGTTTTAATAAATTTGCCTGTAGCTAAAGTTTTAGACAAATAGACTTTTAAAACTAAAACTTTGTTTTTAAAACTATGTACATGATAGTATTATGCTTAATCTTACTCCAATGCCAGCTGCGACAAAACCGCCCAATTTATACAAGCTCAAGCACGGTTGCCCCCACTTAACACATTGGCATGCACACACTTGCACTTATATAAACCCGGTAGTCCGCCGAGTGTCACGAAGGACCTCGGTAAATCAACATCACAACCAAGATCACATGATTAAGCAAATACACATCACATACACGGAGTTACAGCAGAAATAATATTTACAATTAAGTTCATAAATAATAATATGTTGCCAAGTTTACAAATACAATGGCTAAAACAACGTAGCTTTAAAATGATTACAATAACATAAGTTTCAATTACACTGCTAGCCTAAGTAGCATCCTCCAACAATAGCATATAGACGAGAAATAAATATAGAGTCGCCGAGCCCACATGGTGGGATAAACCCTGATTACTCGAATGTACTCAGCTAGACTTACCCGACAGGAGAGAAATAAAAAGACTCTCAAGGATATGCAAGGCTTATTTAGTGGAGCTGGTTGGATACCATAACTTTGCAAAAAAGAGCATTACTACCATAAGTCCTTACTTTCAATATTTTAGCATCAAGTTTAGTGAAGCTTAGTATGGCTAACTTTGCACCTATGCTAGAGCAATCACTTGATTAATAAACATCACAATAGTAAACATATCCTATTATCATATAAGCATCATAACCATCATGTTCCATCTAGTGTTACTATGATGCTGGAGCTAGTCGAGTTTCTCACTATCCGGGAGAGACGGTGATTCGAATTAGTTACAACCAGCTGGGCAGTATTCCTAATATAAACCCAGACATATCCTGTGCCAAGGTAGTATTAGGTCACCTTTGTTACAACTCAGGTACACATGTTGCAGGTTCAATCAGCACCGCACAATCAGGGGCAACCAGCAGCTAGGACGGTCAGGCCTAGCCTGCCCTTAGGCTCACGTCTAGCTCCCCGCACATCCTTACTACCATCAAGAGTGCGCACTTTTACAGAATGGGGCCCGACCTGAGTTGAACTACTCGGCTTCACAGTCAGAATGAGTTATTCGGCCAGCTAAGTAAGAGGCATGCGTTTAATCTCAACAGAAGTGCCCACAACGACACGGTCTTTAATTAACACAGATGGGATAAAACATGCACGCAAGATCTCCATGTCCTGCTGCCTCTCAATCACTAGATCCCATCCAGTCTCCGTTTATTCATTATCACATGGTTATTTTCCATGATAGCAAATATAGCCAACCATGACTAGGTATTTACCTATGTCTCGCAGGTGACAGGAAATCACCCACTTCTATCGGTCTAAGCATGGCTAAGCATATAACATCCTACTCATACTAGTAAGGGTTCAGGTATTCATATATAGTGGACAAGGTAGGAAATATGCACCAATGGTTTCATTCAACTCCTATCACCTAATGCAGCATACAACAGTTATACTTATGTGCATTTGTAAAAAGAGAGGGGAGACTTAGAATGCTCCGGGGCTTGCCTAAGATCTAATACAAAGTCAGTTTAGTTAGCTTGCACCATCTTGGGGAATGTCTCCACTCTTGGCATGCACCCTAGGGGGTCCTTTCCATCTTTGGGATAGGTCCACCAAACATCACCTTGGGTTCGGCTCTAACATCACGTCCTTTGGTTCCCCGCGCGGTTCATCTAGCGTACCTAAATGAGATGCAAGATGCAAGTGCATGAATGCGAAGAATGGTAACATGAGATGCATCACATACAAGCATTTAAGATAAGCACAAGGTTACACCAAAAGACATAAGCACCTAGAGTTGTTTAACTAAACATCACACAATCTATTATAGAAACATAGCAATCATATCAAGCATGGTACACAAGTCAACTTCAGTTTAGCTATTACAAGCATTTATCAATCAAGAACTAACTAAACATGTTTAGTCAAACAAGAGTAGGTTAAAGCAATTAACTGAGCACATGCCCAGAATTCTAGACACCAACATAGAAGGCACTTGTGTCAACCATAACTGGAGTTATAGACATCCAACAAAAGTGATACTAGACTTTCTGGAAAGCTTAGGAAATTGTCTACAACTTTGTTATTTACACTTAAAGCTAATTCAAAGGTTAACAAGGTTGAAAAACACTAACAAGCACATCTACACAAACTAGGATAAAAAACTAACATAAACTTCAGAAATGCATAACTAGAGTTCTAATCATCCAACAAACATGATTTTTAACCTTATGGAAAACTTATTAAGGCATCTCTGTCTAGATTTGGATAGAATCTGCCATTCTAACTCGGACAGCTATAACTTGAGTTATACACTACCAAAAAGGGTGTTCTTGGACATTTTGGAAAGCTTAACAAAATCACTACAACTCTTATATTATCATCAATACATGATTCCATGTTTAAGTAAGCCAAACAATACAATCATTCAGAATTGTTCAGAGCACATGCAAAAGCTGATAGCAAACTTCTAAAATCTATAACTCCTAAACCATAAGAACTAAAATCATGAAATTTTAGGACAAGCCAGATAAGGAAATTATATACAACTTTAGTATTCATGACATTTACAGAAAACATTATTTGCATCATGAAATTATCACCACAACTGAGACTGCTCTAGCAGCCATTTTCAGCACATTAGCAAAGTGGTTCATCACTTGATTCTACTAACTAGATTATATATGTATGGCTAATTACATGGATCATAAACTATTATGAACATAGAAAACTAACATTAGTCATAGCCACATAAAATTACATTAACACTTCTATAACATGGATGCCACATAGCAATGTTCATCTTTCAAACAATTCACTAGACCTTCGTTTACCAAGTAATAAACATGAGCAACATGCAAATAAAAGCAACCTGCCCACTAGATGATTTATGGGCTGGTCTCATAAACACCCAAACATGTACTAGCATACACATAGCACACATTCACACAAGAGCTAAAGCAAGGACTAGAAGTATGCATAAGCAACATACTCACTAGTTATTGTATTAACAAGAGAGCAAGCACATAAGACATTGAACTAGCTTTAAACCATTATTTATCATAGCTAAACAACACTCCACTTAGTGTAAGCAAGGGAGCATCATATGACTTAACTATATGCATCTACTAGCAACTTTCACTATCCTATTTATATAATGCAACCTATATATATTATTTTTAGGTGATATTTTAAAAATAGAGTTGGAAGCTGGAATTTTTACAGGTGATAGGTAATATCAAAACATGGTTACTGTAGAAATATCACATGCTTAGGTTTTATAGATTAATTATTAAAAAAAAGACATATTGCTATTTCAAGAAAACATGTGTGAGCAAGATAAATCTAAAACACACTATTTTCTGCAAACACATGGCCATATTATATGTTATTATGGTAGAACAACATCATACAAAGATAGAGGAACAACATTTTCCATTTTTACACTTTCATAAAAATTATAAACTAATTAAAACTTTTTATCAAACACTAAACAAGAGAAATCAATAACTTAGTCATACTGCATCCAATGAATATGAAATTTTGTCCACAGCACCCATATAGCTTCCTTAGCCTACAATAAAAATTTCATCGCATTTTGAGCACCACAACTATAGATATGAATTTATTCCTAGAAAACCCTAAATTACAAAGATAACTATGTGCAGTAAAAAATTTCTACTAAAACATATGATATTATATAGCTACTGCATAGATATACTTACAAGGATTCCAAAACATGTTCATTTGCTATTTTATGATTTTTCTCTGATTTACTACAATTTTCCAAAGTTCTAGCCATAAAAGAGAAACACTTTTGCACTGAGGACCCTACACATTCCACTAAACAGATTTCAGCAAATAGGTCCTTCTAGGTACTATTCACATGACTCACAGGTGTGCAGATAGGCCCTTCCCTTTTCTCTAATTTGAGCGTGAGGTCCTTGTCGCAATTTTGGAGCAGGGGACGCGCGGGAACTCGTCGATTTTGGCTGGACGAGGCTCGTCGGTGGTGGTGGAGCACCAGGGGGTCCACACGCATCCTTGGGATAGCTTGGCTTGGCCTAAGGTGGCCCTAGATGGTGCGGCCACAGCAGCAGGCAGTGGCGACGGAAGCGGCTCCGATGGCCGGGCCGCTCCGGCGATCTCTTGCTTAGCCTAGGCGCGCCGATCGGAGAGGAGGAGAAGGCAGAGGTGGTGGTGCACGCGGCCACAGCTATGGTGGGGAGTAGAGGCAAGAACGGTAGTGGCGGTCAGAGCTCAAGGCATCAATGGTGGGCGCGGCGAAGGAGAGCGAGGTAGAGAGTGAGAGCCAGAGAGAAAAAGGGAGAGAGTGAGTGCGCGAGGGAGACGGAGCACCTGGCGTCCGCATCAAGGAGGCAGGGGCATAGGGATGCACAACATCTAGGGTGGGGGCACGCTGCCCTGTATGGTCACCACAGGGCATTTCTCCGAGCACATGGCGGGCGATGGTGTGGCCTCCTTGGGGTCTGATTTAGTCCATTTCCAGTCCAATCTAGGCCTTGGGCCTTAAAGGAAAGTTGCTCCACTTGGGCTACTATACAAACTTCATTAAGGACGTTGGGTCATTAGAGAAATGAATTAACAGGTAATTAACTCCTAAGACAGCATTGCCAACATATTTGACAACAACCAAGGAAACTCAACTTGATGATGAAAACAAAGTTAAACTCAGTTCAAATTTCTCTGAGCTCTTCTCCATGGAGTTAACTCCAACTTCCATTTTTGAGTCATACCTTGATTCTTAACAAAAACATGGGAACACAAGACGCCAACCATCCATACCATTGTAATCTCAGACTTGGGATGTTTTCCAGGGCTGAAAATAGCAGCAGATTCAATCTTTGAGCCTCTGTTTAAGTTATTTCGAAGCAGATTTGACTCTTGGTCCAAAAACAAAGTTTGTAGCACACAAACTAAACTACAACTTTTATTTGAGGTCAAACCTCAGGACTGGTACCTATGCTATTATTACACCTTGGTCAAACCAGCATCAGGATAAAACCTAAATTAGAATTTTAGACCGATTGAGGCATTTTCTTGACATTTGTTCCACATGAACCCTTCATAAATTTTGTTCATGAGTTGAATTAGAGTCATTTAGGCAAGGTAGCAAGGTTTGGTTGACATCCCATATTCCCATTCACCTGATGAAGCAATTCAAGAAAGGTTATAACTTATCATTTCATGTGACTCTTGGCTCCAAACTTCATGAAACTTTTCCAATAGTCAATGTAGATGAAAATAGATGTGAGGCACATGAAAAGGGGCACCTTCAACATTACTCAAGCCTACATTTGAAAAGGGTCAACATGTAAGCAAGGTTATTATCCAAGTTCAAGTTGGGACTCAATTTCATAGATTTGACCTCAACACCTTCCATCACCACTTTCAAGATTATGAACTAGAGATCATGATCATTGCTTGACATATCCTACTTAAGTCCAAATTTGCCACTTAACTCATGACTTACACCCGGGGTGTTACAGCCCTCCCCCATTACGAGAATCTCACCTCGAGATTCGGTGCGAAAGGCTTTTATGGGAAGAGAAGCATGTCATCCATTTCCCAATATCAGAGATAGCATTAGGATACTTAGCTTCAAGCATTAGAGAGGCTAATTAGGTCAAGACAAGTTTCTGATACTTGCTCTTCGTAGTAATTTGTTTGAAGAATTTCCTTGACTTCCATGAAGCATTATTACTGTAACAACCTAAAAAATCCACACACCACAAATCACAACTACAAAATTTTTTCTTCAAAAATCCCATGTGATGAGGAGTGACATTTGTAGGAGCTAACCCTAAGTGTTGCATTAGTCATAATCTAACTAAACCTACATGACTTGCACAAGTATCTCACCACATCACCTTGAATTTATTTTACCACATAGCATACATCAAGTTGCATTATATTCAACATGGTGATTTGGATTTTATTTGGGTTTATGTGTTGATTAATAAAAAGCTAACAAATATTCATTTATAAATAAATGTACTAACATGGGATTAATATCCCAACATATACTATGACCAATGTTTATCACCATGGGACATTATACCAAAGGAGAAATATGCCACTTTAATTTATATACATGAAAGAAGTGTAACATAAATACATAATACAAAAAGAAATAGAAAAAGAGAAGGAAATAGGAGAGAGGGAGCAGCAGTAGTCTAGGCCTGCTCAGCCTTGCGAACCAGCCCGCTTGCCCTCCCACTCGTGCATGTGGCCCACGAAGTCGGCCCAGCTTTGCCTCGCCACCCGTGCACGCGTAGGCGCCAACCGCTGGGTCCCACCTACTAGCCGTACCACTTCACTGCATCGCGATGCGCTTGAGCCGCACCCGCTGTCAAACTGGCCCCCTCTATCAACCACACAGCAACAGGGTCTTCTTCCTCCCCACACCGACCTCTCCCTCGACCGGGAACCAACCGGAGCAGTAGGCACGGGCCCAGGGTCACGCAAAGAGCATGACCCTACCCCCTTGGCGTAGCGCTCACGTGACCCCACGACAACTGCCCCATGCCCGTGAGCCATCTGATGTGCATCGCGCATCACCGCCGCCCGATCAACCACCATTGGAGAAGCTTGGAGCTTCGCCTATAAAAGGAGGACCCCGAGCCCTAGCCCTTAATTCACCTCGCTGCTATCGTGTGGTTCGCACCAGCCCACTAAGCCGAGGGACGAGAGGAGAAGGAGAGGCGCGAAGAAGGATGCCACTGCCGGAGCAAGAAGGGAGGAGCCACCGGTGCGGCAGACGGTGAGTACCTCTGTGCTGGCTCAGCTCTGCTACACCATCGACACCGCACCACCACCATCGCCTTCGAGCTCCCCATGGTGAGCCATCTTGCTGAGACCACCTCCCTAGGCAAATGGAACGTGCACCGCCATGATCAAAACCTTGCTGAAGCTTCGAGCTCTGGCCTAGCCCAACTAGTTAGCTAGGGAGACCACCATGGCCACGCTTGCCAAGACCCAGGACGCGCCGTGCGCGCTGCCATCAGCCAAAAGGAGGACCCCAACCATGACGTTGTACATCGGAGCAGGAGCGCACATGCACGAGCACGCTCACCATGGCCGAGAGCACAACCATGGCAAGACCACTGCATCTTTTACGTTGTGGTAAAGGCGACGTTGACACCCCGACTAGCTCCGCCATGATGAGAGACACACCGCGCTCGCCTTAGCCGAAGAAGAAGCCCACCAAAGCCCTGTGTTACCACACCGCACCTCATCAGAGCGCCACCGCCTCTGCTTTGCCCCCACCATAATGGCCGGAGCCATTGGGAGCACCAGGAGCTCCTTCAACACACCCATCGTGGCCGTAGAAGCACCGTGGAGCTCACACGCTCCTCCAACTGGGCTCTCGCTACCACTGTAGCCCTGTCCATGCACGCCGATGAACCCATGCTGCTGTTCACCATGGCTGAGACCCTAGGAAGCCCTAGCCGCCACCTTGACCCCACCGCTGCACTCGCCGAGGCTTGGCGATGCTTTTGCCTACCTTAATCGCACACTAGTACCACCTGAGAGGCTCGCCGGTGACCTCACCACCGGCGGGAGCCCCATTGGGGAAGAGCAGGGGATTTTCCCCTCACCGACCACGACCATGTTGACCATGTCCTGAGCATTGCTAAGCTCTGACCATGACCACATTGACCATGTCCCGAGCAGCTCCGCCGAGCTCCGACCACGACCACGTTGTGCATGTGAACCGAACCCTAGGAAGGAGTAAGTGGACCAAGTCCTTCATAGACCGGCTCTGCAGTATATGGACCAATGCAGGTGGGTTCACCATGAACCGTGCCTCACCTGCACCTGTGGATCATGGCCCATTAGTGGCCTAGTAAGATGACGTGGCTGCACCAGCGTGCGCCATCCTTCATAGACTGGCTCTGCAGTATATGGACCAACGTAGGCGAGTTCACCATGAACCGTGCCTCACCTGTGCCCATGGATCATGGCCCATTAGTGGCCTAGTAAGATGACATGGCCACACCAGCACGCGCCACATGGCGGGCCAAGCCTGGCCCAAATCCAGGCCCAACCAACCCAGTCGAGGCCCGGCCTGTATTAACCCTTGACCGGTCAACGTTGACCGTTGACCAAGGCCACATGTCAGTGACACCGCCATGTGGGACCCACTTGTTAGAGGAAGAAACAACCGAGATGATGTCATGCTGATGTTAGCATGCCACGTGGACCAACAGGAGCATGACACATGTCAGCCCAGGATTAATTCAGCCTTTCCCATTTTTAGAAATGATTAAAACTTTAGAAATTCATAACTAACTCATACGAACTCAAAAAAATACAAGACTAGGGCCAAAATTCATCTAAAATTGAGCTCTACGCAATGAACCCATGTTTGAGTGCATTTGGCTCTTTTGAATTTTCATTGTTTTTTGTGCTGTTCTATACACGTCACTAACGTGACTATAATGCGATCATTTGTAGACTCGGAGGAGAACCTAGACGGACGAGGACCGAGAGTACCATGAGGAGTATGGAGACTGACTTCACTGAAGGTGCCACATCCCACCCAACCTCATAGCACCTATTACGCATGGCTAATATAGAGCTGCTATTGCTTTACTTTATTGTTATAATCACACTATGATAGGACTTGCATGGTAGTATGCTTTCTTGATGGCCTTTACCTTGATGCAACCTTACCCCTGCTCACCCTGCTATTAGGCTAAGTCACACGCTTGCTGCTATATTTCACTGCTTATTATTTCTACTACGCTATACATATACCATATTGATGCGTGGTGGAAACTGGTGTTATCTGGACTATGGGGAGAGTGCTGCGTGTGTGACTTGGGTGCGTGGAGGGTAAGGGTTGTGTCGACCAAGTTGGAATATACGACGAGCCTGAGGCAAGTCTTGTCATGGGGTGCTACCTGGGCACCCCTGGAAAATGGATACCTGTGGTGGATAAATGGTATATGAGGTGGCCCTAGGTGTGAACCTATGATGGGAGGAGCCTAGGGTGGAGGTGCTATGGTGGCATGGTAAATGAAAACCCTGATGAAGACATTCTGGCTTGGTCATCCCTAAGGACTTACTAGTACTCAGATTCACCGGGAAGCCTTACGTACCACTCGCCCTATATGGTGCGGGACGGCCGGACTACTTGGTAGGATATTGCCACTACTGCTAGGTTGATAGTGGACAGTGTAAGGAGGTACGAGGCGCAAAGGATTTCCCCCACACCCTGCTGAGGCTTCATGGAGACCATGTGGACCCGGCTCATGACTCATAGTTTCAGCCACCCCAGACTAGACTTGGGGTGTACCAGGGCTAAATGGTAGAGTGGCATTATCCTAGGCTAGCAAGCGGCTGGAATCAGCCCAGTTGATGATGGTCAGTGAAGAAGGCAGATCTTATGGTTATGTAAAACCTCTGTAGAGTGTATGGTTGATCGATCGATACATATGCTGACTAGTCAGCTATGGAGTGTTCCTGGGTTTTGCTTAAACTAGATAGCGAGATGAGTCCTTCTCTTCTTCCTCATGAGAGAGTGTCGGACGTAGCCAGGGGCTACAGGCCATGAGACACTACCGAGAGGGAGTTGGCCTGTCGATTGAGTGAGGGTATGGGATGATATGGAGATGGTGGTATATCTGGTCCTAGGATCAAAACCTGGCTCTAGATGGGAATGGGGTGGAATGTGTGTGGGAATGGTGTTAAAACTTGACTATATTATTATATAAATAATATGCTAATACATAGGAAACCCCAGCCTTATAGGTTCTTTTTTATTATATCCAACCTGCATCCAATTTCCACAAAGCGTAGCTCATAGGGTGGGAGTGGCCAATACAAATCGTACTGATAAATTTTGGCACACAAGTTCTACTAAGGAGTATAGCTCTGAGGAGTTTGATGGCTGAGGGGTTCGTTCCTATGCTCAAGTTTGGCGATCTTATCTTCAAGCTGTTCTAAATGAATGCTACTTTTGATTCCGCCAATGCAGTGATGTAATAATTTATGTAATTCCACACTATTTGTACTATGATATTACATTGTATGGATGTGATATTCGATTGAAATTTGAGTAATATGATCTACAATGGTCTTGTTACACTCGACTATATGGATTTTTCTTTCGTGGAAATCAGGTCGCTTCAGTTGGTATCAGAGCCATACTTGACCCTAGGACAAAACCCTCAAAAATGGATGATAGAATAGGACATGAATAGCCCTTCTTTTGGTTATATACCGACCCTGCATTTACTTTTATGCAAGGCTTATCTATTTATTGACCTGCTAACACCTATTCCTTAAAGCATGCAGATGGCAATGAACATTGAATGGCCACCTCTAGGACCGCTACCTCTGGACCACGCCAAGCTTACCTTCGACCTACATGAGCTCGGGGGATTTGCGCAGACCCTCTATCGAGTTCTTGTCATGTTAGGAGTCCCTGACGAGCTTGTCAAAGTCACCTGCACCGAGAAGTTAGCTTAGGAAGGAGGAATCAAAGGACCGATTGTCACCTCAGTCGAGTTCCTAGCTAGCACTACCTTACCTTCTGTCCCAGCTTTCACCAAGTTGACTATAGAGGACACAATTGAGGAGGGACTGCGAGTTGTCTCACACAAGGCACTTCATAGAGTGATGAGGGACCACTATGAGCACCTAAAGGCGACAGAGTTCCATCTACTTCCCTAGGCCCTCAACCTCAGCCTTACCCCTAGTGAGCAGAGTTTCGCAGCTGGCAGTGTTATCTTTGCCGAGGAGGACAGATGCCTTCGTGTCTTGGCTATCCACCTACTAGAGCAGGACAGGTATGTGACCCATCTTGAGCAGAGGAGACATTAGGACCAGGCCCTTCTGTGGGAGTACCAGGAGCGAGACTCACAGGGAGCATAGGAGCAAGCTAGTCTGCTTAAGACAGTTACCAAGCTATAGGATGAGCTCAACCATCGTAAAGAAGTCCATAGAGCCGAGGTTGCTGACTTAAATGACAAAGTTGCCGACCTAGGCAATAGGAATTGCTACCTCGATAGCAAGGTCTTGGAGTTGCAGAGAGAGTTGGATGACAAGAAGGCCAAGTTCAACCGCAGAGGAGACAGAGAGAGGTCCAAGGGGATTGATATGCTAAAAAATCCAATCTAAGAACAAGACCATGACTCAAGAGCTAGAGGAGTTTAGGAAGAAGGCCGTTTGCAACCAGGGTCACCTGATCGAGGCACTCAGGCAGAACGAGTACCTACAGGACAAGTGTGAGAGGACTTGGCAGGCTTGGTAGAAGTCTGACAAGAAGTGCCTTAGAGAGATGAAGGGTATGTGGGATCAGCTACCCAAGGAGATTCATAGCAAGACGAAGCCTAGGATAGAGGAGTTTGAGTTAGCCCCGACTCGCCTCAACCTAGACACCTACCCTACCCTACCTAGAGCCAAGCCTACTGAGGAGCTTGCTGAGGCCTTGAAGTACATGTCCCGACTTCACAAGTCTAACAAGGAGATCGAGATCGAGAACAGTCGTATCCTAGCTGTGGTGTATGAGTTAGAGTAGATGACCCTACATGGTCATGAGTCATGCTAGTGGCTTCCATAAGTTGTACCCCTTATCAGATGTAATATGAGACACAATGCGTACAACGATTCTCGCGAGTCTCCAAGTGTAGCTACTGGAGATGATGTTATGTAATAAAACCCATGTAATGAGTGTTTTGCATCTTATTGCATCTTATGGATATTATTGCTTCTTTGTATTGAGTGTTGGATAGTATAAATGATTTTCTTTAAATCATTAAAATCATTTAATCATACTGAATTATAAGCACTTATGGCACAAACACTAAAATTCCTATGATCTGAGTTGTAGATGCCGAACCACTAATCTGCTTGCCTAATGAACCGTGGACGTGCACCCACCCCTGAACCAGTTGAACCAAACGGGGGGCATGGTGGCAACAACCGTGGCCATGGCCGTGGATGTGGAGGGATACCCTTCAATCTAGAGAATACCCCGCCGCCTGAGGAGAACATTCCGCCACCACCACCACCGAACCTAGCAGAGGTGATGGCACAACAGACCTAGCTTCTTGCAACTCTTGTTGATGGAGCAAACCATCACCAGGGAGGTCCGCAGAATGACTTCTAAAGGAAGCTAGAGGGATTTCTGAATCTAAGGCCACCTACCTATGATGGCACCAACCCTGACCCGCTTGTAGCCGATGACTAGCTCAAGGAGGTGGAAAAGAAGCTCGACCTCACCACCTTCACCGACGATGAGTGTGTTGGAGCTATCACACACCAGCTCACAGGTGTAGCACGCGCCTAGTGGGACAGTTTCAGTGACTTCCATGAGGACCCTGACAACATCTCGTGGGATGAGTTCACCAAAGCATTCATTAAGTATCACATTCCCAAAGGTATCATGGAGGCCAAAGCTGAGGAGTTCCGCAACATCAAGATGGGAAAGGATAGGGTGACTGAGTACACTACTCGTTTCACCAACCTTCTATGCTATGCACCTTCCTATGTTGTGAACTCTGAGAAGGAGAAGCTGTACTATTACCACAAGGGACTTAACCCGCACATCAAGCTGAAGTTTGGTGGTATTGACAGTAGCACGTTCGTGCTCTAGTGGATCGCTGCATCCAGACCAAGAAGGACTGTGCTAAAGCTAGAGAGGAGTATAGGGAGAGGAAGAGTAAGCCTGAGGAGTCCTCCTGTGGCCGTGATCGCAAGAGGTTCCATAGAGATGCACCATCTAGGGGACGCTCTCGCCACAACAGGGATGACAACCCTGGATCGAGTAGGGGTGGTGGAGGCTACACCACCAAAAACTCCCACCCTGCTTAGGATCGTTACACCTAGGACCGTTATGCTCAGGACCGCAACACTCAAGACCGTTTCAACCATCCCCACTCAGCGAATGAACGCCCAGCACAGAATCGCTCTACACCAAGCACTAGAAACAAGAAGGCACCCATGCCAACCTCTATAGGTGGTGCGCCTTTCACCTGCTTCGCTTGTGGCCAACCGGGTCACAAAGCCACTGAGTGCCCTCAGAACTCAACCGCTCAGAAATCTCAATTCAAGGGATCTACTACTGGTGGACGTCTCAACCATCTGGACACTGAGGAAGCACAAGCTGCCCCTGATGTTGTGTATGGTATGTTTTTAGTTAATGGCAATACTGCATTAGTTCTATTTGACCCTGGAGCAACTTGTTCTTACATATCATCCAAGTTTGCACAAGAGCATGACCTGCCTATAACCCCACGTGGAAAGCCTATCATCACCAGCTTACCTTTAGGAGACCTAAAGTGCACCCACATCTATAAGGGAGTAAGTCTTACCATTGAGGGTCTTATCTTTGAAGCTAACCTAACCCTATTACCTTCCACAAGCCTAGATGTCATCTTAGGTATGGATTGGCTAACCATTCACCGAGGTATCATATCATGTTCACCTAGATACGTCCAAGTGACCGACCCGTTAGGCCAAGTTATTAGGTGTGAACCTCAGTCTGGAAAGTCCACCTCTATCCTATGTGCCCTTAAAGCGAGTTCAAAATCACAAAAGGAGGAGAAGATAGTTCATGATGTGCCTATGGTCAGAAACTATCCGGATGTATTCCCTGAAGAATTACCGGGTATGCCACCAGACCGTGATGTAGAGTTCATCATTGATCTTTTGCCGGGAATAGGACCCATTGCCAAGAGACCCTATTGCATGTCAGTTGATGAACTGGCCGAGCTCAAGAAACAGCTTGATGAGCTCATCTCAAAGGGATATATCAGACCCAGTGCTTCACCCTGGGGATCCCCTGTTCTATTTGTTAAGAAGAAGGATGGCTCAATGAGAATGTGCATTGATTACCAGGAACTTGAACATAGTCACCATCAAGAACAAGTACCCTCTGCCAAGAATTGATGATCTACTTGACCAGCTCAGAGGTGCCAAGTATTTCTCCAAGATTGATCTTAGATCTGGCTATCATCAAATGAAGATTCGAGAGAGTGACATTCCGAAGACAGCTTTCATGACTAGGTATGGGCAGTTTGAGTTCACTGTGGTGTCCTTTGGACTCACAAATGCCCCCGCATACTTCATGAACATGATGAATAAGGTTTTCATGGATGAACTAGATAAGTTCATGGTAGTATTCATTGATGATATCCTTGTCTATTCACCCACCGCCGAAGAACATGAACATCATCTGAGAACTGTGCTTGAGAAACTAGCCCAACAATAGCTCTACGCAAAGTTCAGCAAATGCGAGTTCTGGCTACAGAAAGTTGCCTTCCTAGGCCATGTACTATCAACTAAGGGTGTTGCAGTTGACCTAGCCAAGATTAAAGCTGTCAAAGAGTGGGATCAACCTCGTAACATGACCGAAGTCAGAAGTTTCTTGGGATTGGCTGGATATTACCACCGATTCATCGAGAACTTTTCCAAGATAGCCTGTCCAATGACCAACCTTCTGAAGAAGACTAAGGAGTTTGAATGGATGCCCGAGTGTGAACAAAGCTTTCAAGAGTTGAAATTGAAGCTTACCACAACTCCTGTGCTAGCATTGCCTGATATCAGCAAAGATTTCATGGTCTATTGTGATGCATCCCATCAAGGACTTGGCTGTGTATTGATGCAAGGTGGAAGAGTGATAGCTTATGCTTCTCGATAGTTGAAAGAACATGAGAACCGTTACCCTACTCATGATCTTGAGTTAGCAGCAGTTGTGCATGCCTTGAAGATCTGGAGGCACTACTTGATAGGCAACAAGTGTGATATCTATACCGATCACAAGAGCTTGAAGTACTTTTTCACTCAAGAAGATCTGAATATGAGGCAATGCCGATGGCTAGAATTGATCAAAGACTATGACCTAGAAATTCACTATCATTCGAGAAAAGCTAATGTAGTCATAGATGCTCTCAGTCGCAAGAGTTACTGTCACACTTTGATCACTAAATCTGTACCACCTGAGCTCAAGGAAGAGATTAAAGATTTCTAGCTTAAGATACTACCGCATGGCTTGTTGAATGAGCTCTGCATATAGTATGATCTCACAGATTGCATTCGTCAAGCTCAGAAAAATTGTGAAGAGATCGAATATCTCCATGGTCTGATGAAACTAGGCTTAAAGACCAACCACCATGAAGATGAACAAGGAACCATCCAGTTCAAGGACAGAATCTGTGTACCTTCAGATCTAGCACTATGAGAGGAAATTATGTCAGAAGCTCATGATTCTAAGTATTGTATTCACCCTGGAGGTTCAAAGATGTATCAAGACTTGAAGAAACACTTTTGGTGGAAAGGCATGAAGACAGACATTGTGGGACATGTGGCACTATGTGACACCTATAATAGAGTCAAGGCTGAACATCAAAGGCCTGCAGGATTGTTAAAGCCTCTTGACGTTCCCAAGTGGAAATGGGAGAGCATATCCATGGATTTCATAGTTGGATTGCCCCGTTCACAGAAAGGCAACGATTCCATTTGGGTGATTATTGATCGTTTGACCAAGGTTGCTCACTTTGTACCAGTTAAGACCAAGACCAATGCCGAAAAATTAGCAGATCTATATGTTGAGCATATCCTCAGACTGCATGGAGCTCCCTTTAGTATTGTATCTGATCGTGGTCCTCAGTTTATGTCCCGATTCTGGGAAGCCCTGCACAAGTCCATTGGAACCAAACTTAATTTCAGTACTGCTTATCACCCACAGATAGATGGACAGACTAAATGAGTGAATCAGATCTTAGAAGACATGCTTCGTGCTAGTGTACTGAATTATGGCTCTGATTGGGAAAAATGCCTACCATATGTAGAGTTCTCTTACAACAATAGCTACCAAGCCAGTATCAAGATGTCACCGTTTGAAGCTCTATATGGTAGACCTTATAAGACACCTTTGATGTGGTCTCAACCAAGGGAAAGATCGTTCTTTGACTCTGCTAAGATTCAAGATGCCAAAGAAGGAGTTGCTCAAGTAAAGGAGAATTTGAGAATTGCTCAAAGTCGATACAAGAGCTATGCTAACAAAAGAAGAAGAGAACTTGAGTTCAATGTGGGAGATTTTGTCTATCTCAAGGTATCCCCACTACATAGAACTATCAGATTCCATGTGAAAGGCAAGCTTGCCCCTAGATTTGTTGGGCCATACAAGATACGTAAGAGGATTGGAAGGCTCACCTACAAACTTGAGCTACCTGAGGAATTGGTGGGTGTACATCCCGTGTTTCATGTATCCTAGCTACGCAAGTGTTTGAGAGTGCCCGATGAAGTGATCCCTGACTGATACACTTGACATTCAGAACACTCTTGAGTATAAAGAGCATCCTATCAGAATTCTCGGTAGGGATACCTAAGAGACCCAAAGCAAAACTATCCCTATGTGCAAGGTCCAATGGAGCAATCACACTAAGAGGGAAGCAACATGGGAGAGAGAGTCTGACCTCCGACTACAATATCCTTATCTCTTCGAAGAGTACGTTACGCTTTAATCTCGGGGATGAGATTCTTTAAGGGGGTAGGACTGTAACAACCCAAAAAATCCAGACACCAAAAATCACAACTACAAAAGTTTTTCTTCAAAAACCCCATGTGATGAGGAGTGACATTTGTAGGAGCTAACCCTAAGTGTTGCATTAGTCATAATCTAACTAAACCTACTTGACTTGCACAAGTATCTCACCTCATCACCTTGAATTTATTTTACCACATAGCATACATCAAGTTGCATTATATTCAACATGGTGATTTGGATTTTATTTGTGTTTATGTATTGATTAATAAAAGCTAACAAATATTCGTTTATAAATAAATGTACTAACATGGGATTAATATCCCAACATATTCTATGACCAATGTTTATCACCATGGGACATTATACCAAAGGAGAAATATGCCACTTTGATTTATATACATGAAAGAAGTGTAACATAAATACATAATACAAAAAGAAATAGAAAAAGAGAAGGAAATAGGAGAGAGGGAGCAGTAGTAGCCCAGGCCTGCTCGACCTTGCGAACCAGCCCGCCTGCCCTCCCACTTGCGCATGTGGCCCACGAAGCCGGCCTAGCTTCACCTCGCCACCCACGCGCATAGACGCTGACCGCTGGGTCCCACCTGCTAGCCGTACCGCTTCACTGCGTCACGATGCGCCTGAGCCGCACCCGCTGTCAAACGGGCCCCCTCTATCAGCCGCACAGCAATAGGGTCTTCTTCCTCCCCACGCCGACCTCTCCCTTGACCGGGAACCGACAGGAGCAGCAGGCATGGTCCCGGGGTCATGCAAAGAGCATGACCCTGTCCCCTTGGTGTAGCGCTCACGCGACCCCCATGACAACTGCCTTGTGCCCATGAGCCATCTGATGTGCATCGCGCATCATCGCCGCCTGATCAACCGCCATTGGAGAAGCCTAGAGCTTCACCTATAAAAGGAGGACCCCGAGCCCTAGACCTCCATTCACCTCACTGCTGCCGTGCGGTTCGCACCAGCCCACTAAGCCGAGGGACGAGAGGAGAAGGAGAGGCATGGAGAAGGACGCCGCTGCCGGAGCAAGAAGGGAGGAGCCACCGGTGTGGAAGATGGCGAGTACCTCTGTCCTGGCTTGGCTTTGCTACACCATCGACACCGCACCACCACCATTGCCTTCGAGCTCCCCGTGGCTAGCCATCTTGCTGAGACCACCTCCCTAGCCAAATGGAACGTGCACCGCCATGATCAAAACCTTGCTGAAGCTTCGAGCTCCGGCCTAGCCCAACTGGTTAGCTAGGGAGACCACCATGGCCATGCTTGCCGAGACCCAGGACGCACCGTGCGCGCTGCCATCAGCCAAAAGGAGGACCCCAGCCATGACATTGTACATTGGAGCAGGAGCGCACATGCATGGGCACGCTCACCATGGCCAAGAGCACAACCATGGTGAGACCACCGCGTCTTTTACATTGCGGTAAAGGCGATGTTGACACCCCGACTGGCTCCGCCATGATGAGAGACACACCGTGCTCGCCTTAGCCGAAGAAGAAGCCCACCGGAGCCCTACGTTACCACGCCGCACCTTGTCGGAGCACCACCGCCTCCGCTTTGCCCCCACCACCATGGCCAGAGCCACTAGGAGCACCAGGAGCTCCTTCAACACACCCACCGTGGCCGTAGAAGCACCATGGAGCTCACACACTCCTCCAACAGGGCTCTTGCTACCACTGCAGCCCTGTCCAAAGCACGCCGACAAACCCACGCCACCGTTCACCATGGCTGGGACCCTAGGAAGCCCTAGCCACCACCTTGACCCCAACGCTGCACTCACCGAGGCTTGACGACACTTTTGCCTACCTTAATCGCACACCAGTACTGCCCGAGAGGCTCGCCGGTGACCTCACCGTCGGCGGGAGCCCCGTCGGGGAAGAGCAGGCAATTTTCCCCTCACCGACCACAACCATGTCGACCACGTCCTGAGTAGCTCCGCCAAGCTTTGACCATGACCACAGTCGACCATGTCCCTGAGCAGCTCCGACCGAGCTCTGACCATGACCACGTTGACCACTGTCCCGAGCAAGCTCCACCGAGCTCCGACCACTGACCACATTGTGCACATGAACCAAACCCTAGGAAGGAGTTAGTGGACCAAGTCCTTCATAGACTGGCTCTACGGTATATGGACCAACTGCAGGCGGGTTCACCATGAACCGCGCCTCACCTACTGCCCATGGATCACTGGCCCGTTAGTGGCCCAGTGAGATGACATGGCCGCACCAGCGCGTGCCATGTGGCGGGCCAAGCCTGGCCCAAATCTAGGCCCAACCAGCCTAGTCGAGGCCCAGCCTATATTAACCCTTGACCGGTCAACGTTGATCGTTGACCGGGGCCACATGTCAGTGACACCGCCATGCGGGACCCACTTGTTAGAGGATGAAACAGTCGAGATGACGTCATGCTGACGTCAGCATGCCATGTGGACCAACAGGAGCGTGACACGTGTCAGCCCAGGATTAATTCAGCCTTTCCCATTTTCAGAAATGATTGAAACTTCAAAAATTCATAACTAACTCATATGAACTCAGAAAAATACAAGACTAGGGCCAAAATTCATCTAAAATCGAGCTCTACGCAATGAACCCATGTTTGAGTGCATTTGGCTCTTTTGAATTTTCATTGTTTTTTGTGTTGTTCTATAGACGTCGCTAATGCGACTATAATGTGATCTTTTGCAGACTTGGAGGAGAACTAGAAATTAAGTTTAGCGGAATATACGGTGGCATACATACGTTCTCTCAATTAGCGGTAACTAGTCGATCTACACGGTGCGTTGTTAGCGTACCTAGAAAACTTCATTGCAGCCCAACCCAACAAGATATAATGCTAATAACACAAGTAGTAACTAAGATACTCTCCATATATACATCCCCAGATATATATACTTCGGTATCCAAACTACCCGACAGATGTACCCACAATTAAGTACCTTCATATATACATGTATGCAACATGTAAATACTCCAGTAACCACAACTAGCTCTCCCCTAGACCGACGGTTGGACGGTCATGCTCTCGCAACTCACACTTACCTTAGCGTAGAGGCAATTGATCCATACATTACCATTCAAGCGAATGGCACCCATGCAATATCACGCCGCATGGACGACGAAATAGAAACAATCAATTTCCCCCAAGTTAGTAATTATATATAAGCCACCTAGAAGTCCTTAAGTGGGCTACAAGGGATGTGATCACCAGTACACCATAAAATTTTGATTTTTGAACACTTATATATAACTATAAGTTGGAAAACCGTTTTCACAACAAAAGCTTTTGTTTTAAATACCTATGACATGTTTAGTGTTGAATCTAGCTCTTGATGCCAGCTGTCATAGAACCGACCAATTTATAAGAGCACAAGTACAAAAACAATCGCGAAACGATCAAATTCTCGCACTTGAGCCCATATAAACCCGGTAGTCAACTGAAACCTCGAAGGATTTCAAACCAACTTGCATACAACCAAGATCACAGTAATTCAACATAACATATCGTACGTTACAACATTTCACAGATGGTTTGCAAATAGATTACATCACCTCAGAGTCATCGTTATTACAAAACAAGTGTTGTAAAGTACGCGGAAGCAAATAGTTTAACTTACACACCCGAGTTCAAATACAAATACTGGTTCGCTGATCACAACCCGCAAAAGCATTCAGATAAGAGAAACAGAGATCATGCCCATGATCTAGTCTTCGTCACCCTCGGGTGGAGACAATACTTACAGAATACCTGATATAGAAGGTCATCTGCAACAAGAGGGAATAAACCCTAAGTACGAGAATGTACTCAGCTAGACTTACCAGTCAGAAACCAAAACAAATGACACCAAGGATCATGCATAGCTTAATTTAGTGGATCTGGCTGACACTTTCTTTTTGCGGAAAAGCATAAGTAATAATGATCAACTCTTAATCTGAACTAGCAGTGACTTTTAGCCATTAACCTGTCATCTATATTAGCACCTGTAGCTAAGCAATCATTTGATTAAGATGCAAACATTAATAACCATATCAGGTATAAATTCGTGGCAACATTATCATCATCATCCATTTAACCATATCGTTAAATTAATTGAATCTACGTTATCGCTGCTCAGTCAAGTTCTCACTATCCGGGAGAGACGGCGATTCGAATCGATTCCTATCCAGCTAGGAGGGGTATTCCTAAACACAAACCCTGCTTCCCCCGTCAGGGTCGCAACGAGTCACCTTTGGTACAACTTAGGAGAAAAATAAAAGAAAAGACACGGGTCCGGGCCGCCCTGCATTCTCAGAGAACCACTCTGCCAGGAAGTGCAGGATTTTAAGCACCTGAACTCCCTTGGAACTTAAGCCAATGGCTCTCCGCACATCCTTACTACCTCCAAAATGCATCCAACCCCACGGATTCTCGGCCTGAGTTGAGCTACTCGGCTTCAGCGGTCGGAATGACTTATCCGGCCAGCTAAGTGTTAGGCTGCGTTCAACATGACATGAGGACGTACAGTGTATCGGTCCTTAAACTGACACAGACGGAGTCACTATGTCAAACCTACACAAGACTCCCGCCCGGTCTTAATTCATTATTAACATGGTTCTTTTCCACGATAGCAAATATAGCCAACCGTGATCCACCTCATCCCTAAAGCTCGCAGGTGACAGGAAATCACCTGACTTCTACCGCACTAAGCATGGCTAAGCATTTAACCCGTTCCTGAACTTAAATAGGATTCTAGTGCGATATCTGGACAAGGATGATATATAATGCAGACAATTGGTTCCAACCAATTCCTATACTTAATGCATCATCAACGAATAAAAGATACTCAAGGTATTTGTAAAAACATGGGAGGCTTAATATGCTCCGGGGCTTGCCTTTCAGGAAAGAGGAAGGACGGTGGTCAGGGCACTCGGGCAACTCCTCCTCGGCGGCTGCTTCGTCGATTTCCTGCACCTCGGGCTCCTCCTCCTGGTTGGCTCCCTCGAACTCCAGCAGCGTCACTCCCTCTGGCACACCTATTGCATGAATGCGCAAGATAAATATCATGGATGCACATGAACGAAGTTAGGGATGCTCGGGGAATGCACATGCTCACTGCAGTCCGCATATTCCAACTTAAGCTCTATTCAAATCACTTTAACTTACCAAGTTTATACAACCTAATGTATAATTGCTCATCTTCAGTTAAGGACCTAGCACCTGCACCTAAGCATGTTCTCAAGTTAGGCTAGCCCCTAAACAATCAACAAGAACATTGCAACAAAGCATACACCCAAGCATTTGTATTTCAGCAAAATAGAAACTATATAGTGGTACAGTAAACTGGACCATAATTGGAGATTAGAATCCAAATGACATGCAACAAGACAATTTGGAAAGCTTATGAAATTGTCTACAATTCATTTTCAGACCTCAAAGCATGATTTCCAACCTTTACCAGGTCGAAATTCTTTAATCAACAGAAATCTGTCTTCACAAGACAGAGAACAAGCAACTCTAGGAATCTAACTTTGAACAGCTGTAGTTCCTAACTACTAGGCCAAATGCCACCAAATTTTGATAGGAGCTAGATACATCAGTTATCTACAACTTTTGTATTCACCACATGCACAGCAAACCAAACTATCATGGGGAACTTTAGTAAAGTCCCCTAGAACTGTCCAGAAGGACATAATGCAAGCAAAATAATTATTAACTTATGTTGCAAACACATAATTGGACAAAACTAACTTTACTCACTCATTACACATATCACAAGAACACCAGAAAGTAAGGTGTTCCTCACCAAATCATTTCTTTTAATACCTTTCTTAATTTATTTAATTAATTAGGGGAAATGGTAAACATATATGAAAACTACACCATTAAATCTACAAACAATTACAGTAGGTACTACATGCTCTAAGTAGACCACTATAAAAATTTCACACCATTTGAGCAAGTATAACAGCCTACACAAAAATGATAAGGACATAATGGCTTAAAATGACATAATTAGGAAACCTTAGTGAAAAGTGTCAAGCAACAGATTTTATATTTTTCCTAGCATCCTTAGGTACTAGGATACTCCCCACAAAATTTCATGGTCATAGGATTCCTAGATAATTTACAAAAATTCACACAAGTATCAATCAATGATAAAAGGAAAATCTATAACTCAAAAACCATACATGCAATGACTCTCAAATTTTTACCAGAGCTTCTACTAAGCAAGAATAGCTTACCCACAAAATTTCATAATTTTTGGAGCATAGAAACTCAAGATATAATTTAAACAAATTTGCATGCATTTAAAAACACATTTCAAGTTCCTATTTAATTCATCCAAAATTTCCACTTCAAGGTGTTCATGTCATATTTTTCCTAAATACTAGACTTCCATGATCCTAACAAAATTGTAATCACACCATTTGGATCTAACCAATTTGGAGATACAAAATTCACAAAACAGCATTCAATTTGCAAATTTGAACTATCCTACAGTTAAACGGTCACTGACGCATGGGACCCGCGTGTCAGCCGACCCCACCGGTCTGCGAAAGGAAACAGGGGACGGCACTTGCGATGGCGCGGCAGTGGCCTAGCTCGCCGACGGCGAGGATTCCAGCGAGATGGTCCGCACCTACATGATCTACGTGACGAGCCGCGTCGAATGATGCTACCGGCAAGACCTAGAGCTAACCGGAGGTAGCTCGTCGCTGGCCAAGGCGGCACGGCGGAGCTTCGGTGTGAGGTACTGACGACGATGAGCCCCCAATGCCTCTTCTAAGCTCGGTACGAGCGTCACGAGGTCACCATGGAGCTAACCAAGATGAAAAGGGAGGACGAGAGGGCTCCGGTGGTGGTTGGCCGTGGTGAGCTCCGCTCCGGCGAGGTACGGCCATGGCGATGGTGTCAAAAAAACAGCCAATGGCCCTCACCTATGGCTTGGCTGGCTCGGCTAGAAGGTCGACGAGGTAGAGGAGGACATGGCAGAGCTTCGAGCTAGATGGAGGCATCAATTTTGTGGCGGCGAGTGAGCTAGGCGACGGCGGAGCTTGCTCGACAATAATGGCGAGGCGGTGCTGCGCTTTGGCTATGGTGGGAAGCGAAGAAAAGCAAGAAATGGAACTGCGAGCAGGTCAGGTAGAAGGGCGTGGGTTAATGCAGTGGCTAGCAGTGCCAGGACGACCGTGGCACATGGCCTGCGCGGTCAGGTGGCCAGCGACAGGTGGCCTCCACGTGGTGTTCATTTTCTGAAACCGGCCAGTAATTGTAGCTGCGTTTCAGCGTTGCCGGTCGAGCCTGACAGCAAGGATTGATAGACCTTGATCTCCTAAACCGTGAAGAATCAGCAGAAACAATATACATGAAAGTTGTAGAGCTATGATAGGGCTACAACAATGTTTTAGAAATCATCAGCTAATTGTCAAAGGACCACAAGTTACATCAAGTCAAAGTCAGCTCAATCAAACTAAAATTGCAATCCAGACTTAGAAAATTTTCTAAGTGTTGAATCAGCCCTCAACACTGACTTGTGGGCCCTTTTTGAGCATGTTGTGCACATTTTCATGACTTGGCTTCTGAACAAAGTTTGTTCCTTATAAAATTTGCTACAACTTTACTTTAGGTTGCTCAGACATGCAAACAATCTAAGTTATACTTTTTAAATAGTCAAACAAAAGAGTTCAGGGGTCAAAACAAGTCAAACCACTATTTGAAATCATAATTAGACAACATGATCAACATGAACAATGTTCCAAATGACATTCTAAGTATAACTAAGTTACTTTAGAGGATTATTAGCAACACCACACATTGGTCACAAAAATCAAGCATTGCATGTACTAAAACAAGGAAAAACCAATGAAATGTTACCTTTGTTTCATAGTGATGTTTCACATGTTTCATGATTTTGTTGCATAGTACTAACTAACCATGTTTCACTAAAGTGAGTTGCACTTGGGTGTTGCACACTATTCATTTCATAAAAACAACACACATGAAATATAACAATATGTTGCAATGTTTCAAAAACATGTTTCATGCAATATAAGCTCATGGATGGATGAATGATGCTCATGTTCATGAAATGCAAGTGCAAATGTGGAAGCCAAACACCTGGGGTGTTACATTTTGTCTGCTAAGGGTCACTGAGCACCTAAAGGCTGAGTATGCGTTCCATTAGTTGTAGGGACCAACAGGGATCTGGTGGACACATTTCTTGTCCTCTCTACCTGGTAATGCACGAGTAACATGGGAGCGGTTCAAGTTGGCCTTTCAGGGACATCACATTCCCCTAGGGCTAATGCACATGAAGGTGGCTGAATTTATGAGGCTCACACAAGGGTCAAAGACCCTTACAGAATATATACATGCGTTCAACAACCTATCCATGTATGCTCTAGGTTTTGTTGATACCGAAGAGAAGAAGTTAGAGAGCTTCAAGCAGGGTCTTGGCACAAAACTAATGAAGACCATGGCCAATTCCAAGTGCACCACCTATAACAAGTTTATTAGTGATGCTTTAACTTAGGAAAACCATAACAACATGCATGCGATAGCTAAGGGTTGCAAGAGGGCAATTGAGGCAGGTGCCTCCGAATCTTCATAGTCTAGAGCTCCTATCACAACTAGGCCACAGTTCCACCCACCTACACCTAAGTTCAGGCCTCCACCCCCTAAGGCTTAGAATGGTAGGCCTTAGAAAGTGTTCCGTAAGGCATTCACTATTGCCTTACCTAAAGGGAATGGCGGTCAAGGAAGCTCCACAGGACCTAGGAGCAATCAACCTTGTTACAACTGCAATCAAGTGGGTCATTGGGCCAAGGAATGCCCCCACCCTAAGAAGAATGGCAATCAAAATTAGAACAAACAGAGGCAGGCAAACTCGAGGGCACATCCGGGATACCTGCACTATACCACTATTGAGGAAGTGCCCGTAGGAGAAGTTGTCACGGCTGGTATGTTTCTTGTCAACAAGCATCCCGCTATTGTTTTATTTGATTTGGGAGCTTCTCATTCATTTATGAGTCAAGCATTTGCATCTAGACATGATCAAAAAATAATTGAAGTAAGCAAGGGTGGTTACAATATAAGTTTAGTTGGGGCTACTATTTCTACAAATAAGATAGTCAGAAACATGCTCATCTCTATTTTAGAGAGGGAGTATACAACGGATTTGATAATATTGCCTGGATTATCCATAAGTGTAATCTTAGGCATGAATTGGATGAAGGATCATGGTGTTCTCATTGACACTAGCACTCGTACTATTATGTTGAGAGAACCCAAGGGAGGAAATGCTTTTCTAGTACCACTCTCCTGAAATTTTGAACTGCAACACTTAGCTTGTGCTATCCAAACCACTACCCTTTGTGATATCCTAGTGGTTTGTGAGTTTCTAGATGTATTTCTAGAGGAGTTACTAGGTTTACCACCTAATAGGGATGTGGATTTTAAGATTGAGTTAGTGCTAGGTAAGGCACCTATCTCAAGAAGGCCTTATAGGATGCCACCAAATGAGTTAGTAGAACTTAAGATTCAGTTACAAGATCTATTAGACAAAGGTCTCATTCAACCTAGTTCATCTCCATGGGAATGTCCAGCATTGTTTGTAAAGAAGAAGGACAAGTCCTTGAGGATGTGTGTGGAATATAGACCACTTAATGCTGTGACCATCAAGAACAAGTACCCGTTGCCTCGCATCGACATCTTGTTCGATCAGTTGGCAAAGGCAAAGGTATTCTCTAAGATTGACTTGAGATTAGGCTATCATCAGATAAAGATCAGGCTAGAGGACATACCTAAAACTGCTTTTTCCACTAGGTACGGCTTATATGAGTATTTGGTTATGTCTTTCAGACTAACGAATGCTCCTGCCTACTTCATGCACCTGATGAATTCGGTATTCATGCCCGAGCTTGACAAGTTCGTGGTCGTATTTATCGATGATATATTAATTTATTCAGAAAATGAGGAAGACCATGCAGAGCATCTAAGGATTGTTCTATCCAGATGAGGGAGCATAAGCTATATGCAAAGTTTAGCAAGTGTGAATTTTGGTTGAGCAAGATACCTTTCTTAGGTCATATCTTATCAAGAGATGGAATCTCTGTAGACCCATCGAAGGTACAAGAGGTCATGGATTGGAAGGCCTCGACTTTGGTTCATGAAGTTCAGAGTTTTCTAGGGTTAGCAGGATATTATCGTCGTTTCATTCTGGATTTCTCCAAAATAGCTAAGCCAGAGTGTGAAGCAGCTTTTCACACCCTCAGGACTCTGTTAACTACAGCTTCTGTTTTAGCACAACCCGACATTGAGAAGCCTTTCGATGTATTTTATGATGCATCGGGTATAGGTTTGGGGTGTGTGCTCATGCAAGAAGGAAGAGTTATTGCATATGCTTCTCGGTAGTTGAGAAAACATGAAGTCAACTACCCCACACATGATTTAGAACTTGCAGTAGTTGTTCGTGCATTAAAGATATGGAGACATTATTTGTTGGGCAATGTATGTCATATATATACTGATCACAAAAGTCTCAAGTATATCTTTACCCAACTAGAGCTGAACATGAGACAACGAAGATGGCTAGAGCTAATTAAGGACTACAATTTGGAAGTGCACTACCATCCGGGGAAAGCCAATGTTGTAGCCGATGCACTTAGTCGGAAGTCTCATTGCAACACTGTGGAAGCATTATTAGAAGATGGATTTAATTTGCTACATCCTGCTGTACTTCATAATATCATGATCAGTTGTTCACTTGAGATCAAAATCATAGAGCTATAGAAGATAGATGTAGGCATAGTTCACATCAAGAGAAAGATGCAAGAGCAAGAAACCAAACATTTCAGATTAGATGAAAAGGGTGTACTATGGTTTGAGTACCGACTTGTGGAACCAAAAGACCGTGAGCTTAGAAATCAAATTTTAGAGGAAGCTCATTCATCCAAATTGTCTATCCATCTGGGTTGTAGTAAGATGTATCAAGATTTGAAAACCCATTTTTGGTGGATTAAGATGAAGAAGGAGATCGTAGCCTATGTCGCCAGGTGCGATACTGCAGTAGAGTAAAAGCTGTCCATATGAAATCTACCGGATTACTTCAGCCATTGTCTATTCCAGGTTGGAAATGGGAAGAAATTAGTATGGACTTTATCACAGGCCTTCTAGTAATGCAGCGAGGTCATGATTCTATATGGGTCATTGTAGATCGTCTCACCAAGTCAGCACATTTTATACCGGTAAACACAACAGATCGCGTAGTGAAATATGCCAAATTATATGTTTCTCAGATTGTGAGATTACATGGAATACCTAGAACCATAATCTCAGATCGAGGACCACAGTTCATAGCTCGTTTCTGGGAACACTTGCACCAGGCTTTGGGAACTAAATTGATCAGAAGTTCGGCATACCATCCACAAACTCAGGACAGACAAAGCGAGTGAACCAAATCTTAGAAGATTTGCTAAGAGCTTGTGTTATATCTTCCAAAGGTTCATGGGAGAAATGGTTACCTTTAGCTGAGTTCTCCTACAACAATAGTTATCAAGCAAGCATCAAGATGGCTCCGTTTGAAGCCTTGTACGGCAAAAAATGTAGTACTCCGTTGAATTGGATTGAGCCCGGTGAAAGGAGATACTTTGGTATTAACTTTATAACTAAAGCTGAAGAGCAAGTGCATATTATCCAATAGCATATGAAGGTAGCTCAATCTAGACAAAAGAGTTATGCTGATAGAAGAAGAAGACCACTAACGTTTGAAGTGGGTGACTATGTATACTTGAAAGTGTCACCCATGAAAGGGGTGAAGAGATTTGGAGTGAAAAAGAAGCTTGCGCCTAGATATGTAGGGCCATACCAGATTATGGAATGAAAAGGGAATGTTGCTTATAAGTTACAACTTCCACTAGAGATGAGTGCAATATTTGATGTCTTCCATGTTTCTCAGTTGAAGAAATATCTTCGTGTACCTGAAGAAGCTATTGCACCCACCAAATAAAGCTTCAATCGGATTTGACCTATGAAGAGAAGCCAATCCGAGTGTTAGAAGAGATAGAAAGAGTAACACAGAGTAAGATCATTAAGTTATCTAAGGTGGTGTGGAACAATCATAGTGAACAAGATGCTACAAGGGAACGAGAGGATTATTTACGAGAGGTTTATCCTGCCTTTTTCCAAGAATGGTAGGTCTTGCAAATCTTGGGATGAGATTTTTATAAGGGGGAGGGGCTGTAACACCCTAGGTGTTGAGCTTGCATAATTTGACTTGCATTGCATGAGCATGAGCATCAAGCATTCATATATAAGCTTTTACAATTGAAACATGTGATTGAAACATATGAAACATGGTTGTTATTCTATATTTCTTTGTATATATGCATATGATCATGAGTGAATACATGTAAATGGTTGATTGAGTCACTAAAACATCATAGCTATACTTAGGATAACTAATGGAACATAGTTCATGAGGATCACTTTGCATGATTCAACTCTTAAGTAATGCTATATATGTTGGCCTGGAAAGCTTTATGTGTAACTAATGTATGAAATGACTGTGTGACCTCACAAATAGCTTAAACATGTTTAGAATATCATTATGAACAACTTTTGTATTCATGGCTAGGGCTAAATTGGTCACTAAGTCATAGTTCAAGTACAAGTCATCATTTGAATGTAATGGGTTTGACCAAGTTTGAACTATATGATAGAGACCTTGCATGGATGTGGTCACTAAAGCAAAGTTGTAGTATTTGATGAGAGGAACAACTTTTATTTTTGGATCATAGGCTAGTTCAGCTCATAACATGCTTGAATTAGGCTCACAAGATTCAACAATTCACTGTTTTTAGCACTTAGGAAAATTTTACAAGTGTTTGCCGCTGACAGTGCTAACAAGCTCACCTTTGAGATGATTTTACTCCTCATTCTTTGTGAATTAGGCCTTAATCGTTTAATAGAAGTTGAAGATGTTACATAGGTCTACAAATTCTGTTTAGGTTGTTTGCACTAACAAGCTACGGGCTAGGAGATTTTGCTGCTTGAAAAACCATTGTCAAGCTCGGTTTGGGGCGCTGATGACTGATTTGAATCGACCTTCAGTGGCCGACCGACGCCAGCGCTTGGCCGTCATGTGGAGGCAATGAGGCCGTGCATTGCCATTGCTTTGAGCAGCCAGGCCGCGTCGGGCCAGAGCATGCCTTTATCACCCCAACGCTCACCTACTCCATCCCCGCGCCCTCATTTTACTTCTGGCTACCTCCTTCGCTCACCCATAGCAGCCGCAGCAGCTCTGTGAGCGCCGCTATCACCAATGCTAGCACCAAGCTCGCCCACGTTGTTCCTTCACCACCGAAGAAGCTTCACCGTACCCCTACCATCGCACCGCGCCTGCATTGCTCGCTAGCCGCGTCGGTAAGGCCTCAGCACCGTGCACGACATCGCCGGAGTTTCGCCGCCGTGCCACATGGCCGTGGCCGGGACGTCTCCGACCGCCTCTAGGCGTGTTAGTGGGTGCGTTGGATTCGCCGTCGTGTGTAGATGCTCAGCATAACCCTAGACTGAGCTTTCATGGCCACCGCCGGCGTAGCACCATCGACCCGCACCACCACACCGCCATGGCCGCCACCGTCGAGCTCCGCATCACTAATCCATCCTAATGACTAGCCTAGCATGTGCGCAAGGTTGAGGGGGTCACAGTAGTCGAGGTGCCGTCACTGGTGAAGCTCGCCGTCAGCGAACTTTGGCCGAGCAGCGTCGAGCAGTGCCGCCTCCCCCGTTTTTGTCTTGCTGACACGTAGGGTCAACTGACCAGCGGGTCCCGCCTATCAGTGACGGTAGAGTTGTAGGATAGCTCAATTATTTCCAGATTTCATGATGTTTTGTAAAATTTATATCTAGAGTTTGGTAGATCCAAATTTGGTGGTTCAAATTTTCTTAGGATCTTGGTGAAGTATAGTATTTAGGAAAAATATAATATTAGCACTTGTAGTAGAGTTTCTAGAAGAATTAAAATGAAACTTGAAATGTGTTTTTAAATGTATGCAAACTTGTTTAATTTATATCTAGAGTTCCTGTGCTCCAAAAATTATGAAATTTATATGGTGAGCTTTTCTTGATAACTATAAGCTCTGCTAAAAATTTGAGGGTCAGTGCATGAATAGTTTTTGAGTTATAGATTTTCCTTTTATAATTAGGTGATCCTTGTGTGAATTTTTATAAATTATTTATGAATCAAATACTCATGAAATTTATTGGAGGTTGTCCTAGTACCTGATGGATGCTAAGAAAAATATAAAATCTGTTGCTTGAGACTTTTCACTAGGGTTTCCTATTTATGTTATTTTAAGCCTTTATGCCTTGTCATTTTTGCATACGAAGTTTTACTTGGTACAATGGCATGATACTTTTACAGTAGTCTATTGGTAGCACTAGTAAGCCACCGTAAATTTCTAAGAATTTATGGTGTAAATTTAGTATATGTTTATTATTTACCCTAATTATTTAATTAAATTAATAAAGACATTTAAATAATTAGATTGTGATTAAGCATGATGTTTTCTATCATTCTTATGATGCATAGTAACTATTGATGTCAATGGTAAGGCTTAGAAGCCATTGATTGTATGCAAATAACTAATTATCGCTTTGTCATTCAAATACAAGGCTGCATGTATAGTTTTGATTGTGTGGATGATTTCATATGGATAATGGTCTCTGCTATAAAACTTGTTAATAACAAAGTTGTAGATAACTTACTAGTCTACCTTGTGTTAAATTTTCACAATCATAGGACTTAGGGTTTTTGAGTTCTAGCTGTTACAAGCTTGTTGTCCGAAAGGTTTACTTTCTGGACAGATTTGATTGAATGATTTGTTTGCCCTATATAACTCTTGAATCACAGTAAGAGTATTAAAAGAAAGTTGTAGATAACTTTATAAGCTTTCCATAAAGTCCAAGATCACAGCATTTGGATAAGTAGAACTTTAGTTATGAGTAAAACAAGTAGCTGTTGTTTTGTGGTATAGTAAATGAATTGTTGAAGTGTTTGATTAAGTAATCAAGAAGAGATATGCACATACTCAGTAAAATATGATGCACTTGTTATTACTTTAACACCATTCTGTTAAGAATACTTACAAGAATCCATTCATCATGTATCATCATACTATACTTGTCAACATGTATGCATTCACAATATCTTATGTCATATTCTTGCATCTAGGATCGACAGAGGAGATAACATTGCTGGAGTTCAATGAAGGAGAGGAAGGGGACCAGCAGGAGATTCCTCAAGCCATAGCTCCCAAAGGCGATGAGCAAACCCCAAAAGAGCTTCTAGAGTGCCCTGACCACCGCCCCACTTCCTTTCTAAAAGGCAAGCCCCGGAGCATTCTAAGTCTCTCAGTGTTTTACAAAATATTACTCGAGTCTTTTATGATTGATGCATTAGGTTATAAGAGTTGATTGGAACCACTTGATGCATATGATTTCCTTGTCTAGAAATACTACCTTTAACCCTATGTAGGTCCAGGATCGAATATATGCTTAGCCATGCTTAGACCAGTAGAAGTCGGGTGATTTCCTATCACCTGCAAGATATAGGTGGATACCAAAGCATGGTTGGCTATATTTGCTATCATGGAAAAGAACCATGGGGTAATGTAAATAGAGGCTAGACGAAGTCTATGGTAGTTTGACTCATGTGATTCCGTCTATGCCGATTAAGGACCGTACCGTTGTTGGACCTTTTGACAAGATTGAACGCATGCCTATCACTTAGCTGGCTGAATAACTCATTCCGACCGCGAAGCCAAGTAGCTCAACTCAGGCTGAGTCCCACTCTGTAAGAGTGTGCACTCTGGATGGTAGTAAGGATGTGCGGGGAGCCAAACTAAGCCCAAGGGCAGGCTGGGCCTGAATGTCCTGGAATTTGGTGTCCCTGATTGTGCGGCGATGGGCGAACCCGTGAAATGTGTACTTGAGTTGTACCAAAGGTGACTTAAGGCTACCATGGCTGGTAGACCTAGGTTTGTGTTAGGAATAAATTTCTAGCTGGTTAAAATTGATTCGAATCGCCGTCTCTCCTGGATAGTGAGAAACTTGGCTAGCTCCAACCTCATAGTAATTGTATTATGGAATATGATGGTTTGGATGAACATGGAATTACAATACCTGCTATGGTTACTATTGCATGCTCTTAAAATGATATACCACATGTTTGGCATAGGATAGTTACTAATTCAGAGGTGGATAGTCATAATTAACTTGATAACGGAATTATAATTGTATAACTAAGTTAATCGCTTTTTATGCAAAATATTGTCAAGCTACCTCCACTTATACAGCCTTGCATAATCCTTGGAGTCAATTTATTTCTGGTTTATGGCGGGTATGTCTAGCTGAGTACCTTCTCGTACTCAGGGTTTTATTTCCCATTGTTGCAGATGGCACAGTATATCATGGCTATTGCAAGTGTTGCTTCTATCCCGCTGTGGATGAGGAGTAAGCCTTGGGCAGGCTTCTTTATTAATCCCTCTACATGCTTTTGTGGACTGTGATCGTATGTTGGCACTGTATTAAACTATGTTGGCAAATGCTACTTTCAAACTTAATTTGCTTCCGCTATTATCTATCAAACTTGGTTTGTAATAACTTTGTTTCATACTCTGATGATGAAAATGTATATGTGAACTTTATGTAATCTGTGACTTGTATGTTGAATCATGTATGATCTTGGTTGTTTGTGGATCATTTATCGAGACCCATCGTGGTACTCGACAGACTACTGGGTTTATATGGGCTCAAGTATGATAGTGCGACCGCTTGTGGGCTGCCATTGTACTTGTACTCTTATAAATTGGTTGGTTCTACGACACTTGGTCTGGGTGACCTCTTGGTGTGAATGAGAAGCCAAGAAAAGGGTTACTGGTTCATCACGGCGTGGGGTGCAAACAAAAAAAGTTTGAAACGGTTCACTTCGACGATGACAAATAGTGCTATGCCTTAGAGCATATGTGAATGTGCCTATATGTGTAGCCCTATGAGTGAGTCATGTCTGGCTGCTGGCGCAAGTCGAGATGGGACATTCGGAAGGTAAATGATACTAAAATAGACTGTATGTGTCTCATGTTCTTGGGTTTACTCTATAAACTGACTCTAAGTTCTCGAAACTACTAGTGAGCCTACACGTGTATGTGAACATGCTTAGGTAGACGCTAGGGATAGGTTGAGGTAACTGATCGACATGTAGGGAGCCATCGCTGGTCCTACTATCATTGCTCAGGGCATGGCAAGCCCCTAAGCACATGTCCATGGTGGGCTCGTTGATGTTCCTGAGCCACAAGCTGGCGAGGGTGCTTCTCTATTGCTTAGAGCAGTCACAGCTGGCATGGGTCGTCCTTCTGGGTTCCTTTGGGTCAACCGTTGCTGCCTCGATGTCCTCAGTGGGCTTGTGAGCCCTCGGGGATGGCTTCTTCATGTTTGGCCTAGGGATGTCCTTGGTCATGAGGGGTCAAGCGCCCTAATGCCTGAGCTCTAGTGACATGATGACATCATGGTCGTTGCTTCTCTGCTACTGGCTGTGGTTGCCATCTATGATGGAGAGCTGGTGGGACCTATAGAAGTGAGTGCAGACTCTAAACATGACGTGGCACAGCCCGCTTGGTGCGGCATGGCGGCATTCAGGAGACCCGCGTCCTCGGATGCACATGCCTCCATGGGAGAGTTGATAGTTCGTATTAATGTGGCAGGCAGCTAGTTCGGCATGGGAGGTTTGGCCCTAGCTCTAGGCTTGACCTCGTGTGGTGGGGTGTCGGACGGTCATTTGTTTATTTGCTGATGACATCGCATGGTAGTGGATGGTTTTGTCGCTCGCGTGCGCCCTGATCTATCGTGTCCAGCCGGCGGCGAAGATGCTACTTAGGGAGTGATTCTACCATAGGATCCATGTCCTAGCATAGAGGGCCTGCCCAAGGTAGAAGCCAACAATGGGCATTAACCTGTTGACATGGGCAAACTCATGGTTTCCCAAGAGGATGTGACCATCGAGGGCCATTTCGTGGGTAGGTTTGCCATGAGCCATGGGCCTTAGGTTTCCTAGGCGGTAGACCTGGCCATGGCAAGAGATGAATGGGGGTACTGGCCCCCTATGTAGGTGAACTCTAGGATGCAGCCTCTGGGGCCTTTTTGAGAGTGTGTTTGTCATAGGCCATGGAGTCTAGGAGTCTAGGGTGGAAGACCAGGCTAGGATCGAAGGTGAACGTGAGTATTGGCCTATCGACATTGGTGAACTCAGGGTTCCCATGGAGAATGCAGTCACTAGGGGCCATTCTGTGGGCGAGTCCGTCAATGGTGCGAGGAGCCATCACTTCCTTCTCAACAAAGAGAGTGCGTGATTGTCGCCTACCTGGCATGCCAACTGTTGGTGTTTTGTCACTCGACATGTGAATTTATACGTATGTCGTGTTGCTCTAGGAAGACAATGGTAGCATCCAAAGACACAAGGAATTATATTGGTTTAGGCCAGAGCCCTACATCCAGTCTCAGAGTTAGTTTGAGTGCTTGTTCCTCGATTGAATGCTCTGAAGTTTTTACAATGGGGTATGCAAGAAGAGTGAAAGAGGTAGGAGAGTGGAGAGGGACTGCCCGAATTAAGTCTCGATAGTTCGTCCCCTTGCAAAGGTGCCCTAGCTACCCTTATATAGATTCTGGGGCGAAGGCCACGTACAAAGAGATAGGTTCTCCCAACCAAGCGGTCATGGGCCTGAGAGAGGGGAAACTAGATATCTTGGCTTGCAAGGAAGGTCGTCATGTCTTGGTGTCAGTGTACGTCTGAGCGTGGTTATCGTCATGGTCTTCTACCCACGTCGCGGCATGGGGTGGCGTGATGCTATAGTGCTGGTCGTGATAGCACTATAGCATGGTGGTGATTCGCTAGCTGTCCTGTGTGATGTGGTCTCACCGTGGCCTTTGTCATCGTCTCCTAATCTCCAAGGGCATCATACGGGAGTAGGCAGCTCCTCTCGGGATGTCTGTTATCCTACTGGTCATGGCGCCGATGATCACAATCCTGAGCTCTAGGGTCATGGCCTTCATTGGCTTGGCTGGCCTTGAAAGTCAAAGCCGTCGTCGTGAGCCCCATCCCATGGTGGGTGGGGCCGTACGCCCGTCCTGTTCTGCCATTTTTGGACGGTGGTTCACCATACTTGTCATCACCGCATGGTGGTCCTATCTCATTTGTGGCGTGGCGTAGGGATGGCACCTGCTCCAAGACTGTTGTCGCCTAGGTCCTGGCGGACTGAGCAAGCATGCCTGTATTTGTTAGAGCAGGCGTACTCAGGTGGAGCTTGACCCCACCCCATTCCTCCCAGGGGTCGAGATGGAGGAGAGGTCGTGCCATGCTGTGCGGCGTGTGGTGAAAGGGAGAGGTCATGGCCGACCACCTGCCTTAGTGTTTGGCCTAGATCTACGCAACTTGCATGGGCCATGGTTGTCGGGCTTGTGCTAGTTTGGTTGTCGTAGGCTGCCTGAACAGCTAACTAATCAGTGTCGTGACATACCGGGGGTATCATAACCCCCAAGCACCAACTGATTAACCATGATAAAACATAGTATCATCGGCTAACTAACCAAGACAAAAACAAGACAATTAACAAAGAGCCAATGTACATGTAAAAGGATAGATCATGAAAGCACCTATTATTGGCTATAGCGGATTTAACGAAATTTAAGTTATAGCATGCAAGCAATCATTTATTTAATATAAATAAATCTACAAACAAACCAGATTTAATCTATTACCACTACCAAACAGTTCAATCCGATGCAGCATTGGCAAAGATAACAAAATTAAAGCTAACAAGTCGATAGATCTATTTATACTTCAACTAAATCATGAAAACATGCTATAAGTGAAGGCACAAGCCATCGGCTATAACTATATAGCCGACGGAAAGCATAGAAAACGAACAAGATCATATTTTAACGATAAACAAATCAATTAACTGGTAGAAGTCTAATCTAAAGTGGCCCATCATATAGTTCGATACGATGCAACGATGATATCAAACGATACATTAGAGTTTACTAGACGATGAATCTATTTAAAGCAAAATAAGACCTCGAACCTGTACTATGTTTGATCAAGATTAAGATAAAATGCTAGTCATGGTGGTACTTACAAGCAAATCGGAGATCGAAACGATGCAGTCCTATCTACTGAAGAACTCATCGGGATTCTACAGTACTCCTGCTCCTCAGGTTTTGACGTGAAGCCGAGTTGTATTGATTGTGATTAATGTCCGTTACAACAGCCAGGGTTTTACACCCTGGGCCTAGATACGTATCCTAGTTGAATAAGACTTATTACAAAAACTTGGAATAAAAAAAATATCCTAATTTAGGTAAATTGGATTCTATGATTCCCTTATAGAATCTGATTCATCCATGCTTTAGCCGATGCCGATCGTGTCCAATCTTCTAAAATCAACTCGCTCTGACATCATGGGCTGTCCTGCTGATTCTGGCTTTACGGGCCTAATCATTCATGAGCCAACTATGATGCGGTTCTCAGACACCTCCCCGAATCTCGTATTTCCCGCGTACCATCCAAATTGCGTACCATCCAAATTCTAGTATAAACAGATTCAATGTTAATTTAGCTTTACAGTGTTTCCTGTACTACTTTGACTTCTGTAACCAAGGGCACATAATTAAAACATTTCTTTCTATTACAGAATGTTGCTAGACATGCAGACTTACTGATCCTATCGGGATGCAAAACTACAGCTGCACGCTGCATGGCCGTAGAAGTGTAGAACACAGATTAACACCATGCATATCCATGGCATGCGGATGCAATTTTGGTCTTGTTTCTACACTAATCACTACATATTTGCTTCTCCATGCAATCTAGATTTGTTAACGCCTTTGAGTATGTGGTAGCCCCAACCAGGCATAGAACCAATAGTAGGACAAGAGCACATTACATAACATTTTTGCCCTGGCCTCGACACTACGGGCATGTTTGGTTGGTGCCCTGGCAGATGCGCATCCAATCGTAAAACCAGGCATCCAATATCAAACGCCTAGAGACTTGGCTGGGCCAGGCAGCTCCATCCAGAGCAATCCAAACAGGCCCCACAAGTCTCGACGTCAAAGTGGGCACCATGGGCCACGGCGGCCACCCCTGTCTTAGTGCCAAGTAGCACAGTGCCAAGAACTTTGGTGCATAGGTAAGAGTCCATTTCTGCAAATAATACCCCATAGTTAGTATCAGTTTACTTGGCCACTTAGTAGACCTTAATTGGGCTTAACTGGAGATTGTCGCTAGCATAGTTTTGCAAATTAGTTTTAATAAATTTGCCTGTAGCTAAAGTTTTAGACAAATAGACTTTAAAAACTAAAACTTTGTTTTTAAAACTATGTACATGATAGTATTATGCTTAATCTTGCTCCAATGCCAGCTGCGACAAAACCGCCCAATTTATACAAGCTCAAGCACGGTTGCCCCCACTTAACACGTTGGCATGCACACACTTGCACTTATATAAACCCGGTAGTCCGCCGAGTGTCACGAAGGACCTCGGTAAATCAACATCACAACCAAGATCACATGATTAAGCAAATACACATCACATACACGGAGTTGCAGCAGAAATAATATTTACAATTAAGTTCACAAATAATAATATGTTGCCAAGTTTACAAATACAATGGCTAAAACAACGTAGCTTTAAAATGATTACAATAACTTAAGTTTCAATTACACTGCTAGCCTAAGTAGCATCCTCCAACAATAGCATATAGACGAGAAATAAATATAGAGTCGCCGAGCCCACATAGTGGGATAAACCCTGATTACTCGAATGTACTCAGCTAGACTTACCCGACAGGAGAGAAATAAAAAGACTCTCAAGGATATGCAAGGCTTATTTAGTGGAGCTGGTTGGATACCATAACTTTGCAAAAAGAGCATTACTACCATAAGTCCTTACTTTCAATATTTTAGCATCAAGTTTAGTGAAGCTTAGTATGGCTAACTTTGCACCTATTCTAGAGCAATCACTTGATTAATAAGCATCACAATAGTAAACATATCCGATTATCATATAAGCATCATAACCATCATGTTCCATCTAGTGTTACTATGATGCTGGAGCTAGTCGAGTTTCTCACTATCCAGGAGAGACGGTGATTCGAATTAGTTACAACCAGCTGGACAGTATTCCTAATATAAACCCAGACATACCTGTGCCAAGGTAGTATTAGGTCACCTTTGTTACAACTCAGGTACACATGTTGCAGGTTCAATCAGCACCGCACAATTAGGGGCAACCAGCAGCCAGGACGGTCAGGCCTAGCCTGCCCTTAGGCTCACGTCTAGCTCCTCGCACATCCTTACTACCATCAAGAGTGCACACTTTTACAGAACGGGGCCCGACCTGAGTTGAACTACATGGCTTCACAGTCAGAATGAGTTATTCGGCCAGCTAAGTAAGAGGCATGCGTTTAATCTCAACAGAAGTGCCCACAACGACACGGTCTTTAATTAACACAGATGGGACAAAACATGCACACAAGACCTCCATGTCCTGCTGCCTCTCAATCACTAGATCCCATCCAGTCTCCGTTTATTCATTATCACATGGTTATTTTCCATGATAGCAAATATAGCCAACCATGACTAGGTATTTACCTATGTCTCGCAGGTGACAGGAAATCACCCACTTCTATCGGTCTAAGCATGGCTAAGCATATAACATCCTACTCATACTAGTAAGGGTTCAGGTATTCATATATAGTGGATAAGGTAGGAAATATGCACCAATGGTTTCATTCAACTCCTATCACCTAATGCAGCATACAACAGTTATACTTATGTGCATTTGTAAAAAGAGAGGGGAGACTTAGAATGCTCCGGGGCTTGCCTAAGATCTAACACAAAGTCAGTTCAGTTAGCTTGCACCATCTTGGGGAATGTCTCCACTCTTGGCATGCACCCTAGGGGGTCCTTTCCATCTTTGGGATAGGTCCACCAAACATCACCTTGGGTTCGGCTCTAACATCACGTCCTTTGGTTCCCCGCATGGTTCATCTAGCATACCTAAATGAGATGCAAGATGCAAGTGCATGAATGCGAAGAATGGTAACATGAGATGCATCACATACAAGCATTTATGATAAGCACAAGGTTACACCAAAAGACATAAGCACCTAGAGTTGTTTAACTAAACATCACACAATCTATTATAGAAACATAGCAATCATATCAAGCATGGTACACAAGTCAACTTCAGTTTAGCTATTACAAGCATTTATCAATCAAGAACTAACTAAACATGTTTAGTCAAACAAGAGTAGGTTAAAGCAATTAACTGAGCACATGCCCAGAATTCTAGACACCAACATAGAAGGCACTTGTGTCAACCATAACTGGAGTTATAGGCATCCAACAAAAGTGATACTAGACTTTTTGGAAAGCTTAGGAAATTGTCTACAACTTTGTTATTTACACTTAAAGCTAATTCAAAGGTTAACAAGGTTGAAAAACACTAACAAGCACATCTACACAAACTAGGACAAAAAACTAACATGAACTTCAGAAATGCATAACTAGAGTTCTAATCATCCAACAAACATGATTTTTAACCTTATGGAAAACTTATTAAGGCATCTCTGTCTAGATTTGGATAGAATCTGCCATTCCAACTCGGACAGCTATAACTTGAGTTATAGACTACCAAAAAGGGTGTTCTTGGATATTTTGGAAAGCTTAACAAAATCACTACAACTCTTATATTATCATCAATACATGATTCCATGTTTAAGTAAGCCAAACAATACAATCATTCAGAATTGTTCAGAGCACATGCAAAAGCTGATAGCAAACTTCTAAAATCTATAACTCCTAAACCATCAGAACTAAAATCATGAAATTTTAGGACAAGCCAGATAAGGAAATTATATACAACTTTAGTATTCATGACATTTACAGAAAACATTATTTGCATCATGAAATTATCACCACAACTGAGACTGCTCTAGCAGCCATTTTCAGCACATTAGCAAAGTGGTTCATCACTTGATTCTACTAACTAGATTATATATGTATGGCTAATTACATGCATCATAAACTATTATGAACATAGAAAACTAACATTAGTCATAGCCACATAAAATTACATTAACACTTCTATAACATGGATGCCACATAGCAATGTTCATCTTTCAAACAATTCACTAGACTTTCGTTTACCAAGTAATAAACATGAGCAACATGCAAATAAAAGCAACCTGCCCAATAGATGATTTATGGGCTGGTCTCATCAACACCCAAACATGTACTAGCATACACATAGCACACATTCACACAAGAGCTAAAGCAAGGACTAGAAGTATGCATAAGCAACATACTCACTAGTTATTGTATTAACAAGAGAGCAAGCACATAAGACATTGAACTAGCTTTAAACCATTATTTATCATAGCTAAGCAACACTCCACTTAGTGTAAGCAAGGGAGCATCATATGACTTAACTACATGCATCTACTAGCAACTTTCACTATCCTATTTATATAATGCAACCTATATATATTATTTTTAGGTGATATTTTAAAAATAGAGTTGGAAGCTGGAATTTTTACAGGTGATAGGTAATATCAAAACATGGTTACTGTAGAAATATCACATGCTTAGGTTTTATAGATTAATTATTAAAAAAAAGACATATTGCTATTTCAAGAAAACATGTGTGAGCAAGATAAATCTAAAACACACTATTTTCTGCAAACACATGGCCATATTATATGTTATTATGGTAGAACAACATCATACAAAGATAGAGGAACAACATTTTCCATTTTTACACTTTCATAAAAATTTTAAACTAATTAAAACTTTTTATCAAACACTAAACAAGAGAAATCAATAACTCAGTCATACTGCATCCAATGAATATGAAATTTTGTCCACAGCACCCATATAGCTTCCTTAGCCTACAATAAAAATTTCATCGCATTTTGAGCACCACAACTATAGATATGAATTTATTCCTAGAAAACCCTAATTTACAAAGATAACTATGTGCAGTAAAAAATTTCTACTAAAACATATGATATTATATAGCTACTGCATAGATATACTCACGAGGATTCCAAAACATGTTCATTTGCTATTTTACGATTTTTCTCTGATTTACTACAATTTTCCAAAGTTCTAGCCATAAAAGAGAAACACTTTTGCACTGAGGACCCTACACATTCCACTAAACAGATTTCAGCAAACAGGTCCTTCTAGGTACTATTCACATGACTCACAGGTGTGCAGATAGGCCCTTCCCTTTTCTCTAATTTGAGCGTGAGGTCCTTGTCGCAATTTGCGAGCAGGGGACGCGCGGGAACTCGCCGATTCTGGCTGGACGAGGCTCGTCAGTGGTGGTGGAGCACTAGGGGGTCCACATGCATCCTTAGGATAGCTTGGCTTGGCCTAAGGTGGCCCTAGATGGTGTGGCCACAGCAGCAGGCGGTGGCGACGGAAGCGGCTCCGATGGCCGGGCCGCTCCGGCGATCTCTTGCTTAGCCACAGCTATGGTGGGGAGTAGAGGCAAGAACGGCAGCGGCAGTCAGAGCTCAAGGCATCGATGGTGGGCATGGCGAAGGAGAGCGAGGCAGAGAGTGAGAGCTAGAGAGAAAAAGGGAGAGAGTGAGTGCGTGAGGGAGACGGAGCGCCTGGCATCCGCATCGAGGAGGCAGGGGCACAGGGATGCACAACATCTAGGGTGGGGGCACGCTGCCCTGTATGGTCACCACGGGGCATTTCTCTGAGCACATGGCGGGCGATGGTGTGGCCTCCTTGGGGTCTGATTTAGTCCATTTCCAGTCCAATCTAGGCCTTGGGCCTTAAAGGAAAGTTGCTCCACTCGGGCTACTATACAAACTTCATTAAGGACGCTGGGTCATTAGAGAAATGAATTAACAGGTAATTAACTCCTAAGACAGCATTGCCAACATATTTGACAACAACCAAGGAAACTCAACTTGATGATCAAAACAAAGTTAAACTCAGTTCAAATTTCTCTGAGCTCTTCTCCATGGAGTTAACTCCAACTTCCATTTTTGAGTCATACCTTGATTCTTAACAAAAACACGGGAACACAAGACGCCCAGACTTGGGATGTTTTCTAGGGTTGAAAATAGCAGCAGATTCAATCTTTGAGCCTCTGTTTAAGTTATTTCGAAGCAGATTTGACTCTTGGTCCAAAAACAAAGTTTGTAGCACACAAACTAAACTACAACTTTTATTTGAGGTCAAACCTCAGGACTGGTACCTATGCTGTTATTACACCTTGGTCAAACCAGCATCAGGATAAAAACCTAAATTAGAATTTTAGACCGATTGAGGCATTTTCTTGACATTTGTTCCACATGGACCCTTCATAAATTTTGTTCATGAGTTGAATTAGAGTCATTTAGGCAAGGTAGCAAGGTTTGGTCGACATCCCATATTCCCATTCACCTGATGAAGCAATTCAAGAAAGGTTATAACTTATCATTTCATGTGACTCTTGGCTCCAAACTTCATGAAACTTTTCCAATAGTCAATGTAGATGAAAATAGATGTGAGGCACATGAAAAGGGGCACCTTCAACATTACTCAAGCCTACATTTGAAAAGGGTCAACATGTAAGCAAGGTTATTGTCCAAGTTCAAGTTGGGACTCAATTTCATAGATTTGACCTCAACACCTTCCATCACCACTTTCAAGATTATGAACTAGAGATCATGATCATTGCTTGACATATCCTACTTAAGTCCAAATTTGCCACTTAACTCATGACTTACACCCGGGGTGTTACAGCCCTCCCCCATTACGAGAATCTCACCTCGAGATTCAGTGCGAAAGGCTTTTATGGGAAGAGAAGCATGTCATCCATTTCCCAATATCAGAGATAGCATTAGGATACTTAGCTTCAAGCATTAGAGAGGCTAATTAGGTCAAGACAAGTTTCTGATACTTGCTCTTCGTAGTAATTTGTTTGAAGAATTTCCTTGACTTCCATGAAGCATTATTACTGTAACAACCTAAAAAATCCACACACCAAAAATCACCACTACAAAATTTTTTCTTCAAAAATCCCATGTGATGAGGAGTGACATTTGTAGGAGCTAACCCTAAGTGTTGCATTAGTCATAATCTAACTAAACCTACATGACTTGCACAAGTATCTCACCGCATCACCTTGAATTTATTTTACCACATAGCATACATCAAGTTGCATTATATTCAACATGGTGATTTGGATTTTATTTGGGTTTATGTGTTGATTAATAAAAGCTAACAAATATTCGTTTATAAATAAATGTACTAACATGGGATTAATATCCCAACATATACTATGACCAATGTTTATCACCATGGGACATTATACCAAAGGAGAAATATGCCACTTTGATTTATATACATGAAAGAAGTGTAACATAAATACATAATACAAAAAGAAATAGAAAAAGAGAAGGAAATAGGAGAGAGGGAGCAGCAGCAGCCCAGGCCTGCTCGGCCTTGCGAACCAGCCCGCCTGCCCTACCACTCGCGCACGTGGCCCACGAAGTCGGCCCAGCTTTGCCTCGCCACCCGCGCACGCGCAGGCGCCGATCGCCGGGTCCCACCTGCTAGCCGTACCGCTTCACCGCGTCGCGATGCGCCTGAGCCGCACCCGCTGTCAAATGGGCCCCCTCTATCAGCCGCACAGCAACAGGGTCTTCTTCCTCCCCACGCCGACCTCTCCCTCGACCGGGAACCGACCGGAGTAGTAGGCGCGGGCCCAGGGTCACGCAAAGAGCATGACCCTACCCCCTTGGCGTAGCGCTCACGCGACCCCCACGACAACTGCCCCACGCCCGTGAGCCATCTGATGTGCATCGCGCATCACCGCCGCCCGATCAACCGCCATTGGAGAAGCCTGGAGCTTCACCTATAAAAGGAGGACCCCGAGCCCTAGCCCTCGATTCACCTCGCCACTGCCATGCAGTTCGCACCAGCCCACTAAGCCAAGGGACGAGAGGAGAAGGAGAGGCGCGAAGAAGGATGCCACTGCCAGAGCAAGAAGGGAGGAGCCACCGGTGCGAAAGACGGTGAGTACCTCTATGCTGGCTCAGCTCTGCTACACCATCGACACCGCACCACCACCATCGCCTTCGAGCTCCCCGTGGTGAGCCATCTTGCTGAGACCACCTCCCTAGGCAAATGGAACGTGCACCGCCATGATCAAAACCTTGCTGAAGCTTCGAGCTCCGGCCTAGCCCAACTGGTTAGCTAGGGAGACCACCATGGCCACGCTTGCCAAGACCCAGGACGCGCTGTGCGCACTGCCATCAGCCAAAAGGAGGACCCCAGCCATGACATTATACATCGGAGCAGGAGCGCACATGCACGAGCACGCTCACCATGGCCGAGAGCACAACCATGGCATGACCACTACATCTTTTACGTTGCGATAAAGGCGACGTTGACACCCCGACTAGCTCCGCCATGATGAGAGACACACCGCGCTCGCCTTAGCCGAAGAAGAAGCCCACCAGAGCCCTGCGTTACCACACCGCACCTCATCAGAGCGCCACCGCCTCCGCTTTGCCCCCACCACAATGGCCGGAGCCATTGGGAGCACCAGGAGCTCCTTCAACACGCCCACCGTGGCCATAGAAGCACCATGGAGCTCACACGCTCCTCCAACTGGGCTCTCGCTACCACTGCAGCCCAGTCCATGCACGCCGATGAACCCACGCCGCTGTTCACCATGGCTGAGACCCTAGGAAGCCCTAGCCGCCACCTTGACCCCACCGCTGCACTCACTAAGGCTTGGCGATGCTTTTGCCTACCTTAATCGCACACCAGTACCGCCCGAGAGGCTCGCCGGTGACCTCACCGCCGGTGGGAGCCCCATCGGGGAAGAGCAGGGGATTTTCCCCTCACCGACCACGACCACGTCGACCATGTCCCGAGCAGCTCTGCCGAGCTCCGACCACGACCACATCGACCATGTCCCGAGCAGCTCCGCCAAGCTCCGACCACGACCACGTCGTGCACATGAACCGAACCCTGGGAAGGAGTAAGTGGACCAAGTCCTTCATAGACCGGCTCTGCAGTATATGGACCAACGCAGGAGGGTTCACCATGAACCATGCCTCACCTGCGCCCATGGATCATGGCCCATTAGTGGCCCAGTAAGACGACATGGCCGCACCAGCGTGCGCCATCCTTCATAGACCGGCTCTGCAGTATATGGACCAACGCAGGCGGGTTCACCATGAACCGCGCCTCACCTGCACCCATGGATCATGGCCCGTTAGTGGCCCAGTAAGACGACATGGCCACACCAGCGCGTGCCACATGGCGGGCCAAGCCTGGCCCAAATCCAGGCCCAACCAACCCAGTCGAGGCCCGGCCTGTATTAACCCTTGACCGGTCAATGTTGACCGTTGACCGAGGCCACATGTCAGTGACACCACCATGCGGGACCCACTTGTCAGAGGAAGAAACAACCGAGATGATGTCATGCTGATGTCAGCATGCCACGTGGACCAACAAGAGCGTGACACGTGTCAGCCCAGGATTAATTCAGCCTTTCCCATTTTCAGAAATGATTAAAACTTTAGAAATTCATAACTAACTCATACGAACTCAAAAAAATACAAGACTAGGGCCAAAATTCATCTAAAATTGAGCTCTACGCAATGAACCCATGTTTGAGTGCATTTGGCTCTTTTGAATTTTCATTGTTTTTTGTGTTGTTCTATACACGTCACTAACGCGATTATAATGCGATCATTTGCAGACTCGGAGGAGAACCAGACGGACGAGGGCCGAGAGTACCATGAGGAGTATGGAGACGACTTTCACTGAAGGTGCCACATCCCACCCAACCTCGTAGCACCTATTACGCATGGCTAATATAGAGCTGCTATTGCTTTACTTTATTGTTATAATCACACTATGATAGGACTTGCATGGTAGTATGCTTTCTTGATGGCCTTTACCTTGATGCAACCTTACCCCTGCTCACCCTACTGTTAGGCTAAGTCACACGCTTGCTGCTATATTTCACTGCTTATTATTTCTACTATGCTATACATATACCATATTGATGCGTGGTGGAAACTGGTGTTATCTGGACTATGGGGAGAGTGCTGCGTGTGTGACTTGGGTGCATGTAGGGTAAGGGTTGTGTCGACCAAGTTGGAATATATGACGAGCCTGAGGCAAGTCTTGCCATGGGGTGCTACCTGGGCACCCCTGGAAAATGGATACCTGTGGTGGGTAAATGGTATATGAGGTGGCCCTAGGTGTGAACCTATGATGGGAGGAGCCTAGGGTGGAGGTGCTATGGTGGCATGGTAAATGGAAACCCTGATGAAGACATTCTGGCTTGGTCATCCCTAAGGACTTACTAGTACTCAGATTCACCGAGAAGCCTTACGTACCACTCGCCCTATATGGTGCAAGACGGCCGGACTACTTGGTAGGATATTGCCACTACTGCTTGGTTGATAGCGGACAGTGTAAGGAGGTACGGGGCGCAAAGGATTTCCCCCACACCCTGCTGAGGCTTCATGGAGACCATGTGGACCCGGCTCATGACTCACAGTTTCAGCCACCCCAGACTAGACTTGGGGTGTACCAGGGCTGAATGGTATAGTGGCATTATCCTAGGCTAGCAAGCGGCTGGAATCAGCCCAGTTGATGATGGTCAGTGAAGAAGGCAGATCTTATGGTTATGTAAAACCTCTGCAGAGTGTATGGTTGATCGATCGATACATATGCCGACTAGTCAGCTATGGACCGTTCCTGGGTTTCGCTTAAACTAGATAGCGAGATGAGTCCTTCTCTTCTTCCTCGTGAGAGAGTGTCGGACGTAGCCAGGGGCTACGGGCCATGAGACAGTACCAAGAGGGAGTTGGCCTGTCGATTGAGTGAGGGTATGGGATGATATGGAGATGGTGGTATATCGGTCCTAGGATCAAAACCTGGCTCTAGATGGGAATGGGGTGGAATGTGTGTGGGAATGGTGTTAAAACTTGACTATATTATTATATAAATAATATGCTAATACATAGGAAACCCCAGCCTTATAGGTTCTTTTTTATTATATCCAACCTGCATCCAATTTCCACAAAGCGTAGCTCATAGGGTGGGAGTGGCCAATACAAATCGTACTGATAAATTTTGGCACACAAGTTCTACTAAGGAGTATAGCTCTGAGGAGTTTGATGGCTGAGGGGTTCGTTCCTATGCTCGAGTTTGGTGATCTTATCTTCAAGCTGTTCTGAATGAATGCTACTTTTGATTCCGCCAATGCAGTGATGTAATAATTTATGTAATTCCGCACTATTTGTACTATGATATTACGTTGTATGGATGTGATATTCGACTGGAATTTGGGTAATATGATCTACAATGGTCTTGTTACACTCGACTATATGGATTTTCTTTCGTGGAAATCAGGTCGCTTCAGTTGGTATCAGAGTCATACTTGACCCTAGGACAAAACCCTTAGAAATGGACGATAGAATAGGACATGAATAGCCCTTCTTTTGGTTATATACCGACCCTGCATTTACTTTTATGCAAGGCTTATCTATTTATTGACCTGCTAACACCTATTCCTTAAAGCATGCAGATGGCAACGAACATCGAATGGCCACCTCTAGGACCGCTTCCTCTGGACCACGCCAAGCTTACCTTCGACCTACATGAGCTCGGGGGATTTGCGCAGACCCTCTGCCGAGTTCTCGTCACATTAGGAGTCCCTAACAAGCTTGTCAAAGTCACCTGCATCGGGAAGTTAGCTTAGGAAGGAGGAATCAAAGGACCGATTGTCACCTCAGTCGAGTTCTAGCTAGCACTACCTTACCTTCTGTCCTAGCTTTCACCAAGTTTACTATAGAGGACACAATTGAGGAGGGACTACGAGCTGTCTCACATAAGGCACTTCATAGAGTGATGAGGGACCACTACGAGCACCTGAAGGCGACAGAGTTCCATCTACTTCCCTAGGCCCTCGACCTCAGCCTTACCCCTAGTGAGCAGAGTTTCGCAGCCGGCAGAGTTATCTTTGCTGAGGAGAACAGATGCCTTCGCGTCTCGGCTATCCACCTACTAGAGCAGGACAGGTATGTGACCCATCTTGAGCAGAGGAGACATCAGGACCAGGCCCTTCTATGGGAGTACCAAGAGCGAGACTCACAGGGAGCATAAGTGCTTAAGACAGTTACCAAGCTACAGGATGAGCTCAACCATCCGAAAGAAGTCCACAGAGCCGAGGTTGCTGACTTAAATGACAAAGTTGCTGACCTAGGCAACAGGAATTGCTACCTCGATAGCAAGGTCTTGGAGTTGCAGAGAGAGTTGGACGACAAGAAGGCCGAGTTCAACTGTAGAGGAGACAGAGAGAGGTCCAAGGGGATTGATATGCTAAAAATCCAATCTAAGAACAAGACCATGACTCAAGAGCTAGAGGAGTTTAGGAAGAAGGCCATTTGCAACCAGGGTCACCTGATCGAGGCACTCAGGCAGAACGAGTACCTATAGGACAAGTGTGAGAGGACTTGGTAGGCTTGTCAGAAGTCTGACAAGAAGTGCCTTAGGGAGATGAAGGGTATGTGGGATCAGCTACCCAAGGAGATTCACAGCAAGACGAAGCCTAGGATAGAGGAGTTTGAGTTAGCCCCGACTCGCCTCAACCTAGACACCTGCCCTACCCTACCTAGAGCCAAGCCTACTGAGGAGCTCGCCGAGGCCTTGAAGTACATGTCCCGACTTCACAAGTCTAACGAGGAGATCGAGATCGAGAACAGTCGTATCCTAGCTGTGGTGTATGAGTTAGAGTAGATGACCCTACGTGGTCATGAGTCATGCCAGTGGCTTCCATAAGTTGTACCCCATGATGTACCCTTTATGAGATGTAATATGAGACACTATGCGTACAACGATTCTCGCGAGTCTCCAAGTGTAGCTACTGGAGATGATGTTATGTAATAAAACCCATGTAATGAGTGTTTTGCATCTTATTGCATCTTATGGATCTTATTGCTTCTTTGTACTAAGTGTTGGATAGTATAAATGATTTTCTTTAAATCGTCAAAATCATGTAATCATACTAAATTATAAGCACTTATGGCACAAACACTAAAATTCCTATGATCTGAGTTGTAGATGCCGAACCGCTGATCTGCTCGCCTAATGAACCGTGGACATGCGCCCACCCCTGAACCAGTCGAACCAAATGGGGGCATGGTGGCAACAACCATGGCCGTGGCCATGGACGTGGAGGGATACCCTTCAACCTAGAGAATACCCCGCCGCCTGAGGAGAACATTCCGCCACCACCACCACCGAACCTAGCAGAGGTGATGGCACAACAGACCTAGCTTCTTGCAGCTCTTGTTGATGGAGCAAACCATCGCCAGGGAGGTTAGTAGAATGACTTCCAAAGGAAGCTAGAGGGATTTCTGAAGCTAAGGCCACCTACCTATGATGGCACCAACCCTGACCCGCTTGTAGCCAATGACTAGCTCAAGGAGGTGGAAAAGAAGCTCGACCTCACCACCTTCACCGACAATGAGTGAGTTGGAGCTATCACACACCAGCTCACAAGTGCAGCACGCGCCTGGTGGAACAGTTTCAGTGACTTCCATGAGGACCCTGACAACATCTCGTGGGATGAGTTCACCGAAGCATTCATTGAGTATCACATTCCCAAGGGTATCATGGAGGCCAAAGCCGAGGAGTTTCGCAACATCAAGATGGGAAAGGACAGGGTGACTGAGTACACTACTCGTTTCACCAACCTTCTATGCTATGCACCTTCCTATGTTGTGAACTCTGAGAAGGAGAAGCTGTACTATTACCGCAAGGGACTTAACCCGCACATCAAGCTGAAGTTTGGTGGTATTGAGAGTAGCACGTTCGTGCTCTGGTGGATCGCTGCATCCAGATCAAGAAGGACCGTGCTAAATCTAGAGAGGAGTACAGGGAGAGGAAGAGTAAGCCTGAGGAGTCCTTCTGTGGCTGTGATCGCAAGAGGTTCCAAGAGATGCACCATCTAGGGGACGCTCTCGCCACAACAGGGATGACAACCCTGGATCGAGTAGGGGTGGTGGAGGCTACACCACCAAAAACTCCCACCCTGCTCAGGATCGTTACACCTAGGACCGTTATGCTCAGGACCACAACACTCAAGACCATTTCAACCATCCCCACTCAACGAATGAACACCCAGCACAGAACCGCTCTGCACCAAGCACTGGAAACTGGAAGGCACCCGTGCCAACCTCTATAGGTGGTGCGCCTTTCACCTGCTTCGCTTGTGGCCAACCGGGTCACAAAGCCACTGAGTGCCCTCAGAACTCAACCGCTCAAAAATCTCAGTTCAAGGGATCTACTACTGGTGGACGTCTCAACCATCTGGACACCGAGGAAGCATAGGCTGCCCCTGACGTTGTGTATGGTATGTTTTTAGTTAATGGCAATACTGCATTAGTTCTATTTGACCCTGGAGCAACTTGTTCTTACATATCATCCAAGTTTGCACAAGAGCATGACCTGCCTGTAACCCCACGTGGAAAGCCTATCATCACCAGCTCACCTTTAGGAGACCTAAAGTGCACCCACATCTGTAAGGGAGTAAGTCTTACCATTGAGGGTCTTATCTTTGAAGCTGACCTAACCCTATTACCTTCCATGAGCCTAGATGTCATCTTAGGTATGGATTGGCTAACCATTCACTGAGGTATCATATCATGTTCACCTAGATACGTCCAAGTGACCCACCCGTTAGGCCAAGTTATTAGGTGTGAACCTCAGTCCGGAAAGTCCACCTCTATCCTATGTGCCCTTAAAGCGAGTTCAAAATCACAAAAGGAGGAGAAGACAGTTCATGATGTGCCTATGGTCAGAAACTATCCGGATGTATTCCCTGAAGAATTACCGGGTATGCCACCAGACCGTGATGTAGAGTTCATCATTGATCTTTTGCCGGGAACAGGACCCATTGCCAAGAGACCCTATCGCATGTCAGTTGATGAACTAGCCGAGCTCAAGAAACAGCTTGATGAGCTCATCTCAAAGGGATATATCAGACCCAGTGCTTCACCCTGGGGATCCCCTGTTCTATTTGTTAAGAAGAAGGATGGCTCAATGAGAATGTGCATTGATTACCGGAACTTGAACATAGTCACCATCAAGAACAAGTACCCTCTGCCAAGAATTGATGATCTACTTGACCAGCTCAGAGGTGCCAAGTATTTCTCCAAGATTGATCTTAGATCTGGCTATCATCAGATGAAGATTCGAGAGAGTGACATTCCGAAGACAGCTTTCATGACTAGGTATGGGCAGTTTGAGTTCACTGTGGTGTCCTTTGGACTCACAAATGCCCCCGCATACTTCATGAACATGATGAATAAGGTTTTCATGGATGAACTAGATAAGTTCATGGTAGTATTCATTGATGACATCCTTGTCTATTCACCCACCGCCGAAGAACATGAACATCATCTGAGAACTGTACTTGAGAAACTAGCCCAACATCAGCTCTACGCAAAGTTCAGCAAATGCGAGTTCTGGCTATAGAAAGTTGCCTTCCTAGGCCATGTACTATCAACTGAGGGTGTTGCAGTTGACCCAGCCAAGATTGAAGCTGTGAAAGAGTGGGATCAACCTCATAACATGACCGAAGTCAGAAGTTTCTTGGGATTGGCTGGATATTACCACCGATTCATCAAGAACTTTTCCAAGATAGCCCATCCAATGACCAACCTTCTGAAGAAGACTAAGGAGTTTGAATGGATGCCCGAGTGTGAACAAAGCTTTCAAGAGTTGAAATTGAAGCTTACCACAACTCCTATGCTAGCATTGCCTGATATCAGCAAAGATTTTGTGGTCTATTGTGATGCATCCCGTCAAGGACTTGGCTGTGTATTGATGCAAGGTGGAAGAGTGATAGCTTATGCTTCTCGACAGTTGAAAGAACATGAGAACCGTTACCCTACTCATGATCTTGAGTTAGCAGCAGTTGTGCATGCCTTGAAGATCTGGAGGCACTACTTGATAGGCAACAAGTGTGATATCTATACCGATCACAAGAGCTTGAAGTACTTTTTCACTCAAGAAGATCTGAATATGAGGCAATGCCGATGGCTAGAATTGATCAAAGACTATGACCTAGAAATTCACTATCATTCGGGAAAAGCTAATGTAGTCATAGATGCTCTCAGTCGCAAGAGTTACTGTCACACTTTGATCACTAAATCCGTACCACCTAAGCTCAAGGAAGAGATTGAAGATTTCTAGCTTAAGATACTACCGCATGGCTTGTTGAATGAGCTCTGCATATAGTATGATCTCACAGATCGCATTCGTCAAGCTCAGAAAAATTGTGAAGAGATCGAATATCTCCATGGTCTGATGAAACTAGGCTTAAAGACCAACCACCATGAAGATGAAGCAAGGAACCATCCGGTTCAAGGATAGAATCTGTGTACCTTCAGATCTAGCACTATGAGAGGAAATTATGTCAGAAGCTCATGATTCTAAGTATTGTATTCACCCTAGAGGTTCAAAGATGTATCAAGACTTGAAGAAACACTTTTGGTGGAAAGGCATGAAGACAGACATTGCGGGACATGTGGCACTATGTGACACCTATAATAGAGTCAAGGCTGAACATCAAAGGCCTGCAGGATTGTTAAAGCCTCTTGACGTTCCCAAGTGGAAATGGGAGAGCATATCCATGGATTTCATAGTTGGATTGCCCCGTTCACAGAAAGGCAACGATTCCATTTGGGTGATTGTTGATCGTTTGACCAAGGTTGCTCACTTTGTACCAGTTAAGACCAAGACCGATGCCGAAAAATTAGCAGATCTATATGTTGAGCATATCCTCAGACTGCATGGAGCTCCCTCTAGTATTGTATCTGATCAGTGGTCCTCAGTTTATGTCCTGATTCTAGGAAGCCCTACACAAGTCCATTGGAACCAAACTTGATTTCAGTACTACTTATCACCCACAGATAGATGGACAGACTGAACTGAGTGAATCAGATCTTAGAAGACATGCTTCGTGCTAGTGTACTGAATTATGGCTCTGATTGGGAGAAATGCCTACCCTATGTAGAGTTCTCTTACAACAATAGCTACCAAGCCAGTATCAAGATGTCACCGTTTGAAGCTCTGTATGGCAGACCTTGTAAGACACCTTTGATGTGGTCTCAACCAGGGGAAAGATCGTTCTTTGACTCTGCTAAGATTCAAGATGCCAAAGAAGGAGTTGCTCAAGTAAAGGAGAATTTGAGAATTGCTCAAAGTCGATACAAGAGCTATGCTGACAAAAGAAGAAGAGAACTTGAGTTCAATGTGGGAGATTTTGTCTATCTCAAGGTATCCCCACTACGTAGAACTGTCAGATTCCATGTGAAAGGCAAGCTTGCCCCTAGATTTGTTGGGCCATACAAGATACGTAAGAGGATTGGAAGGCTCACCTACAAACTTGAGCTACCTGAGGAATTGGCGGGTGTACATCCCGTGTTTCATGTATCCCAGCTACGCAAGTGTTTGAGAGTGCCCGATGAAGTGATCCCGACTGATACACTTGACATTCAGAACACTCTTGAGTATAAAGAGCATCCTATCATAATTCTCGGTAGGGATACCAAAGAGACCCGAAGCAAAACTATCCCTATGTGCAAGGTCCAATGGAGCAATCACACTGAGAGGGAAGCAACATGGGAGAGAGAGTCTGACCTCCGACTACAATATCCTTATCTCTTCGAAGAGTATGTTACGCTTTAATCTCGGGGACGAGATTCTGTTAAGGGGGTAGGACTGTAACAACCCAAAAAATCCAGACACCAAAAATCACAACTACAAAAGTTTTTCTTCAAAAACCCCATGTGATGAGGAGTGACATTTGTAGGAGCTAACCCTAAGTGTTGCATTAGTCGTAATCTAACTAAACCTACTTGACTTGCACAAGTATCTCACCTCATCACCTTGAATTTATTTTACCACATAGCATACATCAAGTTGCATTATATTCAACATGGTGATTTGGATTTTATTTGGGTTTATGTGTTGATTAATAAAAGCTAACAAATATTCGTTTATAAATAAATGTACTAACATGGGATTAATATCCCAACATATTCTATGACCAATGTTTATCACCATGGGACATTATACCAAAGGAGAAATATGCCACTTTGATTTATATACATGAAAGAAGTATAACATAAATACATAATACAAAAAGAAATAGAAAAAGAGAAGGAAATAGGAGAGAGGGAGCAGTAGTAGCCCAGGCCTGCTCGACCTTGCGAACCAGCCCGCCTACCCTCCCACTTGCGCACGCTGGCCCACTGAAGCCGGCCTAGCTTCACCTCACCACCCACGCGCATAGACGCTGACCGCTGGGTCCCACCTGCTAGCCATACCGCTTCACTGCGTCGTGACGCGCCTGAGCCGCACCCACTGTCAAACGGGCCCCCTCTATCAGCCACACAGCAATAGGGTCTTCTTCCTCCCCACGCCGACCTCTCCCTCGACCGGGAACCGATAGGAGCAGCAGGCAGTGGTCCCGGGGTCACGCAAAGAGCATGACCCTGTCCCCTTGGTGTAGCGCTCACGTGACCCCCATGACAACTGCCCCTGCGCCCATGAGCCATCTAATGTGCATCACGCATCACCGCCGCCTAATCAACCGCCATTGGAGAAGCCTGGAGCTTCGCCTATAAAAGGAGGACCCCGAGCCCTAGCCCTCCATTCACCTCGCCGCTGCCGTGCGGTTCGCACCAGCCCACTAAGCCAAGGGACGAGAGGAGAAGGAGAGGCATGGAGAAGGATGCCGCTGCCGGAGCAAGAAGGGAGGAGCCACCGGTGCGGAAGACGGCGAGTACCTCTATCCTGGCTCGGCTTTGCTACACCATCGACACCGCACCACCACCATCGCCTTCGAGCTCCCCGTGGCTAGCCATCTTGCTGAGACCACCTCCCTAGCCAAATGGAACATGCACCGCCATGATCAAAACCTTGCTGAAGCTTCGAGCTCTGGCCTAGCCCAACTGGTTAGCTAGGGAGACCACCATGGCCATGCTTGCCGAGACCCAGGACGCACCATGCGCGCTGCCATCAGCCAAAAGGAGGACCCCAGCCATGACGTTGTACATCAGAGCAGGAGCGCACATGCATGGGCACGCTCACCATGGCCGAGAGCACAACCATGGTGAGACCACCACGTCTTTTACGTTGCGGTAAAGGCGATGTTGACACCCCGACTGGCTCCGCCATGATGAGAGACACACCGTGCTCGCCTTAGCCGAAGAAGAAGCCCATCGGAGCCCTGCGTTACCGCACCGCACCTTCATCAGAGCACCACCGCCTCCGCTTTGCCCCCACCACCATGGCCAGAGCCACTAGGAGCACCAGGAGCTCCTTCAACACACCCACCATGGCCATAGAAGCACCATGGAGCTCACACGCTCCTCCAACTAGGCTCTTGCTACCACTGCAGCCCTATCCAATGCACGCCGACAAACCCACGCCGCCATTCACCAGTGGCTTGGGACCCTAGGAAGCCCTAGCCGCCACCTTGACCCCAACGCTGCACTCACCGAGGCTTGACGACACTTTTGCCTACCTTAATCGCACACCAGTACTGCCCGAGAGGCTCGCCGGTGACCTCACCGTCGGCGGGAGCCCCGTCGGGGAAGAGCAGGCAATTTTCCCCTCACCGACCACAACCATGTCGACCACGTCCTGAGTAGCTCCGCCAAGCTTTGACCATGACCACATCGACCATGTCCTGAGCAGCTCCGCCGAGCTCCGACCACGACCACGTTGACCACGTCCCGAGCAACTCCACCGAGCTCCGACCATGACCACGTTGTGCACATGAACCAAACCCTGGGAAGGAGTTAGTGGACCAAGTCCTTCATAGACTGGCTCTACGGTATATGGACCAACGCAGGCGGGTTCACCATGAACCGCGCCTCACCTACGCCCATGGATCATGGCCCGTTAGTGGCCCAGTGAGATGACATGGCCGCACCAGCGCGTGCCATGTGGCGGGCCAAGCCTGGCCCAAATCTAGGCCCAACCAGCCTAGTCGAGGCCCAGCCTATATTAACCCTTGACCGGTCAACGTTGATCGTTGACCGGGGCCACATGTCAGTGACACCGCCATGCGGGACCCACTTGTTAGAGGATGAAACAGTCGAGATGACGTCATGCTGACGTCAGCATGCCATGTGGACCAACAGGAGCGTGACACGTGTCAGCCCAGGATTAATTCAGCCTTTCCCATTTTCAGAAATGATTGAAACTTCAAAAATTCATAACTAACTCATATGAACTCAGAAAAATACAAGACTAGGGCCAAAATTCATCTAAAATCGAGCTCTACGCAATGAACCCATGTTTGAGTGCATTTGGCTCTTTTGAATTTTCATTGTTTTTTGTGTTGTTCTATAGACGTCGCTAATGCGACTATAATGTGATCTTTTGCAGACTTGGAGGAGAACTAGATGGACGAGGACCGAGAGTACCGTGAGGAGTATAGAGACGACTTCACTGAAGGTGCCACATCTCACCCAACCTCATAGCACCTATTACCCATGGCTAATATAGAGTTGTTATTGCTTTACTTTATTGTTATAATCACACTATGATAGGACTTGCATGGTAGTATGCTTTCTTGATGGCCTTTACCTTGATGCAACCTTACCCCTGCTCACCCTAGTTGTTAGGCTAAGTCACACGCTTGCTATATTTCACTGCTTATTATTTCTACTACGCTATACATATACCATATTGATGTGTGGTGGAAACTGGTGTTATCTGGACTATGGGGAGAGTGCTGCGTGTGTGACTTGGGTGCGTGGAGGGTAAGGGTTGTGTCGACCAAGTTGGAATATACGATGAGCCTAAGGCAAGTCTTGCCGTGGAGTGCTACCTAGGGCACCCCTAGGAAAATGGATACCTGTGGTGGGTAAATGATATATGAGGTGGCCCTAGGTGTGAACCTATGATGGGAGGAGCCAGGGGTGGAGGTGCTTGTGGTGGCATGGTAAATGGAAACCCTGATGAAGACATTCTAGCTTGGTCATCCCTAAGGACTTACTAGTACTCAGATTCATCGGAAAGCCTTACGTACCACTCGCCCTATATGGTGCGGGACGGTCGGACTACTTGGTAGGATATTGCCACTACTGCTAGGTTCATAGCGGATAGTGTAAGGAGGTACGGGGCGCAAAGGATTTCCCCCACACCCTTCTGAGACTTCATGGAGACCATGTGGACCCGGCTCATGACTCACAGTTTCAGCCACCCCAGACTAGACTTGGGGTGTACCAGGGTTGAATGGTAGAGTGGCATTATCCTAGGCTAGCAAGCGGCCGGAATCAGCCCAGTTGACAATGGTCAGTGAAGAAGGAAGATCTTGTGGTTATGTAAAACCTTTGCAGAGTGTATAGTTGATCGATCGATACATATGCCGACTAATCGGCTATGGACCTTTCCTAGGTTTCGCTTAAACTAGATAGCGAGATGAGTCCTTCTCTTCTTCCCCCGTGAGAGAGTGTCGAATGTAGCCAGGGGCTATGGGCCATGAGACAGTGCCGAGAGGGCGTTGGCCTGTCGACTGAGCGAGGGTATGGGATGATATGGAGATGGTGGTATATCGGTCCTAGGATCGAAACCTGGCTCTAGACAGGAATGGGGTGGAATGTGTGTGGGAATGGTGTTAAAACTTGACTATATTATTATATAAATAATATGCTAATACATAGGAAACCCTAGCCTTATAGGTTCCTTTTGATTATATCCAACATGCATCCAATTTCCACAAACCATAGCTCATAGGGTGGGAGTGGCCAGTACAAATCATACTGATAAATTTTGGTACACAGGTTCTGCTGAGGAGTATGGCTCTGAGGAGTTTGACGGTTGAGGGGTTCGTTCCTACGCTCGAGTTTGGCGATCTTATCTTCAAGCTGTTCTGAATGAATGCTACTTTTGATTCCGCAAATGCGGCGATGTAATAATTTATGTAATTCTACACTATTTGTACTCTGATATTATGTTGTATGGATGTGATATTTGACTGGAATTTGGGTAATATGATCTACAATGGTACCTGTTACACTTCAACTCTATGAATTTTCCTTTGCGGAAATTCAGGTCGCTTCAGTTACTTTGGGAGGAATCCAAGACAACACAGTACTTCATTCTCGGTGTATGAAGGGTGGTTCAGAGCATAACTAACTACTCATAAATATATGCTTTCTCTAGTGGATATAGCATGTATATGAACAATCATGTTCCACAAAACCCTTCTTGTCAGGAAACTGGCCTACCAGCGGAAGGTGTTTACGTCATTGGTGATTGTCAATTAACTCAGATGCCAACTAATGAAACACTACATAAGGTTTCATGTGTGTAGTTCTCTTTCTCTAATGACAACACTGTATTATCTGAGTCGGTTGAGTGAGCGGTGAATGTGATAGCTGACTCTATCAGGCTCAGTGTTTTTGACGATCATTATTTAAGGGGATCCTCGTATCCAAGAGGCAACAGTTATCTAGGTTGAATCTGATGCAACCTCTTGGGTAAAAACACACAGAAAGTACCAAAGGATGAGTTGATGTTAAAGATTGCTACTAAAAAGGAGAATAGAGATGCTCGGAGGACAATAGTGGTCGAAGATTTATTCACAAAGTTTGAAAAGCAGTCCTCTACCAAAGTAGCTTGAGTACAACTTTCCTTTATGGTACAATTTCAATCCAACAAAGCTTACTTGTTGAACTACATTTGACATTGAAGCCTTCTTTTTAACATAAATCAACAACTCAAAATCATAATTTGAAATATGTTGTATGACACCTTTCAAGTTGTTTTTCGACTCGCAAGGGCACAAATTGACTTGTAGAACACCTTGACTATTCAAATATTGTTCATATGAGAGGGAAAAAGCAAGGCACAAAGGGGTGCAAGGAGTCTTCTCTAGGGCATCTAAAGGATTATCTTACAGCAAAACATTGACCATGTTGCTAATCTTGGCATCAATTACAAACACAACCTTCTAATATGAGGGATGATGGCAGTCAACAAAGAAATCATAGATTTCTAGCTCACAAACTACTAGTCCATTCTGCACAAATTTTGGTAGGCATGTATACCCAAGAGTTCCTCTAACAACTGACCAAATTTAGCTCAAATGGACACTGTTTGACTATCCAAACAAATCATCTACCAAAACTAGTCTATTATGAAATTTTAGTGACCCGAACTGACAAAACATCTCTCAAATCCGATGCTTTACTCAACCAATCCTCAAACCAACTTAAGACATCCAAGTACCCTAAGTGATGAATGAACTCGCCAAGTTTGTGACAATCCAACCATGTTTGAGCCACTAATCACCGGCTTAAAGATAACCGCTTTAGTGCTGTGAAATCTGATAGATTTCCTATTCTTCTTTTTCTTTGTATAACATTATGGAGTGTGTTCTGCAGTCTCTAACTCTTTTTATTGCAGTGGTAGCTTTCTCACTAGGGAGTGAGGCTAGGGTTTTTCCTTACATGCTTCTCAGGAAACAACCTCAACCGTAGATCTAGACACCAACACGCCGATGCACAAGCACTAGACATGTGGGCTATTTTTTCAGGGTCCAATTGCATACTCCACATGGAGGGACGGTCCTAGAAAGAAAGGGACCATTTTTTGACTATCCTGTTGTGCTTTATCATAAAAGAGTCCTAAACAAATCCTTTTGCAGCACCTAGATGCATAGTGATGCTGACCGAAACTAGGGACGTGCTCTCTAGATCTTTACTTAGCTGATACAACATCTTGTACTATCTATGTGATTGTCAAAGATGGAATTGACTTGATAGCATAGGATTTGGTGAAGAAAGCAGTACTTGCATCATTGACTGACTTTGTTGTTTCTTTGCTTAACATTGTTTTGTGAGACATAGTCTTCAGGGCTACCAAAGAGTCATTACCTAGCTAGAGATTAACTTTCCTACTGGTAACTAATTAGTTGTCTCTCAACACTTACAAGCTCCAAAACTTCCTTCTTGATGGCAACAATTGTAGTTGATGTGCAAACAGACAGTTGCCATGGAAGTCAGTAGAAAAGGGGTCACACCGAAGAAGGTCGGATTTTTGACTGCAGGCTCACCTTACACATAAAGATCAAGACATGGATAGAAACCTCATGAGCACTAGGTGACCTATTATAGGACATACTATCCTAGTCCATTTATCATCCAATAGATAACTTATCCAACTTTAAGTGTTGTGTACCTTTCTGGTCCAACAGGGGATGACACAAGTTGCTCACTAGATGACTGAATGTCCTTACAGGGACAATCAAGTAGAGTCACTTGTCTACCACCTCTTGTTGTCTATTACTGTTTATGTCAATGATCTGTTCTTCAAAGGTTATCCTCTTTGCAACCTCAGAAGGAAGTCCAATTGCATCTGGTCCAATATAGGATATTCTGATAGGATATGGAGAGATTACCAAGGAAAAGCTCATGAGAAGACAACTCATCGATGTAGTTCCATAACGGGCGATGACTAGAAACCTTAATGCCAGCATGTGTCGAGCAGCACAACCTTGTGTGCGTGGCCATAGGAGGCTCTCGGTTTTGTTGCGGCACCATAGAATGCTAATCATAACACCATTACTAAACATACACCCAATGAGAAATTTCAAGTGGCACAGATTGGATTGTATGAACAAGCACTATGCAAAGGAGAGATAGCAAGCAAAGGAAGTCATAAGGTTAGGAGTCAACAAGGGGTGGTCCAAGGTAAAGACATGGTATAAGAGAAACATAGATTAGCTAACAAAGACAACTTAGAGATCATGATCATTGCTTGGCATATCCTAATTAAGTCCAAATTCACTGCTTAACTCATGACTTACACTCAGGGTGTTACATCGTTAGCCTAGAACAACATGTCCTGGTACCAATGGTTCTATGAGTCGACCTCCATGATGTACCTATCCTGGCAGAGGATGTACTACCCAGACACCTGAAGGTAAGGGCCCTCCTCGGTGTAGACAGTCTGCTCAGCTGGCCAAGACCTACCTCCTAGTACTCTGGGTAAGGTCTAGGGCTCAGGGAAGCAAGCGGTACGATCCCATCCTAAGGTGCTCATGGGCATCATGCATCATGTGGTGAAGGGCCAAACATGAAATAGACTGGACACAAGCTGCAATGGAGGTCTCCACCTATAGCTCCTAGAAGGCATGCAGCTCCGACAGGGTCTCACTTGCAGGAACCCTGAGGTGGATGACAATGTGGCCCTATAGTCCATTAGGTCCTAGCTCACCACAACAGACGTACTCAACCTACTTGGTAGGTACACCAAGCACCACGAGAATGTCATAGAGCATCCAAGCAAAACCCCAGGTAGCTCAGACCGTCGATGGCAAGCTCAATTGCTGGTGCCATCTATGAATTGGTCCATAAAAAGGGAATCAGCAGACTAGAAAAAGATAAGCCATGCATAGAAAGATGCAAGGTCAGTACATATAACCAAAAAGACAAGTTTCACTCCTATTTCTATCATCTAATCCTAAGGGTCTCATCCTAGGGTCAAGTATGGCTCTGATACCAAACTAAAATGGTCCTAATTTCCTCGAAGCGAAATCCATAGATTCGAAGTATAATGTGATAGTCTTAGGTGATCATCCCATCACATTATCAAATAACAATCGATATCACAGTCCTACATTGAATACCTAACTTAAAGAGAGTACAAATAACAAGGTTTACTCATTATTACATTGCCACTTGGCAGAATCACTTAGAGCATACAGCATCCAGAACAGCATCAAGTAGAAAGGCAGCGGACGTCGACTCCATCTTCTCAACCAAACTTGAGCATAGGAAGAAGACCTCTAATCCTCTCAACCGTCTCCCTGGTAGTCATACTTGGGCTCAGAACTTGTCAAACAATTATCAGTATGATTTGTACTGGCCACTGGCTCCCACCCTATTCTTTGTGTTTGCTTTGTGGTAGTGCAATGCAAGGGTAAAGCAAAAGACCAATTTGTGGTTGTAGTTTCCTATGTGTGTATGTCAAGTTTTAATAATAATTCATCAAGTTTTAACCCATCACACACATTCTCCCATCCCATCACACACATCTCACCACTCTCACACTCTCTAGGCGACAAGGATGACTCCCACTCATACCTTACCTCATCGGCCAAAGCCAAAAACCAACACAAGAACCTAGGGGGAGAGAAGAAAGGACTCTAGTCACTAATCAAGGGAAGCGTAGGTCATAGGAATGTACATATTCAAGGACATGGCTATATGTATAGATCAATCAACTCTGTAGAGCATGTGTACACCTAGAACCACAAGATCACCATCATCGGCAGTGCCCCGCCTAGGCTGATACCGACTGCCTCCCAACTAGTATGGTGACATTCTACCACTCAGCCCTAGGCCACCCTAGAGACCACTAGCATGGTGAGACTATGAGATGTAGTACCATGCCCCCAATGGTCACTATGCTATCTTAGGAGGGTGTAGGCCAAACGCCTATACCTCCCTACACTATCCACTTCGAACCTAGTAGTAATGGCACTATCCTAGTTGGTTGGGTAACCGTCCCCCGCCCATTCAGGAGCGAGTGGTGTGTATGTAGGGTCCTATGATCTAGTTCTCTTGACATACCAGTCCTTAGTGGGACTGGACAGGATATCTTCTCAATAGGGGATAACCAACACCCCGTGCCTCAATGGCACCTCCATCCTAGGGCTTCATCACACAAAGACATGCCACCCTAGGGATCTCCTCATCTCACATGCACCTACCATAGGTACCTCTCATAGGGGTATGCCCAGGTCGCACCCCGCTGGCAAGACTCGTCCAATGACTCATCGTAAGATCCTACCCGATCGACTCAACCCTCACCACACACCCAAGATGCACACCAAGATCTCCCTGGTTGTTATCACATTATCAGCACTGAAGTGCCTTAAGCACTCACAAAAAATCCTCCACCAAGCATCACATCATAGATAATGCAGTAGTAGAAGTAGTAGCAAGTAATTAAGTGAGCGTCTAACCTAGCAGCGGGTGTGCACGGGTGCGACATGGTAATGGCTCACAAGCAATTCTACCATGCAACCTATCACAGATCATTTGCATAAAATTAAACCACTACCATCTACATTGTAGAATGTCTAATAGGATTTTATGAGTGTTTACACCAAAATTTGGGAAGAAGAATTGCAGGAACTCGAAAGCTCCCAAGATCGTGTCATCGAGGAATCGATTGCATAAAGGTCAGTATCAGCTGATTCGAATGCAGTACTGGAATCAGCTCTCTTCATATAGCACCAGCAGATAACGATAAAAGTTGTAGTTGGTGTCAGGAAAAAACATGTTGGACTCTACAAAAAGGGAAAGATTAGGGATCCAAGTTATCTTAAATTAGGAATGTTTTCTCTTATGCCAAAGATTGTAATGAGTCATGCTTAAGTAGGATTCATGCATAGGTTTTCGGGTATAAATATTGGACCCCGGCTATTGTAAAGGACTACACAATTAATCAAATACAAGTTACTTACTTTTTTGGCTCTGGCCAGCCCTTAGGAGTAGGAGTAGAGTAGATCTCAGGCGAGTTCTTCAGCGAGTAGGGCTACATTGGTCCGGCGACCTCCTGCTTGTCTGTAAGTACCAGTCATGGCTAATACTTTTGTTCATATGGCTACATCGATCTAGTCGACCTCCACTGCAACTCTGGTATAAGCTAGTTATCGACACTTATCTAGTTCAAGTATGGCTGAATCGATCTGGTCGACCTCCACTGCTCGAATTAGATTAAGGTCAAGTTATCGGCTCTACCTAAGAGTGGCAATCTTTGGTACATTCATTAAGTTACTGATCTTGCTAATGTTTTTCATTGACATTAGTTTGCAGCAACATCAACCTGCCCAGGTCGAGATCGATTTAGATTGGCCTCATATCCTTTGGGTCTGTTGTTTGCTTTGTCATGACACGATACTTCTTATAATGAATGATGGGTTATGTTTTATCGGCTATTCTATTTTGATCTTGGTCATGCATAGTACATGGTTAAGGCACGTATGATCTTGGAGAGGTTTGCTAGTTAGTTAAATCTGGTCTACAGTTCACTATTATGGCTGTAACGATCCGCTCGATCCCCACTGATAGCACTGTAGATTGGAGGATGCTAGTTAGTAGATCTGTTCTTGATTAGGCGTGACCTTAACTGTTTGCTGTGCCTGCATCGGCTAAATAGCCAATTGCCTATGCGTTAATGCCTATTGTGTGTTTACATGATTCTGTTGAACGTGAATAGATCAGTTTACTTTAAAGGTTTGATTTGTTGTCTTTATCACGGCTGCATTGATCCAGTCGAACCCCACTGTTAGATATAGCAGGTTAGGTCTGATAAGTCCATAGGTCTATCCACGTGAAATAGTTGATTGTTCACATGTTGTAGTTGTCTTCACCTGAATTGTCTATTTTAGCCGATTCATCCGAGCCTTCACGTATATCATGTCTTTCGGAAAGCCTGTCGAAGTATAGATGTTTTTACGGATTCTTCGGTTTTAGTTTATTACTATCATCATAGTTGACATTGATCTGGTCGAACCTCACTATTGGTGGTAATAGATTAGATTTAGAGCATTTGTAGGTCCATTCATATCAGATAGTCGATTTGTTAGCATACTATATCCTTTATCGTTAGATTCATCGGCTTACTGCTTTATATTGATTACATCTATCTAGCTGATGATCTCATTTACATATATGTGTACTATACCTATCAATATAAAATCAATCGCTACCCAGGAGCTTTATAGTCCGTAGCAGCTGATTTATATGCGTATCGGCTATTTAATCATTCTTCCCATATGGCTGCTCCCAAAGTGGCACACTTGGAACTATCTGGGCACAGACCAGCATGTTCCACCTTAAATTACTGATAAACTTTCTCTCCTTGTTAATTGTAGGGTTAAATTGATTGGCACGTCTCGAGAGGAATACGTAGGATCGATTATCCTTGCATTGAATCTAGGGGGATCTCCAGCTCCATCAAGTAGACCCTTCCAGCTTGCTGTGTGTTGACACATTTTTGTGTCGACACACGTTCTGGCATGCTCGATGGGACCCCACAATCGTCATGGTGGCTTACAACAACAACGACATCCTTATGGTGCATTATGAAGACTTACCTGATGGAGATAAAGATGTCATCAGCAAAGCTATAGAAGAATTTCAGAACAAGTGTTTGTTGCCCTACACCAAGACACAGTGACAATACAATTGTTTAGAAATATCCACTACCAATAGTTCTATTGCATGGGTAGACTAGATGCAGATGAAGCTGAAGGCAGGCGTTTCTTCATGGAAGCTATAAATAAGTCCGTTGATGATGTCATGTCGAATCATAATGAAGTTTTCTTGAACACATTGCACAACACCATGAAAGAGGTGTTTCACGGGTTTTCCAGTTGATTAGGTTGGGCCAGCTTATTATGACATTCCACATCCATCGACTCAGGGTACTAATCAAATCGGTACTAGCCATCAAGAAGCAGACACCTACTGGTAATGATGATGTCCTAGGTAGTTCAGAGTTCATCTGAAGCAAGTTTAAGGTGCTACTACGAATCAGATACAGTATAATCCTGGACCATCAGTGCAGCATGTGCAACAGCCAGCGGGGCAAGGTCAGAACCAGATGGTTAATTTTGGCACATCAGGCCACATACCATCGTTGGCTCAAAAAATAGCGCCATCAGTTAGATATAGATCCTAACATTTACAACCAGAGACTTCAAGTAGCAAACCAGCAGAGGACCTAGTAGATGGAGATTCCATAAGGGTATCATTATGGCATAGATTACAACACCCTTCACATGATTCCAAATTTGGGGTATCAAGGTACTCAAAATTTTAATCCACATATATGTCAGCAATTGAAGAGAGATTCAAATTCAAATGTTGATGAGTTGTTGCTGAGAGTGACCGAGATGATGAAGAATTAGTTCGGTTTGAAGCCAAAAGGGCAGACCTTTTCGTACAAATGCCCATATCCAGAATGGTATGATTTGGTCGCTCTCCTAGCGAATTATAGGCTCCTAGAGTTTGCTAAGTTCACTGTCCAAGATAACACAAGCACAATAGAATATGTCAGTCGGTATCTTACATAGTTAGGCGAAGCATCCATTGAAGAGGCCCATCGAGTTTGCTTCTTCTCCTTGTCTCTGTCAGGGCCATCCTTCACTTGGTTTTCATCACTACCAGTTAACTCCATCACCAATTGGACTAACCTAGAGAAGAAGTTTCATACATATTTTTATACTAGGGACTAGAGAAAAAAAGATTACCGATTTGACAACTATAAGGCAGAGAACTAATGAATCGAGCACTGAGTTTCTTCAAAGATTTCAAGAGACCAGAAATTTGTGCTTCTCACTGAACTTGACTGATAATCAGCTAGTTGCTTTGGCCATTCAAGGAATGTTGCCAACATGGAGATAGAAGCTGCTGGGACAAGAATTTGACAACTTGGGTTAGTTGGCTCAACAAGTCACAATGCTCAATAGCCAATTCTAGAATATACATAGAGATACCCTGATTCCAGAAAAGTACCACAATGGTCGAAGCCTATAATCCATATTCAGTCGATGATGGCTATGAAGACAATGAAGAAGAAGAGGTTGCTATGGCCGAATGGAATTGGGGTAAGAAGACAGTAATGGTGCCAAATCCTTGGGGAAGAGGAATTGAAGAGAGTTATGACTTTAACGTCACAAAATCAGACAAGCTCTTCGATTTCTTGCTTGAGAAGGGACAGATCAAGTTGCTCGATAACCATGTTATGTTGCCCCCTGATCAATTGAAGAACAAGAAATTCTACAAATTTCATAATGCCACCTCCCATTCTACTAATGAGTGCAGAGTTTTCTGACAACATATACAGAGGGCTATTCAGCAAGGAAGGCTCAAATTCGATACGCCTTGGAAGATGAAAGTTGATGATAATCCTTTCTAGGAGATCAAACACATGGTTGATGCCAGGCTGCTCAAAGGAAAGACTAAGGTCCTGACATCAACTAGATCAAGAGAAATTGGAATAGTCAATCCCTGAGACACAAATATCGGCTGATGAATACAGAGAGATTAGAAGGTGTCGTGACAAGCAAAAGAGCAGATATGAGCAAGAAGAGACGTCAAAGGATGGGGCGACAAAGCCACGTGTCACATCTCGAATCCTATTGAACAAATGACAGTGGTAGAAGGAAAAGGATTATCAGCATTGGTTAGAAGAGCAAGAAAACCAGCGTCAACAAGAAAAAGAGAGGTATGAAAGAAAGCAAGCTGAATCACATTGGAATTATCCTTTCTTCAGACATTGTTGGAACAAATGTTTGAAATTGCCTACCAGAAATAACTATTCGAAATGCAGCGAGCAATATTGGGAGTTTAGGCAATCTCAAGCCAACCACTAATCTATCCATGCACAAGATGCATATCATCATAATAACATGGATCGATGCTTAAAAATAGAAGTGTTCATGATCGGCTAGGAAAGCGAGTTATCGATCAAAACTAGGTTGATCATGGAGAAGAGAGTAATGAGGAAGAATATGTTTGGTAGGAAAGCCAATGGTGTCCAGGAGGTCTGACAAGAAGCCAAAAAGAAGAGTGCAACGGCTAAGGAACAGAGAACTGGAACAGGCTCAAGTACCTAGTAAACCTCAAGTGTGGCGTGCTAAGCAAACAGTCGATAGAAGGCAACTATCGGCTAATATTCAAATGGCTTTTCTGTTACCTGTCAGAATTTAGAGCTCCAGCAGATCAAGAAGTTTATTCAAATTTTGATGAATCGGAGTACAAAGAAATAGTTGCCAAGTTGACAGTTATGCAGCAGGCTATATTCGATAAGCCAATCAAGCATCGGCACTTAAAGGCTTTCCTAAGGCAAATCCTAAGGCACGCCGTAGATACGTGCACTACACCACGGTTGAAGAGATTCCTGCAGGGAGAGGTTGTCACTACTAATATGTTTCTTGTTAACAAACATCTCACCATTGTTTTATTTGATTCTAGAGCTTCTAATTCATTTATGAGCCAAACATTTGCATCTAGACATGATCAGAAAGTAATTGAGGTAAGCAAGGGTGGTTATAGTATAAGTTCAGCTAGGGCTACTATCTCTACAAATAAGATGGTCAGAAATGTGCTCATCTCTATACAAGAGAGGGAGTACTTGATGGATCTGATAGTATTGCCTGGATTATCTATAGATGTGATCTTAGGTATGAAATGGATGAGTGCTCATGGAGTTCTCATTGACACTAGCACTAGTACCATTATGTTGAGAGAACCAAAGGGAGGTAATGCTTTCCTAGTACCATTTTCCTAGAATTTTGAACTCCAAAACTTGTCTTGTGCTATCCAAGCCACTACCCTTTGTGATATCCTAGTGGTTTGTGAGTTTCTTGAGGTATTCCCAGATGAGTTACTATGTTTACCACCTAATAGGGATGTGGAATTTAAGATTGAGTTAGTGCCAGGTACGACACCTATCTTAAGGAGACCCTATAGGATGCCACCAAATGAGTTAGCTGAACTTAAAATTTAGTTATAAGAACTATTGGACAAAGGTCTCATTCAACCTAGTTTGTCTCCATGGGGATGTCTAGCTTTGTTTGTAAAGAAGAAGGACATGTCCTTGAGAATGTGTGTGGATTATAGGCCACTTAATGCTGTGACCATTAAAAACAAGTATCCTTTGCCTCGTATCAATATCTTGTTCGATCAGTTGGCAAAAGCAAAGGTATTCTCCAAGATTGACTTGAGGTTAGGCTATCATCAGATAAAGATCAGTCCAAAAGATATACCAAAAACCGCTTTCTCCACTTGGTATGGCTTATACGTGTATTTGGTCATGTCTTTTGGACTGATGAATGCTCCTGCCTACTTCATATACTTGATGAATTTGATATTCATGCCCGAGCTCGACAAGTTCATGGTTGTGTTTATCGATGATATCTTGATTTATTCGGAGAATGAGGCAGATCATGCAGAGCATCTGAGAATTGTTCTGTCCAGATTGAGGGAGCATAAGTTATATGCAAAGTTTAGCAAGTGTGAATCTTGGTTGAGCAAAGTACCTTTCTTGGGTCACATCTTATCAAGAGATGGAATATCTATAGACTGATCTAATGTACAAGAGGTCATGGATTGGAAGGCCCCGACTTTGGTTAATGAAGTTCAGAATTTTCTAGGGTTAGCAGGTTATTATCGTCGTTTCATTCTGGATTTATCCAATATAGCTAAGCCCATGACTAGACTACTTTAGAAAGATGAAAAGTTTAGTTGGACACCAGAGTGTGAAGTAGCTTTTCACACCCTAAGGACTCTGTTAACTATAGCTCATGTTTTAGCACAACCCGACATTGAAAAGCCTTTTGATGTGTTCTGTGATGCATCGGGTATAGGTTTGGGGTGTGTGCTCATGCAAGAAGGAAGAGTTATTGCCTATGCTTCTCGGCAATTGGAAAAGCATGAAGTCAATTACCCTATGTATGATTTAGAGCTTGCAGCAGTTGTTCATGCGTTAAAGATATGGAGACATTATTTGTTGGGCAACGTATGTCACATATACACCGACCACAAAAGTCTCAAATATATCTTCACTCAACCTGAGCTGAACATGAGACAGCGAAGATGGTTAGAGATGATCAAAGACTACAATTTGAAAGTGCACTACCATCCAGGAAAGGCCAATGTTGTAGCAGATGCACTTAGTCAGAAATCTCATTGCAACACTTTGGAAGCATTGTTGGAAGATGGATTTAATTTGTTACATCCTGTTGTGCTGCACAATATCACTATCAGTTGTTCACTTGAGAGCAAAATCATAGAACTGCAGAAGACAGATGTAGGTATATTTCACATCAAGAGAAGGATGTAAGAGCAAGAAACCAAGCATTTCAGATTAGATGAAAGAGGTGTGCTATGGTTTGAGGACCGACCTATGGTACCGAAAGACCGTGAGCTTAGAAATCAAATTTTAGATGAAGCTCATTCGTCTAAGTTGTCTATCCACCCGGGTAGTAGCAAAATGTATCAAGATTTGAAAACCCATTTTTGGTGGACCAAGATGAAGAAAGAGATCACCACCTATGTCGCTAGGTGTGATAATTGTAGTAGAGTAATGGTTGTTCATTTGAAATCTATCGGATTACTTCAGCCATCGCCTATTCTAGGCTGGAAAGGGGAAGAAGTAAGCATGGACTTTATCATAGGCCTTCCAATGACACAGCAGGGTCACGATTCAATATGGGTCATTGTAGATCGTCTCACCAAGTCAGCACATTTTATACCGGTTAAAACAATGGATCGCATAGTGAAATACGCTGAACTGTATGTTTCTTAGATCATGAGACTACATCAAATACCAAGGACCATAATCTTAGATCAAGGACCGCAGTTTATAGCTCGTTTCTAGGAACTCTTGCACCAAGTTGTTGGAACTAAACTAATCAGAAGTTCAGCATACCATCCACAAACTTTCAAATAGACTGAGCGAGTGAACTAGATCTTAGAAGATTTGCTGAGAGCTTGTGTTATATCTTCCAAGGGTTCATGGGAGAAATGGCTACCTTTAGATGAGGTCTCCTACAACAATAGTTATCGAGCAAGCCTCAAGATGGCTCCGTTTGAAGCCTTATATGGTAGGAAATGTAGAACTCTTTTGAATTGGGTTAAGACCGGTGAAAGAAGATACTTTGGCATTGACTTTGTCACTGAAGCTAAAGAGCAAGTGCGCATTATCCAACAGCATATGAAAGCAGCTCAGGCAAGAAAAAAGAGTTACGCTAATAAAAGAAGAAGACCACTGACTTTTGAAGTGGGAGACTATGTATACTTAAAAGTGTCACCCATGAAAGGGGTATAGAGATTTGGAGTGAAAAGAAAACTTGCGCCTAGGTATGTAGGGCCATACAAGATTACTGAACGGAAAGGGAATGTCGCTTACAAGTTACAACTTCCTCTAGAGATGAGTGCAATATTCGATGTCTTCCATGTTTCTCAGTTGAAGAGTGTAACACCTCGGTGTTAAGCATGCATTACCATTTCATCCCATGAGCATAACCATCATCACCTCATGCATAAGCATCATTCATGCATTTCATTTCGAAAGAAATGAAGTATCATTTCATGTGGTGCTTAAATTGATTGAAATTCATTTATGTTTAAAACAATGTGAAATGCCATGCTCATGTTTGGATGCCATGATTTCTTGTTTTGATCACTAAGATAGCTTATAAATATTTAGGATACAATTTGGAGCAAAGTTCATATTTAAATTTTTGCCAAATTTTGCTTTTAAAAATAATTCTTCAAAATTAGGGTTTTGAATTAATATTGATTTTTATTCTGTAATTCAAAATCTATTTGGAATTTGACTTTGGTCATAAAAGAAAAGTTGTAGATCTTGAAAAATGGAACAACTTTCATTTTTACACCAACTTTTGAAACTACTTTGAAATTGCTCAAAATTTACATTTATTGGGATAGGAATAGAAAATAATTTGAAAAAAGATCATTTTCACCTTAGTGGGCCTCGCGCCTCGCTTCCCAACCCAGACCACAAGCCAGCCTGGCCTGCCCCGCACCTCACCCGCTCGCTAGCGTGCCACGCCCGACCGGCATCAGGCCACATCCACCGCGTGGCCGCTGAACGCCGGCGATGGCATACGGGTGGCACCCCGATGGGCCCCGCCACTCCACGCGCTCACCTTCACCTGCCCGACCACGCCGCGCTCCTCCCCACTCCGCCATTTCATTCTGCCAGCGCAAGTAGCAACTGCAGCACTCGCCTCCGCCATGCGCCATTGCTGGAGTTGGCCGTTCCGGCCGCTCCAGCTCGCCAGGTCTAGCTCCGTCTTGCCCTGAGCATCGCCTCCACCTCGCGCACCACGTGCTCGCCTCGGTAAGCCATGGGAAGCTCCCCTTCCCTAGGAATCCCTCGCCAGAGTCCTAGTCGAGCTTGCTAGAGTACTCTGCTCCGTGGACCTCGCCCCTCCGTCCTCCTTCTCACTCTCCCTTCATGCGCACGAGCACTGCCCAAGCTCGGTGAAGCTCCCACGCCACTTCTCGTGCCACCTCTCTGCTGGAGATGGCCGGCCGACGGTGAGCCACACCACCACGCCGCCATGGCCGCCGACCAGCTCGCTCTCGAGCTCCTCCGGCCCTACCGCTTGCACTGCCATGTCCGCCTTGGCAAGGTGGTCACGTTGGTGGTGACCTCGTCGCTGGCCACCTCGCCGACGGTGAGCTCACGCCGGTCAGCGCAGCCTCCTCTGCCTCAGGGGCTGGCAGTTGGGGCCGGCTGACCTGCAGGGGCCACTGTCAGCCGTAGGGGTGCACGCCTGGGTGGAAATCCGGGTGGATCTAGTAGTTTTGAACATGGATTTTCAGAAAGAATTTAAGAAATGATTTTTAGATTTCTATTTAAATGCTTTGGGAATTTATAACTTGCTCATAATGGCTCCAAATTTGCTGAAACAAATTTTGTTGTGTTCCTTGTCACCAGATCTACATGATAAAAATATTGCATGTCATTTTTGAGAAACTTTAATGTAGAGCTTTATTTAATTCTTGATATTGCTGATATCTTATAAAATGTGTAGTAAATTCTATATGTATCAGAAAAATATGATTACAAATTGGTTGATCTATTCTTGAGATGTACTTTCTGTGAAAAATATATGTCATGCCTATTATGTGGGAAAATATGGCTAGGTAGGTTATGTGCATTAATTGCTGATTTCTTGTAAAATTGTTAGGGCTAAAAATATGAATAATACATGTATGTGAAACTTTTTGTATAGTAATTGTATGCTCTGTAGATCATGGGAAAAATACTAAATCTGTTGTTCGACACTTTTTGTAGTACAAACTATTTTCATGCTCAATTATCCACCATAGCTTGTCATTTTTGTGGAGGCTGTTATACTTATCTAAATGCAATGAAAAATTTATGGTACTCTACTTAGAGTAGTACTATGCTACTGAAATTTTCTCAAATTTTTATGAGCACCAGAAATATATGTTGTTGTTGTAGCCCTAGTTTAACATGAAATAAACAAATCTTCTTTAACACATGATTTGTTAATAATGTTTGCTTTGGTGTATCTTTGAAGCATCTTAGATTGCTGTGGTGACTTGGCATGTTAGTACCATGGTTATAGTAGTAGTATAGTAGTACATGTTCTTGAATGATGTTGGCTACATTGTAGAAGGGCTTTACTTCTACTATGCCCAATATAGTTGAACATGTTCATCTACATTTCATGTATCATGATCATTACATGTCATCTCTTCGATGCACCTATGCATTAGCACTCATACATCTACATCATACAGGATTGCAGGAGGAGTTGCTAGCAGTAGTTCAGGAAGAGCAGACCGGGACAGATCCACAAGAAGTCCAGGCATAGGAGGTGCCAGAGGAAGAGGAGTCAGGAGAGGACTTGCCCGAGTGCGTTGATCATCAACCTAGTTCATTCGAACGAGGCAAGCCCCAGAGCATTCTAAGTCTCCTACTTTATAAAAGCAATTCTTTCTATATATATGAGTTTATATATTGTTGCATTCAGTGGTAGGAGTTGATTGAAACCGTTGATGCATTTATTACTATCCTTGCCTACCTTACGACCTTGTTACCCTATTAGGTCAGGAGCGAATAACTGCTTAGCCTTGCTTAGACCGGTAGCGATCGGTGATAATCCGATCACCTACATTATAGGTGGTTACTGGAAGAATTTAGCTATGGAAAGAATGATATCCTGGAATTAACCATGTGTGATGGATAAATGGAGACCGGACGGAAAAAGTTGGTGGCAACCAGACAGGGTTCTGGGTGTTGTTAGTTTCCATCTGTGTCGATTAAGGACCGATCGTTGCTCGTCCCTCTTGTCATGTTGAACGCATGCCTCACATTTAGCTGGCCGAATAAAGTACCTTTCGACCGCGAAGCTAGTGACACTATTTGAGCCGGGATAAACCCGGATTGGCAGACTGGTGCTGAAGGGGGTGTGACGGGGACGCGAAGAGTGAGCCCAAGGTGCGTCCTGGCAGTCGAGCGGTCCCTGGGTAGTGCGGTCCCGGCTGTTATCCTATGGCTACTTGGAAAGTGTCATTTGTGATCTAAGCGACCCTGACGGGGGAAGCGTGGTTTGTGTGAGGAATAAATCACCAGCTGGTTAGGAATCGATTCGAATCGCCATCGCTCCTGGATAGTGAGCACTTGACTCGAGCTACGGCATCGTAGTAATTATTATGGAACAATGATGGTTATCTGGATGGTATGGGATATGCTAAATCTAAATTGGTAACTGGATGTTATTGATTAATCAAGTGATTGCTATAGTATAGGTGCTTACCTAGATGGATAGGTCATAATAAAGATGATGCAAAGTACTTAAAATGGTTTCTCCATGATAGCTTATGCTTTTCGCAAACCACTCGGCTAGCCCACTAAAGAAAGCTTCGCACAATCCTTGGTGTCATTTTATTTTGGTTAAAGACGGGTATGTCTAGCTGAGTACCTTCTCGTACTCAGGGCATTGTTCTCATTGTTGTTGCAGATGGTCAAATATACTATGGCTATTGCATTAACTGCCTGTACCTAGAGATGGGTGACAACTAGGATCAAGGGCAATGGATACTCCGTATCTCTCCTCTAATGCTTTTGTTGGAAATGACTACCTACTGGCACTGTATTGGAACTAAAAGTGTGTGTGTGTGACTTGAAAACTATTTGAACCTAGTTTGTAATAACTTTATATTCTAAACTCTGATGTATCCTACTGTCATTGCGAACTTTATGTAACATGTGATGGTACTTGCTAAACTTGTACGATCTTGGTTTGTATGTCGATTGGTTTGAAATCCTTCATGGTTTCACGGACTACCGGGTTATACGGGTTTAAGTTTGCTAAATTATCTGCTTCGGCGGAAGATTTCCTTACTTAATCTCGTATAATTGGTCGGTTCTGTTATAGCTGGCATCAAAGCAAGGTTTAGCAGGTTACTATTCATGTGTGTATTTAAAACAAAATAGTTTTGTGTTACAAAACTAATTGCAAACTATAGTATATAGGTGTTTCAACCTCTAATTAAAAACTTAAGAGTGTGCCAGTGGTCATATCCTTTATGCCCAGTTAAGGACTCTAGGTGGCTTATTTAAGTACTGACTTGGGGGGTCTTTGCATCATATTTCTATTTCATCGCTCATACAGCGTGCTATTGTATGAGTGCCATTCACTTGAGTGGTAATGTATGGATCCATTGCCTCTACGCCTCGGTAAGTGAGAGTTGTGAGAGCATGATCGGATACACTGCCGATCTAGGGAAGTGCTTATATGATGCCGGATTATTTACATGCCATACATGTGTTTGTATGAAGGTATCCAATGTGTGGGGAAATTCCATCCTGTGGTGACGATGCCATCGATAGGATGATGGTTCGGGTAGTTGCTACCATTGTATGCGTATCTGGGGATGCGTGTAGAATGAGTAGATTACTTTACTGCTTTTGTGCATATTTTTCAAACTGTCAGGGTTTGGGTTGAAGTGGATCTTTTGTAGGTACATAACAGCGCTATCGTATAGTATGTATTAGCTATGTTATCAGAGACCGTTGTATGCCACCGTCTTTGCCGCTAGCAATTGTTATTTTTCCTAAGTTTGTGAGAACGTACGGAACATGCATGCATCATGTTGTTACATATCATTCATGGCATTGTTCCTCCCCTTATAAGTTGATTATCTCATTTTGATAAAAATGACAACTTAAACTTGTTCTCACGTGAGTAATAAAACAAATTTGCTACAGATGGCACGCACAAAGCAGACCGCTCGCAAGTCCATCGGAGGTAGAGCTCCCCGCCATCAGCTTGCTCCACGTACCCGTCAGCGCCACATGTTTCTTGGAGAGTTTGGGATGACTACACTCTTGTGGAGGGTGCTCAGTTATGTAGGCTATCCTGATGGAATGGAGCCCCACTACTTCTGAACAAATGAGCAATTGGGAGAAGGTCTCTTGGTTACTATGGAGGCCGTTGTTCGTCCCTGAGGTGATAGCTCTAAGTGGACTAGTTTGCGTTATGAGTCAACTGGCAGGACCACTGAAGAAGTAGCTGATAGGGCAGCCTTTGGGATACTGAGGGATATCATGGATCGTTTTCCTCAGGAGTTGGCAACCGCTCTAGTTGGAGTCTTTCCGAGGGGCAACCCCTCCGCTGACTCATGGCAGCAAGCAAGAGGAAGATCTCTAGAGATTAGTGCAGTAGAAGGCCAGAACAGTGATAACCCTGCCATGAGTGCCATGTTTGCAGTGATGAAGGCCTTCAATGGAGTAGAAGGTAGCCTGAGACATGTGTCTGGTGCTCTTGGTCATGCTCGTGATGACCGACGCCAGCTTTAGAGGGATCACGACGCCGAGATTGAGAGGCTCAGTGCTGGGATGGCTCAGTTGACTCATCAGAGGGATTAGGTGACCTAGAGGACTGGAGCCTATGAGGGAGACATGCATGCACTGAGAGAGTAGGTCGAGCGTCTGACCACCGCCAATAGGAACACTGAGCGCATGTTGATCCATGTGCTCCACCAGAGGAATGAAGCCTGGTCCACAGAAGATGTTCTGAGAGTTCGACAGGTTGAGCTGGAGCAGTAGCTGGCCAATGTAGAAGAGTACAACGACAACCTACATGAGGAGGTTCATCAGCAGAATAACCAGCTCCACCCTTACGTTCCGCCTGGAGCTACAGAGATGGATCTCGATGAGGACGAGGATCCCAAAGAGCCTGAGGCACCAGCTGATGACAACGATGATGATGTAGATGGTGATGATGTCGACATCTCCAACCTAGATAGCGACCATGATGAGTAGGCTAGTAGTTGTTGCGCTAGCTACTAGGGTTTCGTTTGCGATGACCTTTTGCATGGTTGACATGTCTAGCATGTACTCATGAGTAGAAAGACTAAGACCTTGATGTAATGTTGGAAAACTTGGATGTGTTTGTGGCGATATCTGAACGTCAAAAGTCTAGTGTATGTATGCTGGCAATTTGGTTGTATTGGATGCGATATGTGCATTTCAGTAATCTAATTAGTAATGTTGTGTTAATTGGAATGGCTTATTGTGCCCCTATTTTATTGTATGAATTTATTCTCACCAGTGAATTCAGTACGGCATAATTTTTCATTCACCTGCAATTTCTACAACATCGCCTAATAATTACTGTTACTGAAATATGCAGATGCTGAACACTCGTCGTACTGTGTATGACGCGACTGAGGCAGGTGGTAGTGCCGTCGGGAATGAGAACCATGATCCACCACCACCGCCTCCTCCACTGTACACCATGGAACAGTTCTTCGCACAGTTCCTTGGAAGTCAACGCAACATGGAGGGCATGCAGTAGAACATGGAAGCTGCATTGCGCCATATTGCTGACAACACCCGCCGTGGGTTAAACCCAGGTGGACATGAACCAAATCAGCATAGCAGTTTTAAGGACTTTATGGACACCAGACCACCAATTTTCAAGGAAGCGGCAGAGCCCTTGGATGCAGAAGAGTGGATAAACACCATGGAAGATAAGTTTCGCGTTCTAAGGATGACAGAAGTATTGAAGACAGAGTATGCAGCTCATTAGCTGCAAGGCCCTGCAGGAATGTGGTGGAAGCACCACCACACCACTTTTCCTCCCAATGCCCACATTTCTTGGAGGGAATTCACTGAGGCCTTTCGTGGAGTTTACATTCCCCCTAGTTTGACTGAAATGAAGTTTGGAGAATTTCTAGCACTGAACCAAGGCACCAAGACTGTGACCTAGTATCTACATGCATTCAATAATCTAAGTCGCTATGCCTCTGACATGGTAAATACTGATGCCAAAAAGATCACTAGTTTCAAGAGAGGTTTGAATCCCAAGATGATGAAGCACGTGGGTACCAACACAAGAACTGGTTTCAATGACTTTGTTAGTGACTGCTTAAAGCAAGAAAAGAACAACAATATTTATGCTACATCCAAGACTCGCAAGAGGGCTTTTGAGTCAGGTCCATCTCAGCCAAGGGCCCCGATGGCAAATCGTTCTGCGTATCGTCTGCCTGCCCCTGGTGCAAGGTTTAGGCCACCCCAATAGAGGAATCAGAATGCCCAGCAACCTCAGAGGAACCAGAAGCCATTCAAGATGGCGGTGCCACAAGCCAAGACTGGACAAGGCAGTTCATCTAGAGCTGCTACTCAAGTAAGAGGACCATGTTTCAACCGTGTTTCAACTGCAATCAAACTGGGCACTTTGCGAAGTTTTGCCCATATCCCAAGAGATAGCAGAATCAGTACCAAGCTCATGTGCACCACACCACCATTGATGACATCCCGGAAGGAGAGCCCGTGACAGCCGGTATGTTTTCTATCAACAATCATCCTACAGTCGTTTTGTTTGATTCTGGATCATCGCATTCATTCATAAGTCAAGCATTTGCAAGAAAGTATGAGCAAAAGATAGTTGAATTGGAATGTGCTTATCAGATCAGTTCAGCTAGGGCTGATCTGTTAACTAATCAGATAATCCAAGGGATAACCCTGTGTATAGCAGACAGGCAGTATATGCTTAACTTGATAGTTATGCCAGGACTAGTTCTGGATGTGATTATAGGAATGAACTGGATGACTAAGATGGGAGTAGTAATTGATGTGGGAGGAAGAAGCATTTCTCTCAAAGAACCTATTGGAGAAGGTACATTTCAAGTAACCCTACCTTGGAGAATAGATCTGACCAGTACAACTTGTGCAGTCCAAACTACTCTTCTAGCCAAGATTCCAGTAGTGTGCGAGTTTCTGGACGTGTTTCCAGATGAGTTACCCGGTCTTCCAGCGGACAGAGATGTTGAGTTTGCCATTGAGTTAATCCCTAGAACACCACCGATCTCAAGAAGGCCTTATCGGATGCCTCTAAATGAATTAGCCGAGTTGAAGAAACAACTCCAAGATTTGTTGACTAAGGGTTTGATTCGCCCAAGTTCATCGAAATGGGGATGTCCCGCACTGTTCGTGAAGAAGAAGAAGGATAACTCCTTACGGATGAGCGTGGACTACCGACCACTGAATGCGGTAACAATTAAAAACAAGTATCCTCTACCTCAGATTGATATCTTGTTTGATCAATTGTTCAAAGCCAAAGTGTTCTCCAAAATAGATTTGAGATCAGGGTACCATCAGATCAAGATTAGACCACAAGATATACCCAAAATCGCGTTCTCCACCAGATATGGTTTGTACGAGTATCTTGTCATGTCCTTTGGTTTGACAAATGCTCCTACATACTTTATGTATCTGATGAATTTGGTCTTTATGCTGGAGTTGGATAAGTTTGTGATTATGTTCATTGATGACATTCTAGTGTACTCAGAGAACGAACAGGATCATGAAGAGCATCTAAGAATTGTCTTGACTAGACTCAGAGATCACCAGTTGTATGCTAAGTTTAGTAAATGCGAGTTCTGGCTGAAGACAGTTCCTTTTCTCGGTCATGTGCTATCTAAGAATGGAATCTCAGTGGATCCTAGTAAAGTATAAGAGGTTATGGACTGGAAGGCACCAAGCACAGTTCATGAGGTTCAGAGTTTTCTTGGATTAGCCGGTTACTATCGTCGTTTTATATCGGACTTCTCAAAGATTGCCAAGCCAATGACAAGTTTGCTACAAAAGGATCATAAGTTCGTTTGGACAGAGGAGTGTGAGGCAGCTTTCTGCACCTTGTGGAATTTGCTAACCACTGCTCCTGTTCTGGCGCAACCGGATATAGAGAAGCCGTTTGATGTGTTTTGCGATGCATCAAAGAATGGCTTGGGATGTGTTCTGATGCAAGATGGAAGGGTCATTGCTTATGCCTCACGTTAGTTGAGGAAGCATGAGGTTAACTATCCTACGCATGATTTAGAGCTTGCGGCTGTTGTGCATGCTCTAAAGATTTGGAGACACTGCTTGCTTGGGAATGTGTGCAATATCTTTACAGATCATAAGAGTCTCAAGTACATATTTACTCAGTCTGAGTTGAATATGCGACAAAGAAGATGGTTAGAGCTAATAAAGGATTATAATCTGAATGTGCACTATCATCCGGGAAAGGCAAATGTAGTGGCAGATGCCTTAAGTAGGAAGTCGCATTCTCTTGTTGTGCAACCATTGTTTGAAGATGGGTTCAATTTGTTGCATCCTGTGGTGTTGCATAGTATCCAGGTTAGTTGTACCTTGGAAAGCAAGATCATCGAGGGTTAGAAAACAAATAAGGGAATATTCCATATCAAGGAGAAAATAAAGAAAGAACCGTCCAAGCACTTTGGAGTGGATGAACAAGGAGTGTTATGGTTTAATGACCGTCTAGTTGTACCTAAAGATTGAGAGCTCAAGAACAAATTGATGGATGAAGCTCATCACTCTAAGCTGTATATCCATCCTAGAAGTAACAAAATGTACCAAGAATTGAGACCTCATTATTGGTGGACAAAGATGAAGAAGGAGATTGTAGCGTATGTTGCTCGTTGCGACATGTGTTGTAGAGTGAAAGCTCTTCACATGAGACCTGCAGGAATGTTGCAACCTTTGTCAATACTAGATTGGAAATGGGATGATATAAGTATGGATTTTATCACCAGTTTCCCCCACCACACCAAAGGGGGATGATTCGATTTGGGTAATTGTAGATCACCTTACCAAATCCGCTCACTTTTTACCAGTCAAAACAACATTTTGACCACCTCAGTATGCTGAGAAGTACATTGCAGAGATTGTCTGATTACATGGTATGTCAAAGACTATCGTGTCTGACCGTGGGTCACAGTTTACTGCTCATTTTTGGGAGCATCTTCATAAGGGTTTGGGTACTAGCTTGATTCGGAGTATAGCTTACCACCCACAGACAGATGGGTAGACAGAGCGAGTTAATGCTATCCTAGAAGATATGCTTAGAGACTGTGTGTTATCATCTAAAGGTTCATGGGAATCATGGTTACCTTTGGTAGAGTTTGCTTACAACAATAGTTACCAAGAGAGTATCAAGATGGCTCCATTTGAAGCATTGTATGGCAGGAAATGTAGGACACCATTGAATTGGGTTGAGCCTGGAGAAAGAAGGTTTTACAGAATCGATTTTGTTGACGAGGCTGAGAAAAAGGTCCGTATTATCCAACAAAACATGAAAGCGGCACAGTCACGCCAGAAGAGTTATGCCGATAAGAGAAGGAGACCGCTTGAGTTTGAGGTAGGTGACTACGTTTATCTAAAGGTTACTCCAATGAAGAAAGTACAACGGTTTAGAGTTAAGAGAAAACTTGCTCCTAGATTTATAGGACCATACAAGATCATAGAGAAGAAGGGTCCCATGGCTTATAAGTTATAGTTACCAGAAGCGATGGGTTCGATCTTCCTAGTCTTCCATGTATCACAGTTGAAGAAGTGCTTGTGTGTTCCAGAAGAGAGAATAGAACATCAGAGCATTCAGCTCAAGTCAGACTTGGAATACCGTGAGCAACCGGTTCGAGTTTTGGACACTAAGGACCGAGTCACTCAGAATAAAGTGGTAAGAACATATAAGATACAGTGGAGTCATCACGATGATGGTGATGCGACGTGGGAAATAGGAGAATATCTGCAAAACGCTTATAAGGATTTTTATAACAAATGGTTCGTAACTCAAAATCTCGGGACGAGATTCTTATAAGTGGGGAGGCCTGTAACACCTTGGTGTTAAGCATGCATTACCATTTCATCCCATGAGCATAACCATCATCACCTCATGCATAAGCATCATTCATGCATTTCATTTTGAAAGAAATGAAGTATCATTTCATGTGGTGCTTAAATTGATTGAAATTCATTTATGTTTAAAACAATGTGAAATGCCATGCTCATGTTTGGATGCCATGATTTCTTGTTTTGATCACTAAGATAGCTTATAAATATTTAGGATACAATTTGGAGCAAAGTTCATATTTAAATTTTTGCCAAATTTTGCTTTTAAAAATAATTCTTCAAAATTAGGGTTTTGAATTAATATTGATTTTTATTTTGTAATTCAAAATCTATTTGGAATTTGATATTGGTCATAAAAGCAAAGTTGTAGATCTTGAAAAATGGAACAACTTTCATTTTTGCACCAACTTTTGAAACTGCTTTGAAATTGCTCAAAATTTACATTTATTGGGATAAGAATAGAAAATAATTTGAAAAAAGATCATTTTCACCTTAGTGGGCCTCGCGCCTCGCTTCCCGGCCCAGACCGCAAGCCATGGGTAGCTCCCCTTCCCCGAGAATCCCTCGCCAGAGTCCTGGTCGAGCTCGCCGGAGTACTCTGCTCCGTGGACCTCACCCCTCCATCCTCCGTCTCGCTCTCCCATCACGCGCATGAGCACCGCCCGAGCTCAGTGAAGCTCCCACGCCACTTCTCGCGCCACCTCTCGGCCGGAGATGGCCGGCCGACGGTGAGCCACACCACCACACCGCCATGGCCACCGGCCAGCTCGCTCTCGAGCTCCTCCGACCCTGCCGCTTGCACTACCGTGTCCGCCTTGGCAAGGTGGTCACGTTGGTGGTGACCTCATCGCCGGCCACCTCATCGACGGCGAGCTCACGCCGGTCAGCGTTGCCTCCTCTGCCTTAGGGGCTGGCAGTTGGGGCCGGCTGACCCGTGGGGGCCACTGTTAGCCATAGGGGTGCACGCCTGGGTGGAAATCTGGGTGGATCTAGCAGTTTTGAACATGGATTTTCAGAAAGAATTTAAGAAATGATTTTCAGATTTCTATTTAAATGCTTTGGGAATTTATAACTTACTCATAATGGCTCCAAATTTGCTAAAACAAATTTTGTTGTGTTCCTTGTCACCAGATCTACATGATAAAAATATTGCATGTCATTTTTGAGATACTTTAATGTAGAGCTTTATTTAATTCTTAATATTGCTGATATCTTGTAAAATATGTAGTAAATTCTATATGTATCAGAAAAATATGATTACAAATTGGGTGATCTATTCTTGAGATGTACTTTCTGTGAAAAATATGTGTCATGCCTGTTATGTGGAAAAATATGGCTAAGTAGGTTATGTGCATTAATTGCTGATTTCTTGTAAAATTGCTAGGGCTAAAAATATGAATAATACTTGTAGGTGAAACTTTTTGTATAGTAATTGTATGCTCTGTAGATCATGGGAAAAATACCAAATCTATTGTTTGACACTTTTCGTAGTACAAAGTATTTTCATGCTCAATTATCCACCATAGCTTGTCATTTTTGTGTAGGCTGTTATACTTATCTAAATGCAATGAAAATTTTATGGTAGTCTACTTAGAGTAGTACTATGCTACTGAAATTTTCTTACATTTTTATGAGCAATAGAAATATATGTTGCTGTTGGAGCCCTAGTTTAACATGAAATAAACAAATCTTCTTTAACGCATGATTTGTTAATAATGTTTGCTTTGGTGTATCTTTGAAGCATCTTAGATTGTTGTGGTGACTTGGCATGTTAGTACCATGGTTACAGTAGTAGTATAGTAGTACATGTTCTTGAATGATGTTGGCTACCTTGTAGAAGGGCTTTACTTCTACTATGCCCAATACAGTTGAACATGTTCATCTACATTTCATGTATCATGATCATTACATGTCATCTCTTCGATGCACCTATGCATTAGCACTCATACATCTGCATCATACAGGATCGCAGGAGTTGCTAGCAGTAGTTCAGGAAGAGCAGACCGGGACAGATCCATAAGAAGTCCAGGCATAGGAGGTGCCAGAGGAAGATGAGTCGGGAGAGGACTTGCCCGAGTGCATGGATCATCAACCTAGTTCATTCGAACGAGGCAAGCCCCGGAGCATTCTAAGTCTCCTACTTTATAAAAGCAATTCTTTCTATATATATATGAGTTTATATATTGTTGCATTAAGTGGTAGGAGTTGATTGAAACCGTTGATGCATTTATTACTATCCTTGCCTACCTTATGACCTTGTTACCCTGTTAGGTCAGGATCGAATAACTGCTTAGCCTTGCTTAGACCAGTAGCGATCGGTGATAATCCGATCACCTACATTATAGGTGGTTACTGGAAGAATTTAGCTATAGAAAGAATGATATCCTGGAATTAACCATGTGTGATGGATAATTGGAGACCAGACGGAAAAAGTTGGAGGCAACCAGACAGGATTCTGGGGTGTTGTTAGTTTCCATCTGTGTCGATTAAGGACCGATCGTTGCTCGTCCCTCTTGTCATGTTGAACACATGCCTCACATTTAGCTAGCCGAATAAAGTACCTTTTGACCGTGAAGCTAGTGACACTATTCGAGCCGGGATAAACCCAGATTGGTAGACTGGTGCTGAAGGGGGTGTGACGGGGACACGAAGAGTGAGCCCAAGGTGCGTCCTGGTACTCGAGCGGTCCCTGGGTAGTGCGGTCCCGGCTGTTATCCCATGGCTACTTGGAAAGTGTCATTGGTGATCTAAGCGACCCTGACGGGGGAAGCATGGTTTGTGTGAGGAATAAATCACCAGCTGGTTAGGAATCGATTCGAATTGCCATCGCTCCTGGATAGTGAGCACTTGACTCGAGCTACGGCATCGTAGTAATTATTATGGAACAATGATGGTTATCTGGATGGTATGGGATATTCTAAATCTAAATTGGTAACTGGGTGTTATTGATTAATCAAGTGATTGCTATAGTACAGGTGCTTACCTAGATGGATAGGTCATAATAAAGATGATGCAAAGTACTTAAAATGGTTTCTTCATGATAGCTTATGCTTTTCGCAAACCACTCGGCTAGCCCACTAAAGAAAGCTTCACATAATCCTTGGTGTCGTTTTATTTTGGTTTAAGATGGGTAAGTCTAGCTGAGTACCTTCTCGTACTCAGGGCGTTGTTCCCATTGTTGTTGCAGATGGTCAAATGTACTATGGCTATTGCATTAACTGCCTGTACCCAGTGATGGGTGACAACTAGGATCAAGGGCAATGGTCACTCCATATCTCTCCTCTAATGCTTTTATTGGAAATGACTACCTACTGGCACTGTATTGGAACTAAAAGTGTGTGTGTGACTTGAAAACTATTTGCTTCCGCTATTTCAGATTGAACCTAGTTTGTAATAACTTTATATTCTAAACTCTGATGTATCCTACTGTCATTGCGAACTTTATGTAACATGTGATGGTACTTGCTAAACTTGTATGATCTTGGTTTGTATGTCGATTGGTTTGAAATCCTTCATGGTTTCATGGACTACCGGGTTATACGGGTTTAAGTTTGCTAAATTATCTGCTTCGGCGGAAGATTTCCTTACTTGATCTCGTATAATTGGTCGGTTCTGTTACAAAGAGATGTCTTCGCATACATGAGGAAGCCATTGCACCAACCAACATTGAACTCCAATTGGATTTGACGTATGAAGAGAAACCGATCCGAGTGTTAGAAGTGATGAAAAGAGTAACCCAGGGTAAGGTCATTAAGTTCTACAAGGTGGTGTAGAATGATCACAGTGAACAAGATGTCGCGTGGGAACTGGAGAATTACTTATGTGAGGTTTATCCCACCTTTTTCAAAGAATGGTAGGTCATGCAAATCTCGAGATGAGATTTCTATAAGGGGGAGGGGCTGTAACACCCTAGGTGTTAGGCTTGCATAATTTCACTAGCATTGCATGAGCATACTCATCAAGCATTCATATATAAGCTTCTATATATGAAATGTACAATTGAAACATGTGAAACATGCCGTGTTATTTTATGTTTCCATATGTGTATGCTTATGATCATGTGTGAATAAATGTAAGTGGTTGATGTTGGTCACTAAAACAACTTAGCTACACTTAGGATGACTAATGAAACAATGTTCATGTAGATCATTTTATCTAATTAAGCTCCTAAGTGATGATATGCTTGTTGACCTAGGAAGTATTATATGTAACCAATGTATGAAATGCTTGTGTGACCTTAGGAGTACCTTAAACATGTTTAGAATGTCACTATGAACAACTTTGGTATTCATGACTAGGGCTAGTTTGGTCTCTAAGTTGTAGTGTAAGTCATCATTTGAAAGTGGTATGTTTGACCTAGGTTGAACTATGTCATAGAGCCTTTGCATGGATGTGTACACTAAATCAAAGTTGTAGTATTTGATTAGAGCAACAACTTTTATTTTTGGGTCATAGGCTAGTTCAGCTCCTAACATGCTTGAATTTGGCTCACAAGATTCAACATTGTGCTATTTTCCACACTTGAGAAATTTTCTAAATCTTGTTAGTCTGACAGTGTTGATGTGCCTGATTTTGTAATGATCTAACTCCATAACTGTTGCAAATTAGGAATTGGTTTCTTAAGCAATTTTGTAGCTGGTATATAGCTCTATAATTTTTGTTTTGTCATCGTGCACAAATTCGTTTTGGTTTAGGAGATTGAAAGGCTTGAAGTTGTGCTGTCAGGCCTGTGATCAGGCTCTAATGACTAAAGCCGCGTCGCGCCATCGTGGCCGACCAAGGCAGAGCCTGGACGCCGCATGGCCACTGCTAGCCAACATCGGGCCCTCACCGTAGCGCGCTGGCACACGATATCTGTGAACCCGCGTGCCTCCTGTCGCTCACTTACGCTCACTCTCTCCCTCTCCACTGCCCTCTCTCGCTCCCACCATGGAGAACCGAGAGCCGCCGAGCACCCGCACCACTCCGTCGTCGCCTAGCGCCCGCTTCGCCATGCCATTGCCGCCTCCATCTAGCCAGCAGCTTCGCCATGTTCTCCTCTACCTTCTCGACACGCTTGTAGTGCCAGATGAGCTACAGTGAGTGCAAAATCACTGTTCCTGTCCTCGTCGGAGAGCTCGGCTTCCATGGTCGCCTCCATGGCGGGCTCGCCGCTGCTAGGCTCGCATGCGCATTACTTCTGCTTTTTTGCATTAGAGCTTGGATAGGATGCGTACTAGCTTGTAGCATGACGTTACGGCGAGCCATTGCCTCGCCAGCGTGGAACACGACGCGTAGCGCCGCCGCGCTCTCACCACCGCGCCATCACGCACACGGGCAGATCTCGTCAGAGCATCTCGCCTAGCCTAGGTAGTCACAAAAGGGTCATGTCATCACCATGGAACTCGTGCGCTCCTCGCCTGGACTTGCCATGGCCAGAGACGGCCAGCGCACCTCCGCGCAGCGCCGCCGTGCCGCCATGGCCGGTGACGAGCATGCTTCGTTGCATTTGCGCTGCCACCATCTATGTTAGTCGATGCGACTTAGTGAGTAGATCATGTAGGTCTGGTTGGTTTCACCGAAGTGCTCACCATCAGCGAGATAGCGCCGATCGATCGCCGTGCTCTGCTTCGGCTCACTGACCGGTGGACCCGCTAACCCATGGGTCCCCTCTGTAAGCGACTGTGATTTAGGGTTTCTGTTATTTCTTTTATAGATTTTTGTACTAACTTTGAAAAATCATAAGTTGAGTTGTAGATGTCCAATTTTGGTGAACCAAATTTTGTTGTGTTCCTCATGAAGTGTAGTATTTTATAAAAACATGAGATGTATAGTCTAGTATTTTTATTGGTGAATAAAATATAGCTAGATAAGTGCTTTTTGGATGTTTACAATTTTGTAAAATGTGTAACTTGAGCTAGGGATGTGATAAAATTGTGATTCAAATTTGGCTGGTCTTGTATTGACATGCTCTAGCTAGGAAAAATAATAAGCTTGCAGTAAACTTGATTGAAATATGATCTTTCTATTTATCTATTAATAAATGGTGTTTTCTAAAGAAAATTATTGGGATAAAAATAAGTAACATTTTGCCCCGCAAATTTTTGTACAAGAGTATGGCACTAGGATGAAGCTAAGAAAAATAGGGTTAACTATTTTTACTAAAATAAACATTGCTAGCTTGTCATTTTTTAGAGGATATTATACATGTTCAAATGGTATGAAGTTTTACAGTAGTCTATTGTGAGCACTAGGAAGCTACTGTAATTTTATGAGAATTTATTGTGCACATTTGGTATATGTTTGTTATTTCCTCTAATTATCTAATTAAATTAATAAAGGCATTTAAATAAGTAAATTGTGCTTGACCATGATGTTTTCTATGGTTCTTGTGATACATGTGAACTTTTTATGTTAATAGTAAGGCTTAGAAGCAATTGGTTGCATGCAACTACTTAATTATTGCTCTACAATTCAAATAAATGGTTGCATGTATAGTTTCAGTTGAGTGGATAATTTCATGTTGATATTGGTCTTTTATGTAAAATTTGTTAATAACAAAGTTGTAGATAACTTACTGATCTACCTTGTGTTAAATTTTCATAGTCATAGGCCTTAGGGTTTAAGAGTTTTGCTTGTTAGAAGTTTGCTATCTGAAATGTTTACTTTCTGGACAGATTTGATTAAATGAATTGTTTGACCTAGATAACTATTGAATCACATCAGGGTATTAAAAGAAAGTTGTAGACAATTTCATAAGCTTTCCATAATGTCCACAACTATATTATTTCGATGTATATAACTCTAGTTATGCTTAAAACAAGTAGCTGTTGTTTTGTAGTTTAGAAAATAAATTGCAGAAGTGTTTGCTTAAGTCATAGAGAAGAGATATACACCTACTCAGTAGAATATGATGCACTCATTATTACCTTAACACCATTCTATTGAAAATACTTATGAGTATGCATTCATCATGTTATATCATATTATACATGTCATCATACATGTATTCGTGATATCTTATTCCATGATCATGCATATAGGATCGACCGAGGAGATAACGTTGCTGGAATTCAACAGAGAAGAGGAAGGGGATCAGCAGGAGACTCCTCAAGCTGCAGCTCTAGGAGAAGAGGAGCAGACTCCCAAAGAGCTCCCTAAGTGCCCAGATCACCGACCCACCTCTTTCCTCAAAGGTAAGCCCCGGAGCATTCTAAGTCTCCCATGTTTTACAAAATACTACTTGAGTACTTTATGATTGATGCATTAGGTTATAAGAGTTGACTGGAAACACTTGATGCATGGAACTACCTTGTCCAGATATATACACCTTTAACCCTATGTAGGTCCAGGATCGAATATATGCTTAGCCATGCTTAGACCGGTAGAAGTTGGGTGATTTCCTATCACCTATGAGATATAGGTGGATATCGAAGCACGGTTGGCTATATTTGCTATCGTGGAAAAGAACCATGGGGTAATGTAAATGGAGGCCGGGTGGAGTCTATGTGTAGGCTGACTCATGTGATTCCGTCTGTGCCGATTAAGGACTGTACCATTGTTGGACCTTTTGATTAGATTGAACGCATGCCTACCACTTAACTGGCCAGATAACTCATTCCGACCATGAAGCCAAGTAGCTCAACTCCGGCCAGTCCTCGCTCTATAAAAGTGCACACTCTGGATGGTAGTAAGGATGTGCAGGGAGCCAAACGTGAGCCCAAGGGCAGGCCAGGCCTGAACGTCCTGGCAGCTGGTTGTCCCTAATTGTGCAGCGCTGGAAGAACCCACGAAATGTGGACTTGAGTTGTACCAAAGGTGACCTAAGGTGATCATTGATCTGGTAGACCTGGGTTTGTGTTAGGAATAAATTCCCAGCTAGTTGAAATCAATTCGAATCGCCGTCTCTCCCGGATAGTGAGAAACTTAGCTAGCTCCAACATCGTAGTAATTGTATTATGGAATGTGATGGTTTGGATAAACATGGAATTACTACACCAGCTATGGTTACTATTGTATGCTATTAAATGATATACCACATGTTCGGCACAGGATAGTTGCTAATCTAGAGATGAATAGCTATAATTAACTTGATGACCAAAGTATAATTGTATAACTAAGTTAATCGCTTTTTATGCAAAATGTTGTCAAGCTACCTCCACTTATAAAGTCTTGCATAATCCTTGGAGTCAATTTTATTTCTGGTTTATGACGGGTAAGTCTAGCTGAGTACCTTCTCGTACTCAGGGTTTTATTCCCATTGTTGCAGATGGTACCGTCTATCACGGCTATTGCAAGAATTGCTTCTTTCCCGCCATGGATAAGGAGTGAGCCTTGGGCAGGCATCTTAATAATCCTTCTTATCTGCTTTTGTGGATTGTGATCATGAGTTGGCACTATATTTGAACTATGTTGACAAATGCTAGTTTCAAACTTAATTTGCTTCTGCTACTATCTATTGAACTTGGTTTGTAATAACTCTATTTCATACTCTGATGAATGAACTGTATCTATGAACTTTATGTAACATGTGACATGTATGTTGAATCATGTACGATCTTGGTTGTATATGGATCGTTTATCGAGACCTGTCGTGGTACCCGACAGACTACCGGATTTATATGGGCTCAAGTATGATAGTGCGACCGCTTGCAGGATGCCATTGTACTTTTGCTCTTATAAATTGTTCAGTTCTGCGACATATTCATGATATCGTTATTTATATTTTCTCAAAGAAAGGCATTTAATTAAGAGTCTAGTATGGATATGAATGTGAATAATAATGCTTGCAAGTACACCAATGTTTATAGCAAAGGTAAAAACAATGATTTCAAGATAGTGGACACACACTTGGCATTCCTCCAAGGATAAAATAATGAGAAAGCAAAAAAGAATAATCCTAAGTCGAGCAGACATTGGTCTAGTATAGTCATACAAATACTAGTTAATGATCATACAAGTTATATAATTAGTTTTAGGGCTAAGTGTGAAGCAGGTCAGGAGGCCACCGAGTACTAGTCTGCCAGCAACCTCATGTGACAAGTTAGACTCATACATCCCAAATGAACATGGGGGATTACAAGGGACGGATAGGGCTGCCATTATATAGATTCTGGGGCCAGACCACGTGCAAAGAGATAGGTTCTCCCGACCTAGCGGTCGTGAGCCAGAAGGAGGGGAAACTAGATATCTTGGCTTGCAAGGAAGGGCATCATGTCTTGGTGTCAATGTATGTCTGAGCGTGGTTGTCGTCATGGTCTTCTGCCCACGTCGTGGCATGGGGTGGCGTGATGCTACAGTGCTAGTCGTGACAACACTATTAGCACGGTGGTGATTCGCCAGCCATCCTGTGCGACGTGGTCTCGCCGTGGCCTTCGTCATCGTCTCCTGATCTCCTGGGGGCGTCGTATGGGAGTAGGCAACTGCTCTCGGGTCATCGGTTATCTTGCTGGTCATGGCGCCGATGATCACAATCCCGAGCTCCGATGTCATGGCCTTCATTGGCTTGGCTGGCCTTGAAAGTCAAAGCCGTCGTTGTGAGCCCCATCCCATGGTGGGTGGGGCCGTACACTCGTCCCATCGGGCCATTTCTGGATGGTGGTTCACCGTACTTGTCATCACCGCTTGGTGGTCCTATCTCGTTTGCGGCGTGGCGCAAGGATGGCGCCTGTTCCAAGACTACTGTTGCCTAGATCCTGGTGGACTGAGCAAGCGTGCCTGTATTTCTTAGAACAGGCGTACTCAGGTGGAGCCTGACCCCACCCTGTTCCTCCCAGGGGTTGCGACAGAGGAGAGGTCGTGCCACACTACGCGGCGTGTGGTGAAAGGGAGAGGTCGTGGCCGACCACCTGCCTTAGTGTTTGGCCTAGATCTGCGCAACTTGCATGGGCCACGGTTGTCGAGCTTGTGCTAGTTTGGTTGTCGCGGGCCGCGGCTAACTAATCGATGTCGTGACATACGGGGGTATCATAACCCCCAAGCACCAACTGATTAACCAAGATAAAACATAGTATCGTCGGCTGATTAACCAAGACAAAAACAAGACAATTAACAAAGAGCCATTGTACACGTCAAAGGATAGATCATGAAAGCACATATTATTGGCTATACAGCCGATTTAGCGAAATTTAAGTTATAGCATGCAGACAATCATTTATTTAATATAAATAAATTTACAAACAAACCAGATCTAATCTATTACCACTACCAAACAGTTCAATCGGATGCAGCGTTGGCAAAGATAACAACTTAAAGCTAACAAGTCGATAGATCTATTTATACTTCAACAAAATCATGAAAACATGCTATAAGTGAAGGCACAAGCCATCGGCTATAACTATATAGCCACGGAAAGCATAGAAAACGAACAAGATCATATTTTAACGATAAACAAATCAATTAACTGGTAGAAGTCCAATCTAAAGTGGCCCGTCATACAGTTCGATATGATGCAACGATGATAGCAAACGATAGATTAGAGTTTACCAGTCGATGAATCTATTTCAAGAAAAATAAGACCTTGAACCTATACTATGTTTGATCAAGATTAAGATAAAATGCTAGTCATGGCGGTACTTACAAACAAACCGGAGATCGAAACGATGCAGTCCTATCTACTGAAGAACTCGTCAGGATTTAGAGTACTCCTGCTCCTAAGGTTTTAACGTGAAGCCTAGTTGTATTGATTGTGATTAATGTCCGTTACAACAGCCAGGGTTTTATACCCTGGGCCAAGATATGTGTCCTAGTTGAATAAGACTTATTAAAAAACTTGGAATAAAAAAAATATCCTAATTTAGGTAAATTGGATTCTACCATTCCCTTATAGAATCTGATTCATCCATGCTTTAGCCGATGCCGACCGTGTCCAATCTTCTAAAATCAATTCGCTCTGACATCATGGGCTGTCCTGCTGATTCCAGCTTTACGGACCTAATCATTCATGGGCCGACTCCGACGCGGTTCTCAAACACCTCCCCGAATCTCGTATTTCCCGTGTACCATTCCAAATTCTGGTATAAACCGATTCAATGTTAATTAAGCATTACTGTGTTTCCTGTACTACTTTGACTTCTGTAACCAAGGGCACATAATTAAAACATTTCTTTCTATTGCAGAATGTTGCTAGACATGCAGACTTACTGATCCTATAGGGATGCAAAACTACAGCTGCAGGCTGCATGGCCGTAGAAGTGTAGAACACAGATTAACACCCTGCATATCCATGGCATGCGGATGCAATTTTGGTCTTGTTTCTGCACTAATCACTACATATTTGCTTCTCCATGCAATCTAGATTTGTTAACGCCTTTGAGTATGTGGTAGCCCCAACCAGGCACAGAACCAATAGCAGTACAAGAGCAAATTACATAACATTTTTGCCCTGGCCTCGCCACTACGGGCATGTTTGGTCGGTGCCCTGATGCGCATCCAATCGTAAACCCATGCATCCAAAATCGAATGCCTAGAGCCTTGCCTGGTCCAGGCAGCTCCATCCAGAGTAATCCAAACTGGCCCCACAAGTCTCGACGTCGAAGTGGGCGCCATGGGCCACGGCGCCCACCCTTGCCTCAGTGCCAAGTAGCGCAGTGCCGAGAACTTTGGTGCATAGGTAAGAGTCCATTTCTGCAAATATTTTCTTAAGGGGTCCAAATGTAGAACTCTTTCAAAAATAGACTAAACTGAAATAGTAAGAATAAACAAAGCATTATCGAGTCCTCGATACAATCTTTTGCAAGCCTGCATGATCGCAGGATGGGTAACATACGCTGAGACATGTAGACCACAACGGTCAATCGGTTAGCATGTCTCAAAACCTGGACATGAAACGCTATCGCACCCCAAACAAATCAACCCGAATACGCCACCTTAACATGTCCGGCATAGATGACCTTGCCAAATGCCCAAAGAAAGCACACGGTGGAATTGGTTCAAACTTGCTGGAAATGAAATGCTTAACGACGATGCTATCAAATTTGCTGATCAAAAAACTCCAATCACCAGCACAGCGGGTACAATAAAGCAACTAACTTCTTAGCATATAATACACACAATAGCGAGCAGTTCGTCTGGCAAACCATGCTGTCAATATTTTACTTGCACTCAGAAAGTCAAAATGACCACTAAATGAGAAGAGTGCAGACTAATCATCTACTTACTCAAATAGAGCAACAGATATATCTAGCACAAAAAAATACTACATTTAAATACATCTCCATCGGTTCCAAACATAGGTGCAGCACAAGCAACTGAAACACAGCGGCGTCAATGCATCCTTCTCACGAGGTGGGGTTATAGCGAAGGTGTTGCTCATAGTAATTAATAAGCTGCAAACCAGAATAATAATTGTTGTGGTGTCATTACATCTTCCTTCATCAAGTGAAATGAGAAGACAATGAGGTCATACCACCAGGGGCTCCTTAGCTTTCAACTGCTTGTCATCCACGAATACCTCCTCTCCGTCAGACCTGTTGATCATGTTGGTCAGGAGAAATGTTCAGCAAACCTTATATCAAAGACACGTGCAAGGGTGTTATGTTGCCAAGACATGTAAACCACTTCATGATAGTCAGAATTTAGAGATAGAAACCACACACACACACTCAACAGCAATAACAATGCAGGATAAAAACTTAAACATAGGACGACTGCTCCTCCATGATGAGTTATCAGAACATCAGTTAGTCCAATTCAACATAATGCCTTCAAAGGTTCTGCATTTTAATGCCGGATTGATATGCTACCTCCAAAGCTATGTAATCTCCCTTTTGACTAAGGCCATAGACCTCTTTTCTTTATTTGAATACATAGAATACCACCATCGAGGTTTCAAAATGGAAGAGCTTGAGTGTTCTTTTCTTGTAGAACAGAGTGCTCATTGTTTAGTGCAAAACCATTTTGAAAGGGCATTTGACCTGACTACAATAATTCACAATACAGTTAGTGACTTTAATAATACAGCAATCTATGAGACAAAAGAATATTTTATTGATACTATAAGAACCCACAAAATACTGTGTTGCATGCTTTGGAACACACGATTTCTCAAATTTGATGCACACCAACCACTTCTATACTGGATATATAGTAGGGTTTCATACCAATATGTATTAAACAACAAAGCAGCTATTGACGTGCCTAAACCGAGTTTACGGGCTCTTGTTGGGTTTCAACTATAGCCTACCACAACTTGCTTGGAACTGAATGGCTGAGAATGTAGTTCCCAAAGTTGAGGAACACTGGAATCTTCAAATGCACATTTTAAGCTCCCAAATTACCTAAACCAATATTGTAGTATTAACTAGACAAAGCTCTATCAAGTATAGCACCGGCGACTCATACCAATAACCAAGTCAAGCCAGTACCTTCGAGGCCAGCTCCAAAACACAGGACAACAAACAATTCATTATGACTGTATGATGCAATAGTATAACCATTTGTTATACCTAGAGCTGCTACAGACAATGCCCAATTATAATCTTTGCTGTTGGACACTAATGTCTTTAGACAGTGAATCATGTATAAAAGTATGCAATCCCCTAAATTCAGATGTAACAGAATCAACAAATGCACATTTCAAGTTTTTAAATGAAGGCCTCCCAGATTATCTTTGTAAAGTTAGCATACTTATATTATCCAATCAATTCCATTCAAAACTCAATCAAACAAATTAACTTGAAGACAATTCTACCATAACCCAAGATTATAAGTAAAAGTAATTGATTTGAAAATCCAGTGCACAAGAAGTAAAATGAAAAAAAAGGCATGAAAACAGATCTTTAAATGTACACTACAGCAGAGATAAATCATTCTATGATTTAAATTAAACAACTTATTGCACCATCACCTTAGTGCCTTCAGATAAGACAATAAGCAGGCGATAATATCAAAACCCAGATTGGATGCAAATTTCTCTTTACAGTTACTCCTCAATCCTGAATTGGTTCAAAGTATACAAAAAAACATTTAGGTGACTCCAGCGAAGAATAGCAAACCAAGCACTCTACTGTGTGAACATGTGGTTTTATCACTATATGTTGCATAAAGTATCATTCCTTGTGATGATAGCGCTCTAATTTGAAAGGGAGCAATGCCAAAATACCAAGCACCGTCAGCATGTGAACACGAAACTTTTCTAGAGATTCAGAAAATAAGATCCGCGAACTAAGAAAGAAGCTATGACCTGAGTGCCTTGAATGTTATTGCAACTTGCTGCACACCATCCATAACTGTGGCAAAATAGCGAACTGGCTTGATGATCTTAATGATCTTAGGCATATGAATTTGGTTGCCAGAGTCCTCCCCCTTGTTCTTATCACCAGTTTCTCCTTCTGTGGAATCAACAGTCTCATTGCCTGGCTTGTCACTCGTGCGATCACGGATATCTCCTTGCTCCTGTGTTACTTCATCCTGCTTGAACCTTCTGACACATCCAGACTTGCGCTTCTTGGCACCTGTCACCTGTCCACCCTGAGGTGGGGTTGCTCGTATTGAATTGTCCACCTTCAATGAACCATTAGCAGGGTGCTGCACATCTTGTTGGTCAGTCAAGCTAACAGATAAGGGAGCCCCTTGAGACAGAAACCCAACTGAGACCACACCAGAACTACCCTCCTGTACTACTCTTTGCCCAAGCAAGTTCACTGATGCATCAAGGCCCCCAGGTGAGGTCTTGTTACTATTATTATTTGCTCTCCTACTACTTGTCCTGCAGGGCAGTTTCTTCACTTCTGAGGCATGTATGCCTTGCATGCTCCGGGCCTCCGACCGAGGTGGTCGGCCACGTTTGCCACGAGAAGGGTTAGGATCGGATGTTGGAGTTGTTGCAGCCTTACGCTTTCGCTTTCGAGAGGACCTGGGCGACCTTGACCTGTGTTTCATAAAACAACCAGCAAACAATGTTATTCAGCTGCGCATGTGAATCTAATGCTGAACAGAAGCAATACACATTCATACCGCTTATTGAAAGCATCAACAATGTCGGAACAGGCCTTCAGGTTTTCAAGGGGTTCCCATGTGTTCGCACTCTCCGGCCACCCACGCCTTTTAAATCACATCAAATTGGTAGGAATACAGTATCAGCAGTAATATATATGCAGTAAACATGCATATACACAACATTCAGCTTTCAAATCCGTAGTTCTCAATCAAGGAAAGAAAGAGCAACTATGCATTACACAATGAATCTATTTAATGAAGCAAACATGAAGTTAGAGGAAGACATGACTCAATGACTACCAAAGTTGGCCACCAAATTGCAAATGCTGCAACGCGCGCTCTATTTAAAAAGAGAATGGAATAGTTGTGTTCAAAATCACAGAAATTGCTTCAGTAGAGCATTGCTCCAATGCCAAACATCCATTCTTGAATGTGGAGTTCATGACTTAGCATCTACATCGTACTAGATACGTCCACGAGCCATGATGATATTTGAATAAAAACAAATAGACAAGGAAAACGCATTGCACGAACCAATAAAAAAACGATAGTTTCCAGTGCCCTTGAACTCAACCTACTTCGAGAGTCACCATCCCATCAAACAACAAACAAATGTGGTGTATTAAACACTAAACCACGCCCAAACGGTACTAACTGCGCAAGAATCTGGACTACCGTCCAAGCAAGAATCAAGGAAGACGAAGCGCTACGCCTAGGGGAAAATTGCAAAAAGGGGAAAAATTGGGATTTGGGAGAGCAAGGGCCGCCACCGACCACTTGACGAGGTATTGAAGCTGGCCCTTGCGGAGGCGGCGGCGGCGGATGGCCTCAATCTCGTAGAAGCCCTCGGCCAGCTTCGGCGGCTCCACTGCTTCCTGTGCCGGCGTCTCCGCCTCAGCCTCGGCCTGATCCTCCCCACCAGACCCCTCCTCCGTCTGTTCCTCCCCCTCTTCCTCGTCGCCCTCCTCAGTATGTTCCTCCGCCTCTTCTTGCTCCTCCTCTAGAGCCGCCGTCGGATAGCCTGACTCCTTCCTGTTCCGCCCCATGGCGAACTTGTTCCACTCGACGGCCCGGCCTCACGTTCACTCGTGCTACCCAAATCGAGGGCGGATCTTGTACAGATTTTGCTGATGAGCGCTCTGGTTGTTGGAGCCGCCTTTTCTTGGAGGGGTCCGGGAGGAACAAGGCTCGTTCAGGGGCGCAGGGCAAGGCTCCGAACGGCGTGACGCTTCTGTAGCACAGGCAGCAGCCGCCCTTGTGGCTATAAGTACTTAGGCCACGTTTGACAGGGCTTCACTTCACTGGTGAAGCTATTTTTTTTTTTGCTTCAGCTAAACGAATAGTTCCATCGATGGAGCTGAAGTGGGTTTGGTAAACTATTTGGCAAAATAGATTTCTTGTGAGAGCATGTTTTTAGGAGCCTGGAGGAGAAGCCGGGAGAAGCTACTTTTTTTTGGCTCCATCCCACCCCAAATCACTGTGAGAGCATGGTTTTAGGGGTTTCACAAGTGAAGCTATTTTACTTTACCCTGTTTGGTAGAAAACAGCTCCAAACGGCTCCTGAAGCCGGTAGAGAAGCCCTGACAAACGAGGCCTTAATCGTTTCCGTTTTTACCCCTGAGGGTGCATGTGTCCGGCGTGGCATTAGCCTATATCTACGTATACCTATTATTAAAGAGTATTTTTTTTGTCACATCCTTTCATCTCGCCCATTTTATTAAGGCCCAACCATTCGGATCATGTTCCGTCTTTTCGGCCCACTCCTCACCTACGCTCTTGTTTCGTCGATCATTCAAGAGAAAAAAACACATGTCGCCCGACGCCACCACCGTATGAGTCACGCGTCATCATCCCACATGCAGCGTCGCCTCCACTGCTCCTATTTTAGTGCTGCCATCCAACGCGCTTGTTGATGCCAGATGGTGCTCTAGATCACACGCCAGCATGGGCTAGCACGTCCGCGGTCGACACACGACCTTATCGTAGCAAGAACGCAGTGAACCGACGAAAACCGATCTACAGACCAGTTAGGCCGATATTGAGCCCGTTCTTCACCTGGTAAACTCCTTAACACCTCCCGGGAAGACCCATTAGGGAGGAGCACATGAATGTTATCCTAGGGTCAGCAAGGCCACATAGGACGCCAACAAATCTCACTGAGAGATGTGACGAACACTCAGGTAGGGAGAGGAAGGTGTAAAAATGGTGTAGTAGATGTATTGTTTACAATTGGAAGTTGGGATCCTCAATCGGCCATGATCCTTTCATGTATATATAGACGGGTTGTGTTATCCCAGTAGGAAACAAGTCCAAAATGCATTCTCCAAGTTTTCCACACCAAAAATAGATCCAAAACTGATTTGAAAACCAAACCAACTCGGAACCGCAAGAAAAGTTGGCTTAGCTAAGCCGGTTTTCACGGGCTTGAGCACTATGGCTCGCCCTGTAGCAGGGGGAAGTAGACTAAGCCGACTAGGGCTTGATGAACCAGCTAAGCCAGCTTGGTGAGCCAACCAAGTCGACTCTGCTAGGATAGGTGTCGTCTCCTTTTTTTACTTGATTCTTTCATTGTTTGTTGCGCCAAATATTTTCCAAGACCTCTGAGATGCCATGACTTATTGATGTTGCCATATTCCATGTCGAGACATTTTTAAGTGTCATCATGTGCTCCGCTGTTTTTAGGTGAATGAAGCATTAACTTGAAAACATAATTAAAGCACTAAATAGCAACGATGCCCAACTCATTGGCTATCTAGTATCTAAGGGTGATGTATACACCGGCCATATTTATTCTAAGGGCAATACATGTATCAGCCATTGTTTGGAGAGCGCTCTAGGCTTCTTGTCAAACACTTGGTACATTTTTCAAGTATCTTCTGTTAATTGCTCTAGGAAGACTATCACTTTGCAACGTCTCCGGTAGATATGAATTCCTAAATATCACTTTGATCACTCTATACGGACCTTCCCAACTTGGTGACAACTTGCCAAATTTGTTGCTCCTCACCCCAAGTGGTAGTATGGTTTTCCACACTAAATCTTCAACTTGGAATGACTTGCTTTTCACTTTCTAGTTATAGCTTTGGCAACCTGAGCCTTGTCTTTCTCCATCTCCTTGAGAGCTAATAATCTTTTTGTCAGCCACCTCATTGACATTATCCATTATCAAATCATGATACATGACAATGGATAAATTATTTTGTTTAGCAAACCTATATGCATACAAATTCACCTCAATGGGTAACACAACTTTTTGTTCATATACCAACTCAAAAGGAGTAACATTTGTAGCACCATCCCTAGATATGCGATGTTCCCATAGAGCTACGGACAAAACGTCATGCCACCTCCTTGGATTATCCTCAATCTTCTTTTTAATGAGCTTGATCAAAGTCTTATCACTAGACTTGGCTTGACCATTAGCTTGAGCATAGTATGGAGATGAATTGAGCAACTTAATCTTATATAATTCGAAAAATCATGTACCTCTATCAACACAAATGAGGTCCCTAGATCTAAAGTTAATGTTTGAGGGATGCTGAATCTATGTATGATATGCTTAGTAATAAACTCAATTACCTCCTTGTGTGTCATTTTCTTTAAAGGAACTACCTCAGTCCAGTTATGTTGTGGGCACATACTCGGGGTGCCCCACGGCATGGCTAACAAAACACTCAGGGTGCCCTAGTTAGCCATGGCCCAGCATCTGTGGCCCACCTTGAACACTCTTACCCTCGACCATAAGGTATGCGGCCTACCTTCTCTTCTCAAAACCATGCGGCGTGCAGCCGCCTCGACCACCTTTGCCCTCGACCGCTCAGAAAGCACTAGAGGTGGTTGGCGCATTAAATGCACCTGCCCTGACAAGACGCGCATGCACCACGCACACTCCTCCATGACAGAGAAGGACGACCACCCTTTGGACCATGGGGTCTGTTGATGGTTGTGAGTGCAAATATAATATTAAGGATTCTGCAAGCGCACAGACTATCATTGTAGCATTTCACCGGGAGTATTCTAGGTATCGTTATTTATATTCTACCACAAGGAAACAATGGAATAAAGATTTATTGGATAATAAAAGTATATCTATCAACATACTAGTATGGCTAGAGCAGAGGTAAATGTAAAGATAGGAATTAAGCATAAGGACACTTAGGGGATAGATCATTAATGATTAGATAAACATGACAACTTGGGTGTATAATGGGTAAGGTAGATTCCTATGATATTCTTGCTACAAGCATATGTACTTATAACAAAATATTAGCTCTATATTCATGCATAAGGGACATCTCTAAAGAGGAGCATAAACAGAGTATGACTTCCTCCCTCATGGCACATGTCTTACTAGTCCTACAAATGGGAGGTGGACTATAGAGAACCTCATAGTTGTCACTCTACTTGCACTACTAGGAATCTGCACTTTCATGACGAATAGCTTTCGTCACTAAAGAAGCCAAATTCATCATAATTTTTTATTTATGATGAAAAATGGCTCAGCATAGAAAGCGCATCACACTTGAACTTCCGTGACGAATCCGAAAACATCGTCATAGAAATGGCTTGATCTCTGACGAGAAACAACCCATCTTAGAACTATTTTGGCATGCGTGGTAGCCTGCCACACTGGTGGGTACTTCCATTGGACATGCTTTCCACGTATACATGCTATAGCCAGTTGCATTGAAGATGGTTTGGGTACGTGTCACCTTCTTATTGTAGAATGTGGCCATCTTTGGTTCTTCTATGTTTCAGGTTCTTACTGGACCACGTGTCGGGTCCTTGTTGTTCCACATGTTAGTTTTCTATTGGCACATATGTCATGTTGTGGTTGGGTCACGTGTCACTTCTTTATTGGACCATGTGTCATATTTTTATTGGTCCCCACACGTCACGGTGTTGTCCGTCCATGTTTCATAGTTTTATTCGGCCACGTGGCTTGACGACTTCCTTCCACGTGTCAGATTTTTAATAGCCCATGTGTCATGCCCTAGCTATTTCACATGTCAGGCGCTGGTTCATCCACATGCTGCATTTTTATTTGATCACGTGGCCTGTCCTAGCTCTACCGTGTGGAGTACAATCAATTCATCATAGAAGTAATTCGAGATCATCACTACTGCACACGATTGAATACATAACTATTTAGCCTGGTAATCAAATAACAACAATTAACATTTCACACGTCAGCAGCAAGCCACTGATAGAGTATCACTACATCAAAATGGCATACGAGTCCACCCATCAAACTGGCACATGAGTCCACACATCAAACCACAAATGTTCACTACATCAAGCCGTAGGGGTTGAAAACTGAGAGTTACCAAAAGAGTTGAAATGCGTGCATAGCTCATGGAGATTATTGTACTCCTCCTGTTGCTGTTTCTTGTATTTCTCAAACTCCCTTTTAGTCTTTTCTATCTTCCTCTTAAGTTCATCCACTTGATTGATGAGGGCAGCGGAACTTTCCTGTTCAACAGCAAGCTATTCCCAAAGCGTTCTCTCCGCCAATGTTTTTGCTCTGGTGGAGCTTGTCTGGATACCCGCATTCTTTAAAAAAAGGTTGTTGCCACTTCCTTGAGAGGTGGCCTTGCCCTAGGAGACGTAGAGGACCTTGCAAACAATATCAGTACTTGTCATTGGTTGCTGCCCATCAGCAATAGATTCTGCTTGTATAGTTTCCATAGCTTCCTACAAAATTCAATCAGTAAAACATTAGGTTACAGATAGTGGAAGATGACTTCAATTGAAAACCCAAGAGATTAATTCATAACAAGTAATGCATAGGTCTTTCTCAGTCTACTACTAGTAGAGATTACATAAGCTTTAGTAGATTTTAGTAGATTTCTAGAACACTAGGCTCCTGCTACGTTTCCTTCTTTTATAGCATTGGCTTTAGTAGATTTCAAGGAAAGCAAAAGAAGGTACTTACAACTACTGCTCTTACAGCATCGCTCAGGCCCTTTTACTACTAGTACGGAAGTCCCTAAAGACTTTCACAACATTAACATCTTCATTAGGTGGTCCATGTTGTTCTTCAAGTCCTTGATCATGTTCTGCTGGCTTCCTCTTGTTCTCCTTCTGTTTACATTGCACACGAGTTTCTATTTATATTTATACAAAGGAAGAGTAACAATAAAACACAACCATCACTTATAAATTTTTGCAGCTGGACAACATAGAGCAAGATCCTATAGCCTGGTGGTACTTCACTTTTGCATGGTTTCGCTTATTCTTCTCAGATGTTTCCTGTGCTTCATTTGTGTTAGACTACAACACAAGTAGACCATAGCAAGACTAGACAGAAAATCGATGGGTTCACACACACCGTGTTCTTAGCACTAGACCTGATCTCGACAAGTTCACACCACCATGCATTGTTCATGGATGGGACAGTAGAGGTCGTACGGATCTGATCAGCAGGGACGCCATTGAAGTATTTTTTCTTCAACCTGTAGTGTGCCTACCGTTCTATAGATTGCATTACATTCTAGCAAGCTTCTTTTGTTGGTGGGTGAGCCTCATTAACGTGCAACCTTGATTGCACACAGTAGTGTGAATGAAAAGTAAATTCGTTAAAGTTGCTCAAAGTAGAGTTGAATGTCAAGAGGGGATAACGATACATATATTTAGCCTGTCCACAAATTTTACGCAATGGATGGTGTTAGGCCTCTCCCCTTGTAATGTTTCCAATGCATCAAAATTGGTACTTCACGCCTGACTAGTACACCTGCCTCTGAGGCAAACTTGACAGCTTGCACTGGATCATGTGGCCTTCTGTTCTCCTCGGCAATAGAGATGGGCATCCTCCATCCTCCTAGTGATTTGCTCATTTTGTCAAGCATAATTCCATGAGTTCGAGGCCTCAGCTTCCTCGCTCTTCCTAGCAATGGTACTACATAGTTTTCATACATTCCAATTGTTAGAAAAGTTATATGGATATCAAATAGCTAGTGTTAATTGATTGATAGACATCTGTAAGGTACTACCAACCTTGGCAACTTTCATTGTTCTATGGGTGGGGGAGACGGGAGTTTGCTTAGAGGGATCCTCTTCGGCATGGCTATCATCATCTGGTCATGAGCAATCTCTCATAGGGCTACGTATGGTATCCCAACAAATGTCTCCAGTTAATTCATGAACTTGGAATTGATCCATGGGTATGGGTGTCGGTCATGATGGAGAATTATGTTCACCTACTGCTGATACCTCCACCCTTTTGCCAGTGGCAGCCCTCCGAGTACAAACTCCATGAGCAACCTATTCTAGTGGTGTCAACTTCACTCACTTGGAGTGCCTTTGCCCAGGACTCATGGCAGCGCTGCCTTTTGTCCTGCTAGTAGAGCCTCCTCTATGGCTTCTTCAACCTAGACACTAGAATTGGAGATACAAACTTAAGCAGCAAGCATATATAAATTGCATTGATATCCAAACAGTAAAGCATTACTTGGCTACCTACACCCCCTCCCCCTCTGAACTAAATATGAGATAGAACAAGCACCTCAATTGCTTGGGGCACTGGCTCATCTTCTAAATCTGAATTTGTTTCATCTGTATCATCAAATTCCTCAACTACATCCACTGGTTTAGGGATATATTCCAAATCTTCACCGTGTCTACCCTTTGTGCTTGACTTTTTTGCCTTTGGAGACACATGTGATGTCAATAAGGCTCGATCTTCCGATAGGTACTATAGTGTCGATTGGTGGAGACTCGACGTTCACAATCTAGGCTTCGAATAAAGATTGATTCGAACCCTCACAACTATTACACCACTGCTTCGTTGGTTATCAACCATGCGAACACGATTGACCTCGCCGAGAAGGCTTTCCTACAAGCGAATCGAGAACACAAGCAAGAACGGGATGAACACAATCTAAAATTGCAAATAAATATGAGGCTTATGATATGGATAAGGAGTTCAAGTCTTTATTTGAAAGGACTAATCGCCATAGGCGAACAAGATCAAGAACCGGGGCCATGGTTCACAGCAAGCAGCCTTGGCAGCATAGTTGTAGCAGAATGACGTCTTTTTCTTGAGGAAATCAAGAACTAAACAAAACCCAAACCCTAAGAAGAGCGACGACTGCTAATTATAGAGCCCCGGATGTCACCCCCCTAGACGCGCCCCCTAATGGGCTCTAAGACAATACACGGCCCAATGGACCAAAAGACGGTGTCACAGCACCCTGGTAGATTCTAGACACTGACTTGTTTCAACGATTCCTATTGATTATGAAGGGCTTTTGATGTGAGACCACTTGCATTGGCTTCCTTATCTAATTAGCTTTCCATCCATATGTGGATCATCGAAAACAGAGCCTGAACGTGCCTGTGTGACCAGTTTTATGACAGACTGGTCCTGGAACCCGAGATGGGCTCTAACTTGATTTGGGCCTCCACCTTGGTCACTCGAACCAGATGAGCTTCAGGCCTTCTTCTCAATTAGGACACCCTCACTGATCTCCTTGTCCTCTATCTCCAAGCATGGTCATATTCATAGAGCTCATGTCCTCATCATCCTCCCTTTCTTGATGAAAAGCCATCCTCAGCGTCGATTTTGCTTGAAGTTGATCCTGCACAACATGAGGACAAATGAGGTTTCGAAAATAATGAGAATGGACAATGTTGTGAGAAAAAATATGACCACATGTCTAGGTTTGTAGAATGTCTTGTCCTATAGACATGTAGTCTGTTCAATTGAAATACACACGATCTTTGCCAATACTATCCTGCAAAAGATTAGTACTAACAAGAAACATATGCTCCCTTTCTTTGGATTCCACTTGTGTTCAAAAAGCAAAACTAGAGGAATATGGCATAACAATAGTGTTGATTTTACTAGTCCTCTAGTTGATCATTACTTTGCACAACAAAAGGAGAATTCAGATTTGTACAAATGTAAACTCATTGTATCAATTATTGTCCTTGGTTGTTATATTTGCCAAAAACATGATATGTATGTCTAGAGAACCATGGCAAATCAGCATATGCATAAAGTTTCTCATCTAAAGAACTAAGATTATACGGAACATCAAATTCAATGTAACCCAAAGTATTTAAAGAAGACAACAATTTTAGCTCATCAACTTCACCAGCATTATGAATAACAATTCTATTTTCAGCACAAGTGTTCGATTTCAGCACATATATAGCATGATCATTCTTCAATGATTGCATGGGTATAACATAAATATCATCATGCAAGTCATCTTTGTCACAAGGAACATCAAGTGAATTCATCTTATGATAAAGGTAAATCAAGCGAAGACTCCACTAAAATTTGCTCTATCATAGCATGATTGGTGGAAAAATTCAGCACATCAAGAGAACTCTCATCTTCCGTGAGTTTAGCATCATGGGCATTACCTTTGCTCTCATGTTCAGCAGGAGTAATAGTTGATGGTTCTGAATTTTCACATGAGGCTATGAGCATCTCATTTTCTGTCTCGTCATCCTCGCTCTTTTGTATATTGTCCTTGCAAAAGGTTAGGCATAGGAGGAGGAATAACAAGAGATTGATCTAGTTCATGCACCTCATCATTTGAATTAATTGCAAGAGATGGATTAACAAAATTTTCTCTCATAAGATCTTTCATATCATTCCATGTGTGAGGTTTATTTGAAAAACTTAAAGACTCCCACCAAGTTGATGTAGATTGTCTTAAAACACCAGTTGCATTTTTAATTTTCCTCCGTTCGCATATATAACTTTGTGCAAAAATATTATCTATTTTAGTTTCCCACTCAATGTACTCATCAGCACCAATACCATCATAAGTAGGCGAGGAAGAAAGAATAGATTGACCTATGGGAAGGAGGTGTAGCAGCAATAGTGCGTGGCTCATACATCATTAATGTCTCATATCAGTACATGTTGTAACCTGTCATTGTTAGAATCAAACAAGAAAACTACACAAGTATGTATTTTCCTATCAGCTACTATAGGATATGGTCAAGGAGTAAAGTCACACACTCTCAAGCTGTCTTACCACTGGTCTTACAAGTGTTCTTACCAAAGCAATAGGCGGTGCAATCGGTCGGTGACTGTGATACCAGTTGTAGGTTGAGTGTAACAGTTGCAAGGCGAACCTATACTTGGTTAGAAGAAAGTGGAGCTTGGACAGGCACAATATAGTAGCAAGGAATAGTAATAATTTAATTCAAAAATTGCAAGATTGAAAAATAGTCCCAAGCTAGTCTATGTCACTGGCCTAAACTCGTCCTGGACCTAGTTCAAGCAAGCAATACAATACAACTCAGCACAAGGACTCAAAAGGATGCAAGCACTTCTGAACTCTTTTTTTCACTTTCTTTTTCTTTCCTTCTTTATTTTTTTCTCGTTTTTTTAGGTGCGGCTTTTTTTCCTTCTTTTGGTTTTTCCACCACTTTGCCTTTTTCTGCCTTTGATTGTTTTTTTAACAAAATGTGCCACAAATGACTCTAATATGTAACCACCATATGAATCGATCAAAACTGCATAGGCTTGTGCACCAATATGCGCAGCTGGACACGTGAGCAAAGCAACTCCACAAACGAAACACCTTGTTGATTATTACTCTGACGTGTTCTAAAGGGCAACAAACCTTCCTTTTTTGGATCTAGTACTGAGAACAACCACAGGAAGTTTGGAGTCCTGAATTTTTACGCACACAGCAGCAGCTTGTGTAGATGGTAAATCAGACGTGTAGTAAATCTGATCGACCAAAATAAACACCAAACCAATCTATTGGCCAAACCAACTTTATCACTAAGATATATATTTTTTTGTTCAGCCGGCAAAGAAGATGGACACTAGACCAAGACTAATTAACCAATGAACACAATGACATGCGAGGGACGATAGTTCAACAAAGCAAACTGAAATTAAAAATATTGCAAGGCACAAAGGGGCTGTAGGATATGGAATATGTGGCAGTGTATATATTTTTTGGCTTTTTTTGGACTATAGGTAATGCAAAAACTAGTAACAATCTAAAGAGGAAAACAAAGTTATACCTAACAGCAACAAGGGTTCTGATACCACTTAATGTAGACAAGGCCCGATCTTCCGATAGGTACAATAGCGTCGATTAGTGGAGACTCGATGTTCACGATCTAGGCTTCGAACCAAGACTGATTCAGACCCTCACAACCATTACACCACTGCTCCTGTTGGTTATCAACCACGCGAACAGCGATTGACCTCGCCGAGAAGGCTTTCCTGCAATCGAATCAAGAACACAAGTAAGAATGGGATGAATGCAATCTGAAATTGCAAATAAATATGAGGCTTATGATAACAAGAAGGAGTTCAAATCTTTATTCAAAAGGACTAATTGCCATAGGCGAACAAGATCAAGAACCTAGGGCCCTGGTTCACAGCAAGCGGCCTTGGTGGCACAGTTGTAGCAAAACAACAGTCTTTTTCATGAGGAAATCAAGAACTAAACAAAACCCAAACCCTAAGGAGAGCGATGACTACTAATTATAGAGCCCCAGATGTCACCCCCTAGACACGCCCCCTAATGGAATCTAAGACGATACACTGGCCCAACGGACCAAAAGACGATGTCGCAGCACCCTTGGCGGATTTTGGACACTGACTTGCTTCGATGATTCCGGTTGATTCCGAAGGGCGTTTGATGTGAGACCACTTGCATTGGCTTCCTTATATAATTAGCTTTCCATCCATATGCTGGATCATCAAAAATGGAGCCAGGACGCACCCGTGTGACCAGTTTTATGATAGACTAGTCTTGGAACCCAAGATGGGCTCGAACTTGATTTGGGTTAAAGCATCTAGGCCTCTAGTTGGGTTTCAAGTGATTAATGACAATACATGATTACTATGACTAACGTGTGTTTTACATAGGCAATTAAGTTAGGTCATGGTAATGGAGATCGATTGGGCAATCAAGGTGGTCATGCCCCTACGATGGAAATCGTTTCGGTTTTCAAAGGATGGACTGACAAGGTTAAGGATGGACTAGTTCTAAGTGTCAGTTTGGAGTTGAAGAGACACTTAGAGTAGTTTAGGACTTTGTTTTTCCTTTGGCCATACTATTAAGGGGGTATGGATGGGTAGCTTGACCTAGGTGAGTATAGTGGGTTAGGTGTGGTGCACACTTGCTAAAACTAGCACTAGGTAGCTCCAAAATAGCTCTTAGATCCAATGGAGCAATCTTCATTCACGTACGATCAAGAGTTGGAAGTGAATAGGAGGGTCAAATATTGACTGGGCACGCTGGTTCCGGTGTGACTAGGACGCTAGCATAGAGTCCGGTCAGTTCATTTGACCAAGGTGAAATCATCTGGCGCGACCGGACACTGAGAGGTGAAGTGACCGGACAATGAGGGCCAGCATCCGGTCGACTCCAGTAAGGTTCTAGAGAGGGAAAATCACTGACCGAACGCTGTTCGGTCAGTGCTGACCGAATGTTGTCCAGCGTCCGGTCACACTTTAAACACTGGAGTTCGGGGTGAACTGACCAAAGCATCCGGCCAACACAGACCAGACCGTCCGGTCACCCCGCAGAGGCACATAATAGTTCGTTTTTCAGCCGGTGTTATAAATACCACCTCCATTCGTATGTGGGGGTACTTTTGATCATTCCAACAACTAAGAAACACCTTTGAGAGTGCCAAGAAGAGCAAGGTCCTAGTGAGGTGATTGAGTTTTGAGAATCCCAAAGAGAGCCCTCATTAGTGAGATCAAGAGTAGCAAAGTGTGCATCCACCCTTCTCATTAGGCTTGTCAGTGGTCAAGTGAGAGTTCGTGCTTGTTACTCTTGGTGATCGCCATCACCTAGATGGCTTGGTGGTGATTGGGAGCTTGGTGATCATCTAGAGAGCTTGTGGATGACCCAACTCAAGTTGTGAGTGGTTGTGGGTGATTCACCACGACGGAGTGTCGAAGAATCAACCCGTAGAGAGCACTTGATCCTTGCGCGGATCAAGGGGGGGCTACACCCTTGCGTGGGTGCTCCAACGAGGACTAGTGGGGAGTGGTGACTCTCCTGATACCTCGGCAAAACATCGCCGTGTTCCTCCTTCTCGCTTTACTTTGAGCATTTACTTTGAGAAATTCAATTCTTGTCATTTACATTCCTAGAATTGCCATGCTAGAGTAGGATTGGAACTTAGGTTGCTAAACTTTTGTGTGTTAGATCAATAGAAACACTTTCTAGGCATAAGGGGTTAATTAGGACTAACCATAGAGTTTAATTATTGCAAAAAAAATTAGAATTAGGTCAATTCACCCCCCCTCTTGGGTATCTTGATCCTTTCAATTGGTATCGGAGCCCTGTGCTCACGTATTTAGGCTTAACCACCTAGTGAAAGATGTCTCATAGGGATGGACCTCCTCCTATCTTTGAGGGGGATGATTTTCTATATTAGAAAATCTGCATGGAGGTGTATCTAGAAGCTCTAGATGTTGGAATACTTAGAGCCGCCTCACAAGGTTTCCCAAAACCTCGGGATGCCGCACACCCACAAGACGATGAGTTGAATTATGAAAAATAGAATGCAAAGGCTAGAAACACCATCTTTAGAGGCATTTGCAAAGATGTGTTCAACTGGGTGAGGAACCACAAAGACACCCATGCACTATGCTTGGACATTTGTGCGCTCCATGAGGGAACAAAGAGTGAGCATGAGGAACGCTATCATCTTGTCATGAAAAAGCTTAACTCTTTTGAAATGCTTCCTAAAGAATGTGCTAATGAGATGTACTCATGTTTGAATGTTTTTGTAGAGGAAGTCAATGGGCTTGGACTCACTCAAATGCAACCATCCGATGTTGTAAGAAAGATTTTGAGTGTCCTCCCCATTGACAAATATGGGCATATTGTGACCATGCTTCATCAAGGTGATCTTTCCACCGCTACATCGACACAAATCTTGGGAAAGATCAATGCTCATGAGATGTACATGCACATCACACCACAAGATGGCTCATCCTCTACTAAGAAGAAAGACAAGGACTTAGCATTCAAAGCTAGTCAAGAGAAGGGCAAAGCAAGACTTGAGTATGAGAGCTCAAGTGATGATGAAGTTGATGATGCAAGTCTTGCTCTCATGGTGAGAAAAACCGCCAAGATGCTAAAGAAGCTCAACATGGCATCAAGTTTGATGGCAAGAAGAAGAAGTTCTTCACAAGCTCTAGAAGGAAGCCAATCATCGAGATGGATTGCTACAATTGTGGAGAACTTGGTCATCTAGCACACCAATGCACCAAGCCCAAGAAAGACAAGTTCAAGAACAATTACAAGGGCAAGAAAGATGACTCAAGTAATGAAGAAGAAGATGAGAAGAAGAAAAATAAGCAATACAAGAAGAGAGATGGCAAGAAGGACTTCCACAAGAAGAAGAAGAGTGGAAAGGCATACATCATCAGTGATTGGCTCACTGAACATTGAATTCATCTAGTGGCTCATCCGATGATGATAGTGACAACTGAGAAGGTGGCCGCCATTGTTATTGACTCTTCATCATCTTCACCGCCACCACCGCCATCATCCTCTACACACCTATGCCTTATGGCCAAGGGTGAACACAAGGTATCAAATGATGATGATAGTAGTGGTGATGAACATGCTAGTAATGATGATAGCAATAGTGATGATGATGAATATGAATCACCTTCTTATGATGATCTTGCTAGATTGCTAAAACAATACACTAAGATCATTATAAAGACTAGAGCTAAGAATGAAAGCAAGAAGCTAAGAATGATTCACTTTTAGCAAAATGTGATATAACGGAAAAGGCTAGTGTTGAGCTTAGAGAAGCAAATGATGCTATATCATCCAAACTCAAGGAGCTCAAATCTTCTAAGAAAGAGCTTAAAGAAAAACATGATAAACTTGAGAGGATACACAATGAGCTCATCACTAGCCACAACATGCTAAAAGATGAATATACTACTCTTAAGTTAATCATGATAATCTTGTTATTGCTCAAGAATATTTATTCAATGAGCCACATGATGCTACTAACAATGTTGTTAAGATTGATATAGCTACATCATGTGATGATTTGATTATTGAGAGCATTGAGCAAAGTTCTAGTAGCAAGGGCAAGCAAGTGGTTGAGGCCGATGATTATGATGAGTTTGTCAAGCTCAAGAATGACAATGAAAAGCTTAAGAAAGATCTTGAAGAGATCAAAAGCCACAATACTATTGTGCTAGAAACTCTTGATCATGATGGTGATTTGATTCTTGAGAATGAGAACCTAAAAGAAGAAAACAAGAAGCTCAAGGAAGAGAAGAACAATGATGCTCTCAAGGAAGAAAACAAGAAGCTCAAGTTGGAGAAAGAGCACCTCAAGATTGGATTGAGCAAGTTCACTAGAGGCAAGCATCTTCAAAGTGAGCTACTTATGAACACCATCATGAAGATGGATAGAAGTGGCATTGGGTACTTGGCAAACCAAGAGAAGAAGGCTCAAGCTCAACAACAACACAAGTCAAAGCCAAAGCCAAAGAGATGTTTTGAGTGTGGACAAGAAGGCCACTTTGCCCATGAGTGCCAAACTCCACCACCACAACCCTTGCCCAAGCATGCTAGACCTTTTGCCTTCAATGCTCACTACATGCTTAGAAAGGATTCTAGTGGGAAAATGAAAGTCATGTTCTTAGGACCTCCCAACAAGAATAGGCCTAAGAAAATTTGGGTAGCAAAGTCACTTCTTGAGAAGGTGAAGGGCCCTCAACAAGTTTGGGTTCCTAAAGCTTGATCTCTTGTGTGTAGGTGAACTACAAGACCGGTGGAAGTCATTGGGTTATTGATAGTGGTTGCACACAACATATGACCGGTGATCCTCGTATATTCACCTCACTAGATGAAGAAGTAGATGGACAAGAAAGAATCACATTTGGAGATAATTCAAAGGGCAAGGTTAAAGGATTGGGCAAAGTGGCAATATCAAATGATCATTCTATCTCAAATGTGCTATATGTTGCTTTATTGAGGTTCAACTTGCTATCCATTGGACAATTGTGTGATCTTGGCTTCCAATGCTTGTTTACCGAGAAGGAAGTTGTTGTATCTAAGAAGGATGATGATCAAGTGATATTCAAAGGATTTAGATACAACAACCTATATCTAGTGGACTTCACCTCCGAAGATGCAAATTTGAAGACTTGCCTATTCACCAAAACAACACTTGGGTGGCTATGGCATATAAGACTTGCTCATGTTGGGATGAGCTCACTCAAGAAGTTAATGAAGAATGATTTGGTGAGAGGGTTGAAGGATGTGAAGTTTGAGAAGGACAAGCTTTGTAGTGCATGTCAAGCCGGCAAGCAAGTTGCAAATACTCATCCAACCAAAGCTTTCATGTCAACCACAAGAGTGCTAGAACTCCTTCACATGGACTTATTTGGGCCAATAACATACAAGAGTTTGGGAGGAAATTTTTATTGTCTTGTGATTGTTGATGACTATTCAAGATACACATGGGTATTCTTCCTTCATGACAAATCCAAAGTTACATCATGCTTCAAGAAGTTTGCCAAGAGAGCACAAAATGAATTTGAAGTGAAGCTCAAGAAGATTAGAAGTGATAATGGGAAGGAATTTGACAACACAAACATAGAAGTCTATTGTGATGAAGTTGGAATCAAACATGAGGTCTCCACAACATATACTCCTCAACAAAATGGTATAGTTGAGAGAAAGAACCGAACATTGATCACTCTTGCAAGAACAATGCTTGATGAGTACAACACCCCCGAAGCTCTATGGGCGGAAGGCTATCAACACCGCATGCTATGCATCCAACCGCCTATTTCTTCAAAAGTTCCTTGGCAAGACACCTTATGAGTTGCTCAATGGGAAGAAGCCGGACGTCTCCTTCTTTAGGGTGTTTGGTTGCAAATGCTACATCTACAAGAAGCGACAACACCTAGGGAAGTTTCAAAGACTTGTGATATTGGTTTTCTTGTTGGTTACTCATCAAAGTCCAAAGCATATAGAGTATTTAATCATGCCACCGACTTGGTTGAAGAAACATATGATGTGGAATTTGATTAATCTAATAGCTCCCAAGGAGCACATGAGAATCTTGATGATTTAGGTGATGAACCATTGAGGGAGGCTATGAAGAACATTCCGGTTGGAGACATCAAGCCTAAAGATGATGAAGATGATGTACAAGTGATTGATCCACCTTCTTCATCAAGTGTGCCACATGATGGTGATAAAGATGGGAGAGTAGAAAATGAAGATACTCATGTCTCTCATGATCAAATGGTGGTACAAGCATAAGATGTTGATGCTCCACAACCTCCTCCTCAAGTGGTCAATAGAAGAAATACACCTCTACTACAAGATCATCCATAAGATCTCATCATAGGGAGTCCATCAAAGGGTGTAATGACTCGCTCACAAAAACTTGCTTCATTTATTGCTCATCACTCTTTTGTCTCTTGCTTTGAGCCTACTAAGGTAGAAGAAGCTCTTCAAGATCTGGATTGGATAAATGCAATGCATGAAGAGTTGAACAACTTCACCCGCAATGAAGTTTGGACTCTTGAAGAGCGACCAAAAGGTGCAAGAGTCATTGGAACAAAGTGGGTGTTCTGAAACAAGCAAGATGATTAAGGGGTTGTTGTGAGGAACAAGGCAAGACTAGTGGCAAAGGGTTCTCTCAAGTTGAAGGTTTGGATTTTGGAGAGACCTTTGCACTGGTTGCAAGACTAGAAGCCATCCGTATCCTCCTTGCATTTGCATCACATCATGAAATGAAGCTTTATCAAATGGATGTGAAAAGTGCATTTTTAAATGGTTTTATTAATGAACTAGTCTATGTTGATCAACCACCTAGGGTTTGAAGACCCTAGATATCCTAATCATGTTTATAGGTTGTCCAAGGCATTATATGGGCTTAAGCAAGCCCTAAGAGCTTAGTATGAGCGCCTTCGGGACTTCCTCATTGAGAAGGGCTTCACCATTGGGAAGGTCGACACCACACTATTCACCAAGAAGCTTGATGGGCATATCTTCATTTGTCAAGTGTATGTTGATGATATCATCTTTGGATCATCAAATGAAGAATCTTGCAAAGAGTTTGGTGAATTGATGTCGAAGGAGTTCGAGATGTCAGTGATTGGTGAGCTTACATTCTTTCTTGGTTTTCAAGTCAAGCAAATGAGAGAAAGGATTTTTATCTCTCAAGAGAAATATACAAATGATCTTCTCAAGAGATTCAAGATGGATGAATGTAAGCCAATCAAGACACCAATGCCAACTAATGGACATCTTGACCTAGATGAGGGAGGTAACACGGTTGATCAAACTCTCTACCACTCTATGATTGGTAGCTTGTTATATTTAACTGCATCTAGGCCCAACATCATGTTTAGTGTGTGTATGTGTGCTAGATTTCAAGCTAATCCTAAGGAAACTCATTTGATTGCCGTTAAAAGAATCCTTAGGTATCTTAAGCACACACCAAGCATTGGCCTTTGGTATCCCAAAGGAGCTAGATTTGAATTAATTGGCTATTCCGATTCAGGATTATGCCGGGTGCAAAGTTGATAGAAAAAGCACATCCAGGAGGGTGCCATTTGCTTGGTAGATCACTTGTGTCTTGGTCCTCCAAGAAACAAAATAGTGTGGCCTTGTCCACCACCGAAGCAGAATACATTGCCGCGGGTGCTTGTTGTGCACAAATACTTTACTTGAAAAAAACTTTGCTAGACTATGGTGTAGTTCTAGAAAAAAGTACCTCTTTTGTGTGACAATGAAAGTGCAGTAAAACTTGCAAATAATCCGGTTCAACACTCTCGCACCAAGCACATAGATATCCGCCATCACTTTCTTAGAGATCATGTTGCAAAGAATGATATATCACTAGAAGGTGTAAGGACCGAGGATCAATTGGCGGATATCTTCACTAAACCGCTAGATGAGGCAACATTCTGTAGATTGCGGAATGAGCTCAATGTTCTTGATTTTAGCAACTTTACTAAAAGATGAGCTTGTGTTGTCCCTTGCATTGTATTGTAATATACAACATGTTTAATGTTTGGTAATGCATATAGGGCTTGTCTAACATGGTTAAGATAACCGCCGTAAAGCGTGTGAAGAAGCTTAACCTTGGATCAAACTTGACAAGCAACTAGATTTACTTTCAAGTATTGCATTGCATATGCATGAATGTTGTTTTGTCAGTTTATCTTCAATTGCCCTCTTATTGCCTATTTTCTTAAAAAGAATTATAGCCTAAGGCAAATATTTTTGAAAAACATGAGGGTTTGAGAGAGGTCACTCATATCAGTCCCAATTGGTGTTTATTTGGATCTTATTCAAGTTGGGACTTGATTGGGAACAGGCAGCACTGAAGGACTTTGAAGATTTGCTAGAAAAAGAGTGACCGAACACTGCACCTGAACTCTGATGTCCAGCATCTGGTCAGTTCACAGGAGGTGAACTGCTGCTGAGAAGGAGTGACCGGACACTGAAACAGTAGTTCTTCTAGTGTTTCGATCAGAAGGCGATCCAGCGTCCGGTCAAGCAAAGAAGACGAAGTCGGGATCGACCAGGACTCTGGCTGCATCTGGTCAATTGGGATCGAACGCGTTCGGTCGCGATTCTAGGGGATTTGGACCTCTCTAGAATCGTCCGGACACTGGGTGCCAACATTCGGATCGCTGCCATCCGGAGTGTTCCGATTAGTAGAAAACATGCGGGATTCAATATCTTATCTCGTTTCCTTTTCTATCACGGTCGGGGGACCCCTTATAACCATACAGCATGCCATGTGACCTAACTCACCCGCATCCATGCTAACATCGCCACCTTCCCGAGCCACAGCACCGAGACCTTGCCCTAGAACTGCCGCCTCTCTGCTGTGCTTGTCGCCAAGCCTTGCCCATGCGCCCACACCACCGCAGCTCACCCTGTGCCATCACTCACCGGTATGCCGTGCCTTCTCATGCCTGCATGCCAGTCGAGCTCCCACAGCAGCAGCGCTGCCACTGTACTCTCTGCTCCCAGTGCCCTAATGCCAGCGCCTCTCCTGCCATCGTGTTCCACATGCCAGTGCTTCCACTGCAAACCCTAGCCGTCGATTCACTGCGCATTGTGAACCCTAATCTCTAGTTGCCTGACCCGATGGTTCCCCAATCCGTTCCTCTTCTTGTCGTTTCGCTGGTTCATCAGGTAGCAAGCCCTCATTTCCAATTTTGTACGTAATTGCTTCCTTCCTTGGGTTTCATATCTCTAGATGAATAATTAAAATTATTTGTATATCCTATCTATTCTATCATGCAGCGAGTCGGTGCCATTGAGGTCCTATTTGCACTTGTCAGTCAACTCAGGGCCAAGCTCGCGAGTATGGATCGAGGCCAAGCCTCGGAAGTGACAGTTGGTAGTTGTTTCTTGTTAGCGGTAGTTGTTCTTTTCAGATCCTTCAGATGGCTCATGTCAAGAATGCTAGAGGTGGTCCAAGGTGATGAGGATCCAAGGCGTCCGCCTCGCTTGCTGCAGATCCTAAAAGGCAAGGAGATAAAGAAGCTGGCAACAAGGAAGCGCAAGTATCCAGATGTAGATACAGCTAGAGTAACCACAATTGCAGCTGCAGCAGAGCGTGTAGAGGTAGGAGGTGCTAGGAGTGGAGTCCAGATCAGCAAATCAGCTCTCTCCATCTACGAGGGCTACACTAGAGCAGGTTGAGCGCCATCATGGTGGTCTAGCTGGGACTCTCATGGTTAGAGGACGGCGTGTTGCTATTGATGAGAGTCAGCCTTAGGTGGAGTCACAGCAGCAACCACAGCAAGCAGAGCAGACTCAAGGAGGGATAGCAGGCCGAGGAGATAGAGCAGGCACCTCAGCCACAGTTACGTCACTCTGGTCGTACCCGTGCTCTAGTTACACCGAGGCTAGAGACATAGCAGAGGGGTTCTCGTCCACCGCCTAGACCATAGGGTCCGCCTCCAGTGACACATCTAGATCTGAGGGCCACCACAACCAAGCAGGTGCGGCAGCTTAGGTTTATGGACTTTGAGCAGTGGTTCCTGCTGAGGAGGGATGATAGAGCTTTAGAGGGCATCTACACACCACTATAGGAAGACTTCTACAATGCATATCTTAATAGTGGGGCACTATTTAGGTCATAGAGGGTGTGCAACATTGAGTCCGTAGTAGCAGCAGCTGGAGAGCATATTCACCCCTACCTTGCATATCTACCAGGGCTGACAGATTTACTTAGACAAACAGGCTTATATGTTCCATCTTGGGTCCGTCAGTTCTATGCTACACTCTAGATTGACCCACAGCATAGATATATTCACTTTGCATTTAGAGGCAGAGATTACTGGCTGACGAGCACTAGGGTCAGGGAGATTCTTAGGCTTCAGGAGTAGCCTGTCAGGCTACATGAGGTTTGCTATGGACAGACAACACCTCCTAGATGCCCTCATGGTGGTATGGTACCTCCTATAGATCTAATCCACCACTGCTTTAAGGAACCTTTTGGTGAGGGGTCGAGCAGGACTCCTAGTGATCTCACTCCTACAGCTAGAGTGCTGGATGCTATTATGAGGAGGACCTTGATTTCCAAGGATGGGGTATCACGAGGGCTTGACTCGCATATAGTTATGGCTTTTGAACTCTCTGATGTAGCAGACTGTGTTTGACATTTGAGATCTCCTTCTATCAGAGATGGAGGATACTATTGTTGAGCAGTTCAGAGGTCACCGTCAGTTGCCCTATGCTCACTAGATCACATTTCTTATTCACTAGGGCAGTTATAGCGAGACCACCTAAGATGCTAGCTGAGTACAGTGGTGCTATGACAGAGTTCCTTGCATACAACCTGACTCAGATGATCCGCCATAGTACACTAAGTGCACCTAGCCAGCCACATCGTCGTCCAGAGGTGCCAGAGATTGCAGCCCAGCAGGATGATACTATCAGGGGCATAGCAGCTACTGAGGAGGAGCAGTTAGATGCTCAGTAGGAGGGGATGGTCGAGAGCGACCCCAGTGGCAGCTCAGATGAGGACTTCCGGGACATTCCTCAGATGCCTACACGTCGACATGACCATGAGGCCGATAGCTCTAGTTCAGCTCCACCTGCACCGCAGACAGACCCCGCTCTACTTGCTATCCTTGAGCAGATGAGGAAGGATCAGGCTCGCCAGGCTTAGGAGACCGCTGCCACTTTTGCATAGTTCCAGACTCGGTAGGATGAGTTCTAGCGATAGCAGCTATCTATGCAGCAACAAATGCAGGCGCTACAGCAGCAGCAGCAGGCCATGCATCAGCAGCAGCTCCTCATGTAGCAGTAGCTACCTGGGTTTATGCAACATGTTGTGATAGCTATTGGGGCTCCATCGCCACAGCCTTCGCCCTAGCTTGGTCAGACTGCCACCACTTCTATGACTCTAGCGTTACAAGCCTAGTGGGCTTCAGAGTTAGGGACAGCCACCAGTATAGTTTTCTTCACCTATAGAGCAGGTGTCCTAGTGGTTTGCTTTGCCAGTGCTAGCCCCACAGTTCACACCTCTTCAGACGGCCTTCACACCGGCTCAGACTTCCTCGCTGCTAGTGCCAGAGACTATAGTGTTTAGGAGCCTTAGAGCTTCCTTCAGTGAGTTGATAGGGCAGCCTACTCTTCCATATCTATATGTCCTAGGTCCTTCTATAGTTGCACCTATTACCGATACTACAGAGACACTCCCTTCCTCAGTGGCATCATTAGAGCAGGCTGCTATAGTTATACCTGTATAGTCTACAGCAGCTCCAGTCGTTGATCCGACCCATACCGCTTTAGCGTCGCTTCAAGCTACAAAGGGTCATACAACTCAGAATTCTGGATTAGATGATGATGGCACGTAGTTCCAGCTCGCTCCTCGTACCTTAGCACCCGGCTCGTCCGCTGCAGCCCCGCCAACCGACCCTTAGGTTTTGGTGTTTTATGCCAAAGGGGGAGAGGGATCGAGTATGTTAGACTTAGGGGAGCGACATATCTAGGGGGAGCTTAGTTTATCTATTAGCTTATCTATTACATTTGGAGTTTTTATGTGTGATACACTATTATGCATTCGTCGTGTGTTTTGTTTTATGCATTAAACTATATTTATATGATAGTGATATCTACGTGATTGTGATATATGACATGTGTGCTCTCTACTTTGAATTATTTATATGTCATATCACTTGTGTTATGCTCATTTGCCTTGCTTCCATGTTTTACTCTGATGCAAATGAGCTTTATTACTTGTACTCATGCTTATTTCATATCTTTTGAGTACATTATGTTGGCTTGGGTCATATAAGCTTGCCTAACTCCTTTGTTCTTATTGACAAAAGCTTATATGATCCAAGCATATTAAAAACCTCATCTCTTTCACATACTCAAGGTAGTATTGTCAGCAATCACCAAAAAGGGGGAGATTGAAAGCATCTAGGCCCCTAGTTGGGTTTCAGTGATTAATGACAATACGTGATTACTATGACTAATGTGTGTTTTGCAGAGGCAATTAAGTTAGGTCATGGTAATGGAGATCGATTGGGCAATCAAGGTGGTCATGCCCCTACGATGGAAATCGTTTCAGTTTTCAAAGGATGGATGACAAGGTTAAGGATGGACTAGTTCTAAGTGTCATTTGGAGTTGAAGAGACACTTAGAGTAGTTTAGGACTTTGTTTCCTTTGGTCGTACTATTAAGGGGGGTATGGACAGGTAGCATGACCGTAGGTGAGTCTAGTGGGTTAGGTGTGGTGCACACTTGCTAAAACTAGCACTAGGTAGCTCCAAAATAGCCCTTAGATCTAATGGAGCAATCTTCATTCACGTATGATCGAGAGTTGGAAGTGAATGGAGGGTCAAATACTGACAGGAATGCTGGTTCCGGTGTGACCGAATGCCGGCGCAGAGTCTGATCAGTTCATTTGACCAAGGTGAAATCATCTGGCGCGACCAGACGTTGAGAGGTGAAGTGACCGGACGCTGAGGGCTAGCATTCGGTCGACTCCAGTAAGGTTTCAGAGAGGGAAAATCATGACCGGACACGTCCGGTCACACTTTAAACACTGGAGTTTGGGGTGAACTGACCGGAGCATGTGGTCAACATGATCGGAGCGTCTGGTCACCCCGCAGAGGCACATAACGGTTCATTTTTAGCCGGTGTTATAAATACCACCTCCATTCATGTGTGGGGGTACTTTTGCTCATTCCAACAGCTGAGAAACACCTTTGAGAGTGCCAAGAAGAGCAAGGTCCTAGTGAGGTGATTGAGATTTGAGAATCCCAAAGAGAGCCCTCATTAGTGAGATCAAGAGTAGCAAAGTGTGCATCCACCCTTCTCATTAGGCTTATCATGGTCAAGTGAGAGTTCGTGCTTGTTACTCTTGGTGATCACCATCACCTAGATGGCTTGGTGGTGATTGGGAGCTTGGTGATCATCCGGAGAGCTTGTGGATGACCCAACTCAAGTTGTGAGCGGTTGGGGGTGATTCACCGCGATGGAGTGTCGAAGAATCAACCTGTAGAGAGCACTTGATCCTTGCACGGATCAAGGGGGAGCTACACCCTTGTGTGGGTGCTCCAACGAGGACTAGTGGGGAGTGGCAACTCTCCGATACCTCAGCAAAACATCGCTGCGTTCCTCCTTCTCGCTTTACTTTGAACATTTACTTTGAGCAATTCAATTCTTGTCATTTACATTCCTAGAATTGCCATGCTAGAGTAGGATTGGAACTTAGGTTGCTAAACTTTTGTGTGTTAGATCAATAGAAACACTTTCTAGGCACAAGGGGTTAATTGGGCTAACCGTAGAGTTTAATTATTGCAAAGAAATTTAGAATTAGCTCAATTCACCCCCCTCTTGGGCATCTTGATCCTTTCATTTGGCCTCCACCTTGGTGACTCGAACTAGATGAGCTTCGGGCCTCCTTCTTGGTTAGGACACCCTTGCTGATCTCCTCGTCCTCTATCTCCAAGCATGGTTGTATGCATAGAGCTCATGTCCTCATCAACAAGTTTTTGGCCCACACATATTCCAAGTTCTTCTATCTTTCTATGATTCCTTGCGATTTGTGCATCCCTGTCTCATTCATAAGCAGTTAGTGGCTGTTCATCTAGATTACAAAGGCATCTATTAACTAAAGCTTCTATCGAATGTCAACACAATAGATCAAGAGTATGCAAATAAGCGCCTAACTAGTAACTACAGCTTATATAGAAGTCATTAATCCAATAAAGAACATGTTAGCTACACTCAACTATAGGAAATATGTTACCCCATTGCTACCTACATATCCTTGGTTTAGTCACTATAGTAGAATTTGTGTACCTCTTCCTCTGTGTTCCCTTCGTCCACTATAGGAATTGGGGTATCTCTTCCTCCATGTTCCCTGACTATGCTTTAACGTCGGCACCGCCGTCTTGTCATCATGGTTGCGGAGTTGGTGTGACTGGCATTGATGAAGGGGTACTAGATCTGGCTTCGGCTAGGGTTTAGATCCAGTCAGGTCATGACAGGTGCTGAGGTAGGGGATCTAGATCCGGCTTGGACCGTCATCAAGGCAGTCCTTCCACCGTCAGCTGAATCAAAGGGGATCTGGCTCTGGCTAGGGTTCGGATATGTATGAGAGAGGGGGCATCTCGAGAGTGGATCAAAGAGGGAGTTGAGCTACTATGGGGTGTATGACCCTAGATACCCATGGCAGACCACATGGGCTGCACCCCTAGGAGTGGCCTAGCCCACAAGAAGAAGCCTTGCGGGGCACGACTCTGCTCGGCGCCTTCCGCAAGACATCGGGAAGACATCCTAAAGATACTATGAGATCTGTTAGGATATGTATGATCCCAAGATTATGTAATCAGTTATTACTTTTCGGTTATCTCTTAGATCTAACTGACTTGTAACCCTGCCTCCCAGACTATATAAGGCGGGCAGGGACCCCCTCTAAAATCACGGCATATCATATGATAGCTAATACAAACCAACAGACCATAGGAGTAGGGTATTACATCATACTGATGGCCTAAACCTGTCTAACTCGTGTGTCTCTGTTGCCTTCTTGTTCTTGATCTCACGCTCCTCTGCCGATCAATCTACCTTCATGGGATATCCCTCGGAGGACTACCGACGATATTCTGTCAACAGTTGGCGCACCAAGTAGGGGTGTGCGTGCTGTTTCCTTATCGAACAAGATGGCTTTTTCCGTAGGCTCTTCATCCCTTCTGCAGCCCGGCCAGATCTTCACAGTCAGATCCATCTCATGGGTCATCAACACTGACAAAATCAGAGAGCTCCTCGAACCGGGGTAGATCAGTTCTGTGCCGGCCACCCCCACACCTACAACTGTAGATCCGATCTCGGAGCCAATTCTAAGGTCTCCTTTAGCAATGACTCACTGTCCGCTTCCTCGCTAATAGAGGAGGCCGATCGACAACGATGATCTGATTGAATTCATAGATCGGGTTGGACTGAAGCTCGGTGATTGTCTCTCTGTCACCGAATTGGCACTAGACACTCTGGTTCAGCGTCGACCACCCTCTAATCTAGATCTATCGAAGGCTGCTCAGGAAACTACAAGGGTTACGGCCCTACACTTTGGGTTCTCCAATGCCGCCACGAGTCACCAACATGCCCTAAGGGGCAAACTCACCAACCAGGTCGCCATCCAGCTTTCGCTAGCCATCAACACGCTACACTTAGGCTAGAGCCCTGGGGCGCACCTCTAGACCATCCTAGAAGAAACTCTAGGCTTCGAGTCTCAGGGCTCTATGGAGACCCTCGCCGAAACCTTCTCCGATCAATTTCTCCTTCCACCCTTCCGGGGTGGTGTGATCTTCAACATCAGCATCGACAGCCCTCCTCGAAATGCCAAAACCGAGGAAGCGCGCGTTGCTCGGGAAAACCAAAACGTCAACCGCGTACAGCGGCTAGAAAACGAGGCAGCTATCGTGAGGGCCGAGGCTGCTCGGAATAATTGGCTTGACTCTCAAGGAAGACCACTCCCGCTCCACCGCGACCTCGACGATGAATTTCTCCGCATCGATGGCCACGACATCTTCAAGACTCCAAGCACCAATTTGGCAGTAGCCGCCAATGAGCTCGCTCGTTTCCCTCAAACGCCTTAGCTGACAAAGATTGCCGCCATACTTAAAGTGGCTCACTGTTAGGTCAATGAGATCCGCGAGGATCAGAGACCTTTGTGCTATATGAGCACAATTCACCGATCAGCTACGTCGTGGTCCAATCGCTGCCCCAGTCAAAGCCGTTTTGCCAACCAATCGCTACCTCTCTAGGGGGGACCCAGGGGGCATCGTGCCGAACACTATCGCCAGCATGACTAGGAGGTCAAACAGGATGCTAGAGTACATCTTAGCAACCTCCAGGATGCGCGGCGACATATCGAGCAACGTCGCTTTAGTCGCCATGAAGACAAAGTGCGTTGCCGCTAGGATTACGAAAAGGAGTATGGCAATCCGGACTCAGCCCTCAAGCCTATCCCCGACCATAATGCCATAGACAACAGTGTTAACAACCCTGAGGGGCCTCTGGCTTTCACAAGGGCACTCCGAACACTTTGGTGGCCCCGTGGTTTTAAGATCACCGGGGTCGAGCCCTATGAAAGAAGAATGAACCCAACTCAGTGGCTGCAGGCTTACACTACTACCGTCCGTGTTGTGGGAGGAGACACCAGCATCTTAGCAAACTATCTCCCCATCATGCTCATGCCACCCGCCATGAGCTGGTTCACCAGCCTTGTGCCGGACTCCATCGGCTCATGGGAAGAGTTGAAGAAAGTCTTCACCGACAACTATATGGCCACGTGTACTCGACCCGGCATGAAGCATGATCTCAGCCGCATCAACCAGAAGCCATCCAAGCTCCTCCGTAGCTACATTCGACATTTCTCCAAGATGAGGAACTCTATCCCCAACATCACGGAAGCTGAAGTCATCACCGCCTTTATCCGAGGACTCCACCATCATGAGCTTCGCTCCAGATTCAACCGCAAGCCACCAACTGGTATCGGCAAAATGATAACTACTGCCAACCAGTACGCCGATGCCAAGGAAGCGAGGTGTGCTTAAACAAGGATGCAGGCACTCAGCACCTGCCTCACCGCTACGACGATCACCCCGACGACCGACGTCACAGCAACCACCACCCCGACGACCGCAGCTATCATCGTGATAGCGGATGTGACCAAACAGGAGGGCACAGGCTTGGCCAAAATCACCGCCACTGGCCAGAACACATCATTGCCGCCATTAGCCAACCCTATACCAAACATAACTATGATGAATAGTACCAAAAGATCCTCGAAGACCCATGCCCTCTTCACAAGAATGCCAAACACAAGATGAAGGATTGCATTGGTCTGGCCAGGGAGTTCTAGGACAAGAGGCTCGATGACGATGCCAACGATGGAGCCAGAGGTTGCCTGACCACCTAGGGAACAACAACAACGCCTTTAGGACCATGATAAGGTGGTCGCCACCATCTTCGGGGGCCTCACATCCACTGAGAGTAGAAGGGAACGGAAGCTCGCCTGCCCGACGAGTGCTCGTGGTTGCCTTTAGAAGAAACTACCCGTGACCCTAGCTATCGCCCATGGTCTGAGGTCCCCATCACCTTTAGTAGGGCTAACCAGTGGGCTAGACATACCCTACATAGGGCATTTCCCCCTCGTCCTCGATGCAACCGTCTAGAAGGTGCTCTTTAGAAAAGTCCTTATTGACGGATGGCAGTGCTTTGAACCTACTCTTTGCCAGGGCCCTAAGGGAGTTGGGCCTCAGCAATATCAGATCTCACACCCTCGGACTCCTCCTTCTGTGGTGTGGTACTTGGAAGGGCATCTAGACCACTTGGAGAGATCACCCTACTAGTATAGTTCGGCACGGTAAGCAACTACCGCATCGAGCGTATCAACTTCTACGTCACCGACTTCGACGCCGCCTACCACGCCATACTTGGCCAGCCAGCTCTGGCCAAATTCATGGCCATACCACACTATGCGTATCTAGTGTTGAAGATGCCTTCGCCTGTAGGAAGCCTAGCTCTGTGGGCCAACCTCTCCGTTGCCTACGCCTGCGAGACAGAGTCTCGCTCTCGCCAAAGCCACCAATCTCTCCATCCAGATGGCTAGCGTGGTCGCCGAAGCCAAGATAGCACCTGCCGATGACATGGAAATTCCAGAGCTAGAGCTTCCCTACGCCTCCGCCAAGTCTAAGGAAATCAAGGAGGTCGGCCTCGGCCTCAACGATGCCTCCAAGACCATGAAGATTGGGGCTCACCTTGACCCCAAATAGGAAAGCGCGCTCATCTCCTTCCTACGTGCCAATGCCAATGTGTTTGCTTGGAAACCTGCAGACATGCCAGGGGTACCATGGGAGAAGATCGAGCACTCCTTGAATGCCTCGCCGACTGCCAAACCGATCAAGCAGAAACTCTGTTGATTCACGCCAGATAAGAAGGAGGCTATTAGGGTAGAAATAAAATGGCTCTTAGCTGCCGGGTTTATAAAAGAAGTGTATCATCCAGATTGGTTAGCAAACCCTATTCTCGTTCAAAAAAAGAATAAAGAATGGAGAATGTGCATTGATTATACTGATCTTAACAAACACTGCCCTAAAGACTCCTTTGGCTTGCCTCGGATAGACGAGGTTGTAGACTCTACCGCCGGTTGCGAACTACTATCCTTCCTTGACTATTACTCTGGCTATCATCAGATCTCCCTCAAGGAAGAAGACCTGATAAAGACATCGTTCATTACACCTTTCGATGCATACTGCTACAAAACTATGTCCTTCGGACTCAAGAACACCAGGGCTACCTATCAAAGGGCCATCTAGATGTGCCTCGACCAACAGATCGGCCGCAACGTTGAAGCCTACATCAATGATGTGGTCGTCAAGACCAAGACAACCGACAACCTTATCGCTGACCTTGAAGAAACCTTCGCCAACCTAAACAAGTACCGATGGAAGCTGAACCCTTCAAAGTGCATCTTTGAAGTTCCATCCGGTATACTGCTGGGCTACATCGTCAGTGCTTGAGGCATCAAGCCTAATCCTGACAAGGTCACCGCCATCACCAATATGAAATGGCCAACATGTGTCAAGGATATATAGAAGCTTATAGGTTGCATGGCTACTTTAAGCCGCTTCATATCATGCCTCGGCGAAAAAGGGCTACCTTTCTTCAAGCTCCTTAAGGCCTTCGAGTGCTTTTCCTGGTCGGAGGAGGCAGACTCAGCTTTCGAGCAGCTCAAGTTGTTCTTAACAAAGCCACCGATCATGACAGCGCCAAGGCCAGGTGAGACTCTACTAATATACATCGCCGCCACTTCTCGCATCGTGAGCACAGCTATCATCGTCGAATGCGAGGAAGCTAGGCACTGCTTACAAGGTGCAACGTCTGGTCTACTTTATCAGTGAAGTACTTAATGAGCCAAAAACTCGTTATCCTCAGGTACAAAAGCTGTTATATGCAATTCTAATTACATCGTGCAAGCTCCGACACTACTTCGAATACTACAAGATTGTCGTGGTCACTGAGTTCCCCTTGGGGGACATTCTTCGCAACAAAGAGGCCAATGGCCGCATCATTAAATGGGCTATTGAGCTCAGCACCTATTCCATCAAATTCAGAAGCAGACCTACCATTAAGTCACAGGCGCTCGCTGACTTCGTCGCTAAATGGACTGAGATCCAAGAGCCCATCGCCGCTGCTTGCCCCAAACACTAGGTGATGTACTCGACTGGCGCCCTTAACATCAACTGGTGCTGGTGCGGGCATTCTGTTCATTACACCAACCAAGGATAAGCTACGTTATGTTCTTTGGATACACTTCCCTAGCCTCCAACAATGCCAGCGGAATACGAAGCATGGCTCCATGGTCTTCGTATAGCCATTGAGCTCGGCGTCAAACGCCTGATGGTGTACGGGGACTCCACACTGGTTATCAACCAGCTCAACAAAGACTAGTCCTGTTCCAGTGAGAAGATGGATGCTTACTACGCTGAAATCAGAAAGCTTGAAGGAAAATTCTATGGCATTGAGTATCACCACGTGGTACGTGACCAAAATCAACTCGCCGACCACTTATCCAAGCTTGGTTCTTCTCGCACCGCGATCCCACCGGGGCTTTTTGTTCAAGATCTCCCGGCGCCATCCATTAAAGAAGATAAGGAAGTTGAAGAAGTTCCTCCTGCCGAGCAGTTGGTACTTGCGGTACCTTCACCGATCGCCGATTGGAGGGAGCAATTCATCATGTACCTCACCAGCGCCGAGGTACCCGCAGACAAGACTGAAACTGAACACCTAGTTCGTCGGAGCAAACTTTATATGCTGGTGGACGACAGCTTGATGAGGAAAAGTGCCAAGGAAGAGATACTGTAGAAATGCATCACCCAAGAGGAGGGAGTGAAGCTACTTCTTGAAATTCACTCTGGTTCCTGCGGCAACCATGTGGCCTCGAGAACATTGGTCGGCAAGGCTTTTCGAGCTAGTTTTTATTGGCCCACAGCCATCACTGATGCAAAAAGATCTCGTCCAATGTTGTGAAGGATGCCAATTCTTCGCTAAGCAAATACACGTGCCGGCGCAAGAGCTGCAAACTATCCTAGCTTCCTAGCCCTTTGCATGCTGGGGACTAGACATGATCAGGCCTTTCAAGCCAGCACCAGGTGGTTTTCGGTACGTATATGTCACCATTGACAAGTTCTTCAAGTGGATTGAATATAAACCGCTTGCCTCGGCTACTGCAAAGAAGGCAGTTGAGCTCTTTGAAGATATCATCCACAAATTTGGTCTACCAAATAGCATCATCACCGATCTTGGAACTACATTTACTGGACATCATTTCTAGGACTTCTACAAAGACCGTTGCATCTCCGTCAAATATGTTTCCGTTGCCCATCCAAGAGCCAATGGTCAGGTCGAACGAGCGAATGGTATGATCCTTGATGCCCTAAAAAAGTGACTGTATCAGAAAGAAGAAAAGCACCCGGGCAGGTGGCTCAAGGAGCTTCTAGCTGTAGTCTAGGGACTATGTACTCAAGCTAGTCGCAGCACTAGCATGACTCCATACTTTTTGGTCTATGGCTCAGAAGCCATACTACCAGCGGACGTTACTTTCTGAGCACCTAGAGTGGAAAACTATGATGAAGAGCAGGCCATGGCTGTTCGGTCTGAGGATGTCGATAGAGCCAAGGAAGAGCGCCTAATCACATGCGTCCATACAGCTAAATATCTAGAAGGCTTGCGGAGGTACTACAACCAAAATGTCAAAGGTCGTTCATTTGCTATCGGCGATCTCATTCTCCATAGAAAATAGAAGACTGAAGGGTTGCACAAGCTCTCTTCCCCCTAGGAAGGGCCTTATGTCATCAAAGAGGTTACTCGACCAGATTCTTATCGCCTAAGTGACTTAGAAGGAGTCGATGTTACCAACTCATGGCACATCAAACACCTTATACGTTTCTATCCTTCAAACACTACAGATATGTACTTTACAATTTTATATTCAGATAAGTGTTTGGTCTCCATAACTTGTCACCGTTTTGTCTCTATTGTGGTTTAACATCCATTTGTGGTCGCCGAACTATATGCTATTTCATGACGAACTCCAATATGTACTCGCCGTAACTGCGCCTGACCATGTTTTCTCCAAATCGCCGAACATGATTTCTCCAAATCACCGAACACGATTTCTCCAAAATCTCCAAAGCTAGCGCCAAACGATTTCTCCAAATCGCCGAATATGATTCTCAAATCGCCGAACACAATTTCTCCAAAATCTCCAATGCTAGCCCCAAACGATTTCTCCAAATCTCCGAACGATTTCTCCAAATTCGCCGAACAAAACACCGACAAATTTTCACCCAAAATCACCGAATAAGTTTTCTCCAAGTCGCCGAATATGTTTTCCACAAACCTCCAATGTATTTCGCCACATGTTTGCTCCAAAGTTGCCAAACACTTTGTCCCAAATCTCCAAGACCTTTTGCCGATCAGCGAGCAGCTTACTTTCTCCAAGACCTTTCGGAGAAGACTCAGCCTCTGATCTCTCCCTAAACATGCTACGGGCTCCACGCTTTGTGTTATGGGTGGTCCACTGTGGTTCCTTATTCGCGCCTATTCATCCTACACATCTACGGGGTCCGCGCCCCACGTTAAGGACTATGGGCTAGCTAAGGCCGAATGCTCAACACAAAACTAGTTTCTCGAACTACACTTATACGGTCTATATCTCTAAGTTATTTCGATAAACTACCGAGCAGCACATGTTCTGCTTTTTCCTCTCTATGGAGAAGACCCAGTCTCTGATCTCTCCCTACACATGCTATGGGCTCCGCGCTTTGTGTTATGGGTGGTTGGCTATGATTCCTTGGTCACGCCTCTTCTTCCTACACGTGCACGGGCTCCGCGCTCGACATCATGGACTATGGGCTAGCTGAGGCCATGGGGGTCGGTAGCGAACTAACTGCTTGGAATCTACTTATACTTCGTATAAATACTTTATGGTTGTAATAACGAAGATTTTTTCACTGAAATTCTTTCTGACCGCATACGCATGCACTTCATAACAATTATCATCTGTATAAGTATTTTTCAAGCTTTCGCGCATTCTAACTATACTGTCCAAAAATTATAGATGATGTCCACCAAGGAGATCATTGTGCTTCTCCACTACCATCAGTCTCTCTGAAAAGGTATATATCGTCAGCCAGCTTTTTTGCCGCGTCTTCCACCTCATCCTCCAGCCACTAGGTCTCCGCTTCGCTCAGCCCCTCGATGTACCCGCCCCCTATCGCCTCAAGGTCGGTGGCTGGATAGTGGGACCGAACAATAGCAAGGGCGTGGGTAGCGGCGAAAACAACGGCGTCGCGGTTGAAGCTTCTAAAGCTTTCCCACGCCGTCTTTGTGGCAGAACCTCCTAAATTATAGGACCCACATGCACTTGTCATTGTCCAACGACCTTTGACAACCATGCATATGTTCCTGGTAACTTATGAAGTCTGTCGGGTGTCCTCGAGGAACCCCGAATCATCCACGATTTCTAAGCAGGATCACATTACAGAGTCATTGTAGTATTACAACATTTATTCAAATATATACATCAGAGTAAAATAGTGGAAGTCTTACGATAACATAGTTTACAAACCAGTTGTTTCAAACCTTACAAACTAAGTTCGATAATTATTACAAACCATAGTAGAAGTGGAGTGACATAATTAACATAAACATAACACACAAAATAAGCATCCTGCCCAAGGATCACACATTCACTTATCGTCATCGATAGGAACAATAGTCATGCAGCAAGGTCCAAAACAGACCTGCTCATAAGGCTCACCTACAATAAGGGTCAACGAACCCTAAGTACAAAAGTACTCAACAAGACTTAACCGAAATAAAAACTGAGAAGACTCAGGAATGTAGGCTCAGGGATTCAAGGTATGGCTTTATCAATACTCAAAGTTCTTTTGCGTAAAAGCTCTTTCCAAAATTTTAGTATTTCAACATTTAAACTTCATAAGAACAATATATGAATCTGCCATGATCCATAATGAGATCATGAACTTCATATCAAACTCTTTCTCAAATCCAGCTCAAGTTTCAGTTATTAACTACGATGATGAATAGTGAGTTGAGTCTCCATAACCGAGGAGCAACGATGGTTCGAACCGATTATTAACACAGCTAGGGATTCTAGACCACACGACATATGCAGGCCCCCAACTTACATATATCAACCTACCCTTGGATCTTCTAAAACAAGAATGGGTCCGCACCACCCGAGAATACTGTACTCCACCAATCCGACTCATTGCCATGTGGGTACATGCTATTCCCGCCATCTCTCCACTCCTAGTGCGCGAGTAGCCATTCTCGTAATAGAATAGCCGAGTTAAGGCTTACCGGAGTATGTGGTTAGTACTACAAAGTCTCATCTCGTGCAATTCAACAATGGACGGACCTTAATCGACATAGGCAGAAAGAAGTCATTCACAAGACCTCCATGTCTTGTGGCTCTCACACACCGAGTCCGCCCGGTCTAGATTTATTACTTCCCATACTCATATCTCATGATTACATAAGTAACCAAAGATCCATTTAAAACTCTCAGGTAACAGGTAATCACCCGACCAAGCATGACTAAGCATAACTAGTCATTTATGAAAAAAACAGGTAATCAAGGTAGATATGGAAAAACAAGGTTGGTGATGCACCAATTAGGTTTCCATTTGACTCCTAATCACTTAATGCAGTATAAAAAAGTAAAAGCGATAAAATTTGTAAAACACAAGGTAGGGTTAAATGCATCTGGGGCTTGCCTTCGTTGACGGAAAAGTTAGGTTCCTGCGACGTTCCACAATTATCCGATCCGACCTCAACAGATGGATTAACCACCTCCGCAACTTGATTAACTACCACGTCTTCACCTTCATTCACTACACGTAGTAACAATGCTATGTTTAACATGATGCGGAATACGAAACATGATGCTTGATGATGGATGTAAAATTAACAATTCAAATACAACTTTCCTTCGCGGTACAGTTGCAAGTCAAACGAACTAAATCTTTTTCATAACACATACATCAATTACCAAGGATTGTTATCAACTAATGACCCAAGGTCATCACTCAATCCAAAATTTCAAACAAAAACCTAAATCATTAAAGGTTACTATTTGCTTTTATGAATTAATTATTTAATTCAAAATTATGAAATAAATCAACTTATTCCAATTGAGCTCAAAAGTTTTGTAAATGTTCATCACATGATAGCTAAGTGGAAAAACAATTTTCATAATTTTTGGATAATTAATTAAGCCTAGAAAAATCATGGAAACCCATTTATTAATTAATTGAGCAATTTTTATCACATTCAAAAAGTGCTGAAAAATAACATTTCATATTTTTCCTAAATAGTATTCATCATAGAGAGGTCAGACAAATTTTCATAATTTTTGGAGCTCTAAATAAATCTATACAAAAATAACAAAAATATGCACTATTCATTCAATTCTGAAAAAGGAAAAAATCATTTTCAAACTGCTGAGTCACTGACACTCGGGTCCCACCTGTCATCTTCAACCTCCCACGTTTGACCACGACGGCGACGGCGCTGACCGACGAAAACTCGTCGACGGCGAGTCCAACAGCGACGCCCAAGGTACCAAAACGTTCACCAAGACTAGGTGCACCTACTGACATCCCTACTTGCACCAATTATGGCCCTATACTAGCTCAACGCCGGCCATGGCAGGACACGGCCAAGCGGCTGCACTATGCCGGTGAAACAAGGCCAGTAGAGATCAAACAAAAAGCACAGGAAGGTTCAACACTCACCACGAACACGTTGGAGCAAAGAGTGAAACCAGAGAAGTAACGGTGACGCGGGTCGACGTTGACAGCGGCCATGGTGGAGCGAACTTTGGTGACGGCGGTGCTCAGGTGACTGTGATGGACAAAATGAGCAATCAACCGGTCATATAGCACCACAGCATCGAGACTAAAGCTATAGATACACAGAGCAAAGATAACAGCTCACCAGAAAGCTGCTGGCCACGACGGCGCAGCCACGATGGAGAGGTTGCCGGCCGCGAGGGAGAAGGGTTCGCACTACGGATTCTCATGGCGAAATCAGGTGACCACTAGTTGGATGGCTAGGCGCACAAGGAGTAGGCGAAGCTATTGAGCGCTTTGCTGCTATGGTGGAGTCACTACAACGACGGTGCGAGCTCGCCGGAGATGAGCAAGGGCGACAGGAAAAATAGAGCAATCGAAAGGAAAGTCAGGCGATGGCGTCTGAGCTTTATAGAGCGGCCGAGAGAGCAAGGAGATGACACGCAGTGGCCTTCTCCACGCCTAGCGCGAAGCCAAGGGTAGCCACTAGGCGCGTCTGGAACCGAGCAGAAGGTCGCCGGCGGTGGGGCGGTGGTCGTGACAATGTTCACCATATTTATAGAATTGCCATCTGTCTAAATTTCCAAATTACTCCCAAATTTGTATAACAACTCAAAAATCTCCAAAAATAAAAGTTGCTCAAAATCCAAAGTTCTACAACTTTGCTTTTATAACCACCCCCTAATTCGGTCTACATTTTGAAATGAACTTTTGAATTCAAATAGGGGACATTTAACGAATTACGCCTTTTCAAATTACTTCAAATTTTTCATAACAACTTTGAAAACTCCAAATACAAACTTTGTATAACTTGACAAGCTCTACACTTTTTCTTTTAGGCTCAACCCCAAAATGTGCTTAGATTTTGAAATGAGTTTTTAGGGTAGGATTTAAATGCTGAAAATAAGGGTTTTCTTGAAAATTCAAATCCAAACCAAATTTTGAACTTGATTCAAACAATACAATTCAACACATACCACATAAAGATAAACTTGTTTTAGTGTATTCATATCAAAATTTTCACTAAATGCCAAATGCTTTGCAATGCATATGATGACATGGCATGGTTTTAGTATTTAAACACCCTGAGGTGTTACAATCCTTCCCCCTAAAAGAAATCTCGTCCCGAGATTCAAAGCCATAGGGTAAGTAATGGAAAAGGAAATATGTCGTCGAGAACGCATACAAAATCTAGTCCATAAAATAGCTGAGGTCCCTTTACAAAACACAACTTGCAACAACCGAGCTCAACTAACAGTTACTCTATAATGACAGCAAGAAACTCTGGAAATTTTTCTAGCAAGTAATCTTCGGATTCCCAAGTAGCTTCTTCTTCGGAATGTTGATTCCATTGTATCTTGTAAAACTTGATTGTCCTTCTTCGTGTGACACGATCTTTCTGATCCAGAACTCAGATAGGATATTCGGAATAGGTCAAATCAGGTTCAAGTTCCACTCCTTCAACCTCAACATTCTGCTTAGGCACTCGGAGACACTTCTTTAATTGAGAAACATGGAGCACATCATGCACAACTGAAAGATGTTCGAGTAGCTTCAAGCGATATGCCACTTTTCCATACCTCTCTAAAATTTGAAATGGCCCAATATATCGAGGTGCCAACTTGCCTTTAACACCAAAACGAGTAACTCCCTTCATTGGTGATACCTTCAGATATACAAAATCTCCCTTGTTAAACACCAATGGTCTACGTCGTTTATCTGCATAACTCTTTTGTCGGGACTGAGCTATCTTCAAATTATTTTGTATTTGCCTAACCTTGTCTTCTGTTTCTTTCACAAGGTCAACTCCAAAGAATCTTCTCTCCCTGAGCTCAGACCAACTCAGTGATGTTCTGCATCTATGACCATAGAGTGCTTCAAATGGAGCCATTATAATGCTCTCTTGATAACTATTATTGTATGAGAACTCAGCCAAAGGCAGACATTCATCCCACTTCTTGGAATAGTTAAGGACACAACACCTTAACATATCTTCAAGTACTTGATTGATCCCTTTCAGTCTGAACATCGGTTTGTGGATGATAAGTTGTACTATACAGTAGTTTGGTACCTAACGAAGTATGCAAGTGTTTCCAAAAGCTGAGAGACAAACTGTGTACCCCGATCTAACACTATGGTCCTTGGTACTCCATGTAGACTCATGATTCTTACTAGATACATCTTGGCATACTGGATAGCAAGATATATACTCTTGACTGGAAGAAAATGTGCTGACTTAGTTAGTCGATCTACAATAACCCATATTGAGTCAAATCCCTTTGATGTCTTGGGTAGACCAACAATAAAGTCCATACTTATGTCCTCCCACTTCCAAGCTGGAATAGGTAATGTCTATAACTCTCCAGTAGATCTCAAATGTATAGCTTTCACCTTTTGACAAGTATCACACTTGGCTATATACCGGGCAATTTCTATCTTCATTTTGGTCCACCAAAACCTTTGTTTCAAGTCATGGTACATCTTATTACTTCCCGGATGAATTGATAACCTAGTAGCATGTGCCTCTTCAAGAATTGACTGTCGTAACTCAGGAACCTTAGGTACCACTAAGCGATTCTTGAACCATAACACACCTTCATCATCTACTTTGAAGCATTCCACTTTCCCATTCTTGATTCTTTCTTTGATATGGGCTATACCCTTGTTTTCTTTTGAGCAGCAATAATCTGATCTCGGATAGTGGCTTCAACAGTTATATTGGTTAAACTTCCTTGTTGAATTACCTCTATACTCAACTTTTCCATCTCTTGGCATAAAGTCAAACCCATTGTTCTTAATGTCAGACAATTGCAATGGCTCTTTCGACTAAGGGCATCTGCAACTACATTTGCTTTACCAGGATGGTAATGTACTTCCAAGTCATAATCTTTAATCAATTCTAGCCACCTTCTTTGTCGCATGTTCAAATCTGATTGAGTAAAGATATACTTTAAACTCTTGTGATATGTGTAAATATGGCACGTATTACCAAGCAGGTAATGCCGCCAAATCTTCAGAGCATGGACAACTACTGCTAACTCCAGATCATGAGTTGGATAGTGCTCTTCCTGTTGCTTGAGTTGTCTAGAGGCATAGGCAATGACTTGGCCTTCTTGCATCAATACACACCCAATGCCAATACCCGAATCATCACAATAAACGTCAAATGACTTCTCGATATTAGGTTGGGCTAATACTAGTGTAGTGGTTAACAGTCTCTTCAAAGTCTGGAAAGCTTCTTCACATTCAGATGACTAGACAAACTTGGCTTGGTTCTTCAACAACCTAGTGATGGACTTGGATACTCTAGAGAAATCTAGAATAAAACGATGGTAATACACCGCCATTCCTAGAAAACTCCGAACCTGATGAACAGTGGTTGGCGGTTTCCAATCAAGCACATCCTTAACTTTGCTTAGATCAATAGCAACTCCTTCAGCTGATAAGACATGTCCAAGAAACTGTACTTCCTTAAGCCAGAAGTCACACTTACTAAATTTGCCATATAGTTGATGTTCTCTTAAGTGGGTCAGGACAATTCTGAGATGTTTCCGCATGTTCCTTCTTGTTCTTGGAATAAACTAGGATATCATCAATAAACACCACCACAAACTTGTCTAGCTCAGGCATGAACACTGAATTCATCAGATACATGAAATGAGCTAGGGCATTTGTCAAGCCAAAAGACATTACCAAGTATTCATATAATCCATATCTCGTGGTAAATGCCATTTTGGGAATATCTTCAGGCTTAATCTTGATTTGGTGATAGCCAGACCTTAAATCAAATTTAGAGAAAATTTTGGCTCCGGCCAGTTGATCAAAAAGCAAGTCTATCCGAGGTAAGGGATACTTATTCTTAATGGTCACTTCATTCAACAGATGATAGTCAACACATAACCTCAAGGTCTCATCTTTCTTTTTCACAAAAATTGCAGGGCATCCCCAAGGTGATGAACTAGGTTGAATAAATCCTTTCTCAATCAACTCGTGCAACCGAGTCTTCAACTCGGCTAATTCCTTGGGAGACATCCTATAAGCTCTCCGAGAGATCGGAGCTATTCCAGGCTTTAACTCTATGTTAAACTGAACAACCCTATCTGGTGGTAGACCGGGTAGATCCTCAGGAAAAACATCAGGGAATTCAAAAACTACCGGGATATCCCTAATCTCCTTGACAAAAGTTGCACAAATTCTTTCCACTGATCTCCTTAAGGTTGGAAGTTGGATAAGAAGCTGAGAACTACTATCAGGCAAACTCACCCTTAATGTCCTATGCAAAGCATCTATAACAGCCTTATGCTGATACATCCAATTCATTCCCAAGATCACATCTATATCTTGATCCTTGTGAATAATCATGGTAGTGGGAAAAATATGCCCACCCAGGTTTATGGGTACCTGGTATACCATTTCCTTAGTACACAGATGTCCCCTAGGTGACTGTATAAAGAAACTTTCCTTTGTTTCCCTCAATTGGAATTGCATGCTTTACGACAAAGGTTCTATTGATGAATGAATGAGATGCACCAGAATCAAAAAGCATAATAGTAGGGTGATCGGTGATAGGAAACATACCCATCATCACTAGCTCCCCTTCCGGAATTTCTCCAGCTTGAATATAGAACACCTGTCCTGTCTTCCTCTCATCTTTGCCCTTCTAAGCATTCTGATTGTGGTTCTTGTTCTGTGCTTGACCCTGTTGTTGATTGGTAGGGGCCTTCTGATAATTTTGATTAGCCTGCCTAGGATACGGACATTCCCTGGAGAAGTGACCGTTCCTTCCACAATTGTAACATGGATAATTGTGACCCTGGGATGTTGGAGCATTGCCACTAGGAGCATTGGTCTATTGGGAATTCGGGTAGGTTATAGTAGGATGGACATTTGACTGTTGCCCGGCTTGAAACTGTGACAGACGATAAGGAGGACGATAATGGTTGACTGGATGATAGATTATCTTTTGCCTCTTTTGATTTCCACCAAAAGATCCAGACGACACACTCTTCTTTTTCTTGATCTCCATATGCTGCCGATACTTTTCCTCAGAAGCAATTGCAATATTCACTGCCTCATGATAAGTAACATTGGCACATGCAGTCATCATTGTCTGTAATTTGGTATTCAGTCCTCTCATGAACCATTTCTTTTTCTTGGCATCTGTATTGACATGTTCAGATGCATACTGTGACAGGTGATTGAATCTACCCACATATTGCATAACCATTTGATCCCCTTGCTTCAAAGCAAGGAACTCATCTAGCTTCATGGCCATCACTCCTTCTGGAATATAATGAGCTCTGAAGGTAGTATGGAACTCAGCCCAAGTTATTGGAATGCTAGCTGGTTGCATAGCCACTAGATTTGCCCACCAGGCACCTGCTGCACCTCTAAGTTGCTGGGCAGCAAACATAGGTTTCTACATCTCCATGCATGGAATAAGATCAAATTTCTGCTCCATGGTCTAAAGCCAATCATCAGCCTCCAATGGTTCATCTGCCTTAGTGAACACTGGGGGTCTTGTATCTGTAAAATCAACATACGTAGCCTCCTGCCTGTTATGATTGCGGCCACGGTTTCCTTGCACCATATTCTGATTACTCTGAGCTATCTCTCGAAGCAATCGAGCATTTTCTACGGTCACATGGACCAGTGCTGCTATAGCATTAGCTAAAGTTGGCGGAACTGGCGGTGGATCAGGAACACCACCCTCTTCATGCGAAGAACCAGGAATATCTGAAGCACGAGTACGAGGCATCTGTTCATAACAAACCAAACTTTACTCACAAGCTTTTATTGAGATATAAAAGAGTTCACTACAAACACAATTTACATTGGGTTTACTTATTTAAACACAAGCCCACACCTAAACAAGACTACTTAACTAGATCTCCTATTTTACAACTCTACTCTTCTCCTCGACCACATCAAACCTCATGATCGGTATCCATTCCAGAAACATTTCCGCCTTCATTATCACTTTCATCCACCATCACTAATTCTTCTGGATCTTCTTCTTCTTCTTCTTCCTCTTCAAGTTCATCATCATCAGCAATGATGACACCAGGGTCCATTGCATCAGCTTGAGGTTCATGATTTGGATCCAGGAGGTTGCTCAGCCTATGGACTTCTTCATGCAAAGTAGTATTATGTTCTTCTAAATCTTCTACATAAAATTCTAGTTCATGCGCTCTAGCTCTAGCTACATCTTCCCTATGCCAAGCCTCATTTCTCCCTTCCACCATACGAACTAACATACGCTCATAGTTCTTATGAGCGGTGGTGCTACACTTCAATTGCTCCTTTAACTTGCCCAGCCGGATGGTGTCCAAGGCTCTATCCCTAGTAGCCTATGCTAACTCTGTTGAAAGCCTCTATATCTCTACCTGGGGATCAGGCCTAGAGCTGCTACTGCTAGCACCGTCATTTCTAGGGGCAAGTTGGTGACGAGGAACTCCTTTAGGTCCAATGGACTTACGGGGCATTACCTTGGTGCGAGCCATACTGTAGGAAGCAAGATTATTCCAATTAAGACAATCTGATCAAAATCTAAAGAGTAACCAGGATGGATTACATAATTCAACCCAGACTCACTACCCAACCCTAGACTCAGGGTGAAGGAAGTAACAAGTGAATTAATCATGATGCATGAATCATTCTTGCGAACAAAAACATCAAAGCTTATAAGGTACATAACCACAGTTATTTTTATATAGGGCATAATAAGATTACTACTCCACCACACAAAGCCTTTTTAATCAATTAAGGAATGGTGAGAATGAAATAAGATAAGCCAGAAGCAATTTGGACCAAATTAACAAGTTATATCTATTTGTCCCAAATCATTTTGAAGTTTTTGTAAAATAATACAACAAAGACTTTGTAAACCTAGCTTGATACCATTCTATGGTAGAACCTCCTAAATTATAGGACCCACATGCACTTGTCACTATCCAATGACCTTTGACAACCATGCATATGTTCCTGGTAACTTATGAAGTCTGTTGGGTGTCCTCGGGGAACCCCGAATCATCCACGATTTTCGAGCAGGATCACATTACAGAGTCATTGCAGTATTACAACATTTATTCAAATATATACATCAGAGTAAAATAGCAGAAGTCTTACGATAACATAGTTTACAAACCAGTTGTTTCAAACCTTACGAACTAAGTTCAATAATTATTACAAACCATAGTAGTAGTGGAGTGGCATAATTAACATAAACATAACACACAAAATAAGCATCCTGCCCAAGGATCACACATTCACTTATCGTCATCGACAGGAACAACAGTCATGCAACAAGGTCCAAAATAGACCTGCTCATGAGGCTCACCTACAACAAGGGTCAACGAACCCTAAGTACAAAAGTACTTAACTGAAATAAAAACTGAGAAGACTCAGAATGCAAGCTCAGAGATTCAAGGTATGGCTTTATCAATACTCAAAGTTCTTTTGCGTAAAAGCTCTTTACAAAATTTTAGTATTTCAACATTTAAACTTCATAAGAACAATATATGAATCTGCCATGATCCGTAATGAGATCATGAACTTCATATCAAACTCTTTCTCAAATCCAGCTCAAGTTTCAGTTATTAACTACGATGATGAACAGTGAGTTGAGTCTCCATAACCAAGGAGCAATGATGATTCAAACCGATTATTAACCCAGCTGGGGATTCCAGACCACACGACATATGCAGGCCCCCGACTTACATATATCAACCTACCCTCGGATCTTCTAAAATAAGAATGGGTCCGTGCCACCCAAGAATACAGTACTCCACCAATCCGGCCCATTGCCACATGGGTACACGCTATTCCCGCCATCTCTCCACTCCCAGTGCGCGAGTAGCCATTCTCGTAATAGAATAGCCGAGTTAAGGCTTATCGGAGTATGTGGTTAGTACTACAAAGTCTCATCTCATGCAATTCAACAACGGACGGACCTTAATCGACACAGGCGGAAAGAAGCCGCTCACAAGACCTCTATGTCTTGTGGCTCTCACACACCGAGTCCTGCTCGGTCTAGATTTATTACTTCCCATACTCATATCTCATGATAACATAAGTAACCAAAGATCCATTTAAAACTCTTAGGCGACAGGTAATCACCCGACTAAGCATGACTAAGCATAATTAGTCATTTACGAATAAAATAGGTAATCAAGGTAGATATGGAAAAACAAGGTTGGTGATGCACCAATTAGGTTTCCATTTGACTCCTAATCACTTAATGCAGTATAGAAAAGCAAAAGCGATAAAATTTGTAAAACACAAGGTAGGGTTAAATGCATCCGGGGCTTGCCTTCGTTGACGGAAAAGTTAGGTTCCTACGACGTTCCACAATTATCCGATCCGACCTCAATAGACGGATTAACCTCCTCCGCAACTTGATTAACTACCACATGTTCACCTTCATTCACTACATGTAGTAACAATGCCATGTTTAACATGATGCGGAATACGAAACATGATGCTTGATGATGGATGTAAAATTAACAATTCGAATACAACTTTCCTTCGTGGTACAGTTGCAAGTCAAACAAACTAAATCTTTTTTGTAACACATACATCAATTGCCAAGGATCATTATCAACTAATGACCCAAGGTCATCACTCAATCCAAAATTTCAAACAAAAACCTAAATCATTAAAGGTTACTATTTGCTTTTATGAATTAATTATTTAATTCAAAATTATGAAATAAATCAACTTATTCCAATTGAGCTCAACATTTTTGTAAATGTTCATCACATGATAACTAAGTGGCAAAACAATTTTCATAATTTTTGGATAATTAATTAAGCCTAGAAAAATCATGAAAACCCATTTATTAATTAATTGAGCAATTTTTATCACATTCAAAAGTGCTGAAAAATAACATTTTATATTTTTCCTAAATAGTATTCATCACAGAGAGGTCACACAAAAATTTTCATAATTTTTGGAGCTCTAAATAAATCTATACAAAAATAACAAAAATAGACACTATTCATTCAATTCTGAAAAAGGAAAAAATCATTTTCAAACTGCTGAGTCACTGACACTCGGGTCCCACCTGTCATCTTCTAACCTCCCACGTTTGACCACGACGGCGACGGCGCTTGACCGATGAAAACTCACCGACGGTGAGTCCAACGGCGACGGCCAAGGTACCAAAACATTCACCAAGACTAGGCGCATCTACTAACATCCCTACTTGCACCAATTACGACCCTATACTAGCTCAACGCCGGCCATGGTGGACACGCCCAAGCGGCTGCACTATGCCAGTGAAACAAGGCCAGTCGAGATCAAATAAAAAGCATAGGAAGGTTCAGCAGCTCACCACGAACACGTTGGAGCAAAGAGTGAGACCGGAGAAGCAACGGTGACGCGGGTCGACGTTGACAGCGGCCACGGCGGAGCGAACTTTGGCGATGGTGGTGCTTAGGCGACTGTGATGGACAAAATGAGCAATCAACCGGTCATAGAGCACCACAGCATCGAGACGGAGCTTTAGATACACAAAGCAAAGACAACAGCTCACCGAAGAGCGCTAGCCACGACGGCGCAGCCACGACGGAGAGGTTGCCGGCCGCGAGGAAGAAGGATTTGCACCGTGGATTCTCGGTGAAATCAGGCGACCATAGTTGGATGGCTAGGCATGCAAGGAGTAGGCGAAGCTATTGAGCACTTTGCTGCGACGGTGGAGGCAGTATAGCGATGGTGCGAGCTCGCCGGAGATGAGCAAGGGCGACGGGAAAAACAGAGCAACGAAAGGAAAGTCGGCGACAGCCGTCTGAGCTTTATAGAGTGGCCGAGAGAGCAAGGAGATGACATGTAGTGGCCTTCTCCGCGCCAGCTGTGAAGCCAAGGGCGGCCACAGGCGTGTCTGGAACCGAGCAGAAGGTCACCGGCGGTGGGGCGGTGGTCGTGACACTAGTTCACCATATTTATAGAATTGCCATCCAGTCTAAATTTCCAAATTACTCCCAAATTTGTATAACAACTCAAAAATCTCCAAAAATAAAAGTTGCTCAAAATCCAAAGTTCTACAACTTTGCTTTTATAACCACCCCCTAATTCGGTCTACATTTTGAAATGAACTTTTGAATTCAAATAGGGGACATTTAACGAATTACGCCTTTTCAAATTACTTCAAATTTTTCATAACAACTTTGAAAACTCTAAATACAAACTTTGTATAAATTGACAAGCTCTACACTTTTGCTTTTAGGCTCAACCCCAAAATGTGCTTAGATTTTGAAATGAGTTTTCAGGGTAGGATTTAAATGCTGAAAATCAGGGTTTTCTTGAAAATTCAAATCCAAACCAAATTTTGAACTTGATTCAAACAATACAATTCAACACATACCACATAAAGATAAACTTGTTTTAGTGTATGCATATCAAAATTTTCACTAAATGCCAAATGCTTTGCAATGCATATGATGACATGGCAGGTTTTAGTATTTAAACACTCGATGTGTTACAGTCTTGCATCTTTCGATGATGATATCTGTTGGCGGTGGCCTGCTGTCGGGCTGAGGAGTAGTTTCCGGTTTGATGCAGTCGAGCACTGGTTTGATTCCTGCAACTACGGCATCAAATTTGTTCCTCTGGGTCTAGGCGTCTTGCTCTAGCACATCGAATTAGTGCCTTGACCCTCTGATGGTAGTCTGCATGCATTTTGAAGTTCCATCAAGCAAGACAATTACTTCAGTAGAAAACCTGACCAGGGGGTACTCACCGTTCAGCTCCTTGGTCAGTTTGTTTGCTCACCTTGTCTCCTTTCGCTTTCTCCTCTTCGGAGTTGCTCAATGGCCTAGCGCAGTTGACCGAGCTCCACGTCTTGTTCAACAAGTACATCATTCATCACCAAAAGTAATCATATCCAACTATGCGAGGCATTTTCTGGATCATACTGTACCTTTCTTCTCGTCGGAGATTTTCTGTAGCTTTTTCCAACTGCTCGGAAGCATCTTTAAGTTGTGTAGAGGCAGTGGTCAGCTGCTTGGACTTGCTCCGAAGTTGTTGTTTCACAGTCGCCAGGTGCTCAGATAGGACCCCCTTTTGGTATTCTAGGTCCCGCGCAGTTGGACTCAGCAAGGTCTCACTCAGCGCTAGGGCCCTTTGAATGTTTTTCTCCAAACGGTTCATTGCCTCCTTGAGTTTTTTGTTCTCCTCGGTGAGGGGCTCCATCCTCTTAATCAGCTAATAATGGTGCTCGGCAGTTCGAGTTATCACATGGAAATGCACAATGACAATGACAGAAGGACACCACCAATGTCAATGAAGAATATTCAGGATTCAGTATTAACCTCGATTTGCTTTACTACTCCACCGAGGGTGGATTTCAGCCTCCTCATTTCTCTAGGGGTGTCCTCTTCCTTGATAACTACCACTTCATCACCGCGCTTGCGAAGGATTCGGACAGATTGGGTTCAAGGCTCATCACGAATGATCTCCTCCACCTCGTCCTCCTCTTCCACAGTAGTAGGGGTCACCGTAGGGGGGCTCTATGGCTGGATAGTGGGTTCGAGCATGACCTACGACCCCTTAGGGGGCACCGTTAGCTCCTCAAGCGCCCCTGGTCTTGCCGACCTAGACTCTGTTGCTTCGCTAGCAACTCCAGTTTCAGCTCCCAAGGGTCCGGCGCTACCTAACGCTGCTTCGGGCATTGTCGCCGAGCTGATCTCTTCTGATGCCGGCCCCTCGCTGTCTCCAGCTCCACCCGCAGCGGTCGTTGATTTTTTTGCCGACTGCCAAGCACTGGGGGACCCTGACATAGGGTGGCAGACGTTACCTCCACCTCGGGATCAGCCCGAGGTTGCTCATCAGTCTGGGCGGGCGATTTCAAATCCTCCATGTGCCTTGCGCTGCATCGAAACATTTGGTCAATCGTCCAACAAGCTAAGATCAAATAGCAAAATAACACCTACATGAGGATACTTACCATTTGGTCTATCGATGCACTTTTTTGAATCAACGAGGCCTGTTCGAGCCCCTAGGTGTGGCTGTGGGGTTGACCCCTATGCTCTCGGGTGGAGGTCTATGCCTCCTCTACAGTCAACCTCTGCTCCACCTGCTGTTTTGGTGTTTCCTCCACCCTGTAACACTGGGTTTACCTCCACCTATTGCTCGAGGACTCCCGTTGCTTGCTCCGTGGGGATTTTTGTTGCCTGCTGCTCGGGGACTTCATCGCTTCCCCTTGGTTGCTCCTCCACGCGTGTGCTGCGTGAAGCTATTTGCACGCTCAGAGGAGGGGGAACTATATCTTTGTCGTCATTAGACCACTCAATCACCGCGGCCCTCCACGGACAAGTGGTCTGGTTGCCACCTAGTGATATACCGCCTGATTTACGGGGAGCGGCAGTCGCCGTTTTCCTCTTCTTTCAAGCTATTCGTCTGTCGCGGCCCAGTTTCCCCTAGGATTTCTCTGATAACAGGCGGAGATGCGTCGTGTGATCAACATCCAAATCTCTGGATTTTGATGAGATACCAACAGAACTTTCTTCAGGATGTACTGTTGGTCAAACGTCCACCGCCGATGGCCATTTAGCTCTCGGCACGTTAGAAAAATACACTGCCCTGTCCTACGAATGGATCTTTGCATAAGTAAGTTAGTTCCCTGCTTGGTGATCGACAGTTGAACAATGCAAGTTAAGATGGTTACCTGAGGAGGCAGGGTTCATACAGTTGAAGGCCTTTGTTTCTTTCGGCTAGCTAAATGAGGCGCCGTAGGTGAATAGTTCTATAGCACGGCTTATTACTTCTTTCCTTGACAGCCATTCAGGTCTCTCCCGGGTTCCGTCGTCGTCGCCCTTGTAGTCAAAAGCAGGGTAGTCCCTCTCTTTGTAAGGCTGGACATGGCATAGTATGAAGCTTGCTGCCACAAGTTCACCTCTCAACTCCACACCTTGAATCAAGTTAAGGAGCTCCTTCACTTGCTCCATGTCGATACTTCTTGGTCTCTCCGACCAGCTTCTTTAGTTCTTCAGGATATGGTGGACATCATAGCGGACGGCCAGGTGGTTTTGTTTCATGTAAAACCACTTGGAATTCCACCCTTTTAGGGAAGTGTTCAATGGTACGCTGATATAATCACTAGCCATTCCATCCCTAGAGCTACAGATTTACATCGCCGACCACCTTGGAGCCGCCACCACCTTTCTTCTTTAACCAAAATAAGTGTCTAAAGAGGTTGAAGTGCGACAGAATCCCAAGAAACGCCTCATAGAAGTGAATAAAGATCAAGATGTGCAATATAGTGTTGGGGTGGAGATTGCACAGACTAATCGACCAAAATACCAACAGATCTTGCAGGAAAGGATGAATAAGGAACCCCAATCCATGCCTGAAATAATCTTCAAAGACTACAACTTCATCGGTGTTAGGCATTAGAAAGGGCTCACCACTGGCTGGCCGCCATCCTGGCGGTGACACGGTCAGGAAGCACAGCCCGCCGTCACCATTCTTTTGAGCTCCTGCTTCTCCAAGTGCACGACAGCGTCCACTCTTCATCGCGACTGGCTCTGCCTCCTGCCTTCTTTGGGCTTGTTTTCTTCGGGTTCACAGGCTCTCCTCTTCGGTGCCATCACTCAGATCTAGATGCGGTCTAGGCAGTCAGCAACGTGTGTGGTTGCAAATCTAGAGGTATGGTGGCTGAGGCGGAAGATGAAATGGCAATAGTGGCAAGGGTGGGAGAATGGGGGGCAGTGGCACTATTATATACCACTTTCCCCACTTTTACAACTCAAGGGTTTTTGGGAAACTGTTCCCACGATCTGCGCCGCTCCGAATTCTCCGATGCGGCTTAATGGGCCATTACTCGGGTTTTTGCTCAACCGTAGCCCATGGTGCTCATTTATCTCTGCCTTCTATTACTCCTCGCCAAAATATCACCGACTGCTCCGCCATTTATTTAGGCTAAGTAACTGACACTGTACAACCGTTACTTCGGTTTTTTCTCCATGATTCGATTTCTCCGATAACTCTGCCTGCAGCATGGGGACTGGTGGCCTACTCCGTTGGTCTTTAATTGTTTTTCTATTTCTGACCCTGGCACCACGTGACTACATCACCTACTGTCAAGCTCGAGGACTAAGTGGGCACACTTCACCTTGCGGTGAATGTGCTTTGTCTCTTTCTGGGGCACGCTCGGGGACTGGCTTCCTGCTCAGCTGGTTTTGGTAGGCTGAATGTCCCTACGTCCAGTTTGTTGCTGCTTGTGTTATTAGCACCGAAAATGGTTCGTAGTAGGGGGTACAAGCGGTTGAGAGAGGGACTGGTCCCAAGTCTTTGATGGAAGGGTCAAAAGGATGTCAAGAGCCTAATAGCAGCTTGACTGTGTGTGATGTGTGTTGTTCGTCCTGAGTCCGTCCCTTCGTTGAAGGAAGCACCTCCCCTTTTATAGATGAAGGGGATGGCTTTACAAGTGAGAGGGCTCGGAGGCGTACACTACCTAGCCTTGTTGTTCACGTCTACCAAGCCTTGTTGTCCATTCTGATGGGTGCGAAAGGATGATAAGCGCCTACAATACTGTCAATGCCACTATAGAATGTCAGGATGGCTACAGAGTACTACCCCACGTAGGGTATGGACTCTGGTATAGTAGTTTTGACTTATGAGCCTTGCCCAGCCTTGCCCCACACACCTTCTGGTTCCTTCCGAACAGGGAGCCCCCGGTCGGATGGCTCTAGTCGGCCCTTAGTGCGCCGGTCGGAGAAGAGTGGTGAGCAGGCTTCCCGCGAGCCCTGGTCGCAGGGTCGGAGTCATGGGGGGGGGCGTCCGGAGGCTGAAGCGAATGCTCCGATTCGATGGACCCAAGGGGCCATGAAGCAGGTGCCGCTCCCTTGGGACCATATCGTGGTGATAGCATATCCGTCATTTGTGGATGACATGAGTCTTTTTATGGACCATAGTGGTTGTCGTATGTCTACGTCGGGTTTTGTGCCTAAGGGCTGAAGGCAGTGCCTACAACTCTGTAGGGTGAAGAGCATGCGCCCACAACACTATTTAGGCTCTGCTATGCCTGGAAGGGTCTAAAGCATCCATCCCATCGTTCCCTAGCAGTACTTTTCCTGCCGGGGCATAGGGTATGGTCCTTGGTATAGTGGTTTTGACTTATGAGCCACGCCTTGCCTTTCTCTGCATGTCTTCTGGTTCCCTTTGAACGGGGAGCCCTTGGTCGGATGGCTCCTGTTAGCCCTTAGTGCGCTAGTCGGAGAAGAGCGGTGAGCAGGCTTCCAGTGAGCCCCAGTCGCGGGGTCGGAGTCACGGGGTCGGAGCAGGAAGTAGTGCTGTGGGCGTCCCTTAGGCGAGACTGAGTCCGTCCCTCGAGGGTCGGGCGAGATGGAGTCAATCCCTAAGCTCTCGGGCGAGGTGGAGCTGGCCCTTATCCCTTGGGTGAGACCGAGCCTAGCCCTCAGGGGTCGGGCGAGGTGGAGTCTATCCTTAAGCCCTCGGGTGAGGCGGAGCTGGCCTAAAGGCGTCGGGCGAGCCGGAACCAAACTCCCATCATTCAGGCAAGAAACATAGTGGCGCCCTTATCTGTCCAGAAGTTTTTAACGTTCGATGGTTATTGGTTCCACCTCCTGGGGTACCCTGGTGTTAGGTCCCCGACACCTTGCTTCTAATGTTGATCTTATGGGGTATTCTAGTTTTTGTGTATGTCTAGTTACTAATGGTGCTAAGGATGGTATATTGGTGCACTCTGATTGGTATCACACTTCAAAGGTCCATCTCTTAAACCTTAGCATCATTTGGTAGACACTGCCTTCCCACATTTCAAATCCAAGCATATGTGCAAGCTTCAATCCAAACTCTTAGCACATATGTAGGGGGTGCCAATGCTACCATTTGGGGCTCATGAAACTTGTCCATATCATTTTACACATGGTAAATATGCTTGGGCAAGCAACATGGATTCAATTGAATTTCAATTCATATCTTTGTGAAAGGGTTATCATCAATTACCAAAAAGGGGGAGATTGAAAGCTCTAGTTTGGTTTTGGTGAATTGATGAAACCCTAAGTGCTAATCGAGTTGATCAAAGTGATTATGAGATAGGTAGCACATTCGAAGTGGTGAAGCAAATGGTGAAGATCATGATGATGGTGTGGACATGATGATCAAGTGCTCGGCTTGGAAAAGAAGAAAGAGAAAAACAAGAAGCTCAAGGCAAAGGTGATATCCATAGGAGCTTTTTGATTTAGTGATCGAGACACTTAGTGAGTGTGATCACATTTATGATCGATCGCCATACTATTAAGAGGGGTGAAACTTGTCATTAAATGCAGTAATCAAAGTGGCACTAGATGTTCTAACTCATTGCATATGCATTTAGATCTAGTGGAGTGCTAACACCCTTGAAAACATTTGTGAAAATATGCTAACACATATGCACAAGGTGAAACACTTGGTGGTTGGCACATTTGAGCAAGGGTGGTGAAATTGGTGAAGTGAAGGAGGTGATTGTCACTAGAAAACAGTGACCGAACGCTGGTCACATAGTGACTGGATGCACTGGTGCAGAGTCTGGTCAATTATCAATCTTGGTGGTGCGCTTGGGCTCTGTCCAGAGACTGACCGGATGTTGGCGCATGTTCGGACCGGACGTGTTGCCCGTGCGCCTGGTCGATGGTGACATAGGTGACTGAGAGAGCACAGTGAGGAGTGCATCCGATCATGGGGAAGCAGATGCGTCCGGTCACGTCTGGGTGGCTCTAGAACATCTCTGGACTCAACTTGATTCTAGGGTACTGCGGGCACCGGCGCATCCGGTTGTAGTGTGGTGGCAGCGTGGACATGCTTGATCTAACAAAGTGGTGGTGCATCTGGTCACCCTTCGGGTGCATTCAGTCTCCACTAAGTGATCACATGGGAGTTCTTGGCCATTGGGATTGGGCTGGTCAACATTTGAAGTGGGGACACGTGGACGCTGATCCACAACCGGACACTGGGGTGCCGCACATCCGGTCACTTTGACCGGCGTGTCCTGGTCACCCCAAGAAAGCTAGTAGTGAGGAGCCCTAATGGCTCTATTCGTGTGGGCTCTCTATTTAAGCCCTTGGCCGGCTCAAACTTATACTCTTGTCCATTTGCATTGACATAGCAACCTTGTGAGCTTAGCCAAAGCCCTCCCACTCATCTCCATTATTGATTCATCATCTTTGTGAGATTGGGAGTGAATCCAAGTGCATTGCTTGAGTGATTGCATCTAGAGGCACTTGGTGTTTGTGTTTTTCTATGGGATTCGCTTGTTACTCTTAGGTGGTTGCCACCACCTAGATGGCTTAGTGTAGTGAGGATTGTAGAGTGGAGGAAGGTGCTTGTCTCCGGCTCCAATTGTGGTGATTGTGAGGGGTTCTTGACCTTTCCTCGGTGGAGAGCCAAAAGATACTCTAGTGCATTAGCTTATGGCTTGTCTAATCCTCATCTTGTATTGGTTGTGTGGCACCCTATTGATGTAACACCCTAGTGTTAAGCATGCATTGGGCACTTGCAGTTCATGAGCACAAGCATCATCCAAGCATTCATGAGCATGAGCATAAGAAGCTTCATCTCACTCACTTTATCTTTTTCACATGTGATGTTGGTTATATACATATATATATGCTTGCCATTGTGTGTGACCAATGCATGAAATTGTTGTGAGGTCACAAAACACCTTAAACACCCCAAGTCATAGTTAATGTTGAAACTCCGATTTTCATGTTACTACTTTGACCAAAGGTGAATTATAGCATAGAGTGTTTGCATGGTAGTGCACCCTTAAGCAAAGTTGTAGTACTTGACTAGAGTAGAAACTTTTATTTTTGGGTCATGAGCTAATTCAGTGTCCTAACATGGTCAAATAGGGCTCATAAGAATCAACAAAATGCTATTTTCAACTTAGAAAAATTTGCTAAGTCATGAACTGACTTTCAGTTTGGATGTACCATACTTTGAAGCTTTGCATTTTGAAAACCATGGCGAATTAGAGGAAACTTCCTAAAGCAAAGTTGTAGACCTCGTGTAGCTCTACAATTCTTAGTAATGGAGTTTTTGCTAAATCGCCACAGATTTAGAGTTAGACAATCACAAAGTAGTGTTGTCAGACATTGTCATCGACTCTGATGGACGCCTCCACATGCAGTGTTAGTGGCCTACCGGCCACAAGCCATGGCCGCAGCAGTGGTGGCCATACACCAGCGATGGGCCGGCTGGTCAGGCCAAAGCAGTGTACAAAGGCACCATGCCCCTACTGCTCACTCCACTCACCCGCTCTCACTTCCTCCCTCTCGCTGTGCCCCGCCAAAGCAGAGCTTCGAGCTTGTTGCATCACCGCCATAGCTCCGCCATAGCCGTTCACCACTGACGTAGCTCCACCGATCAATTTGTCTTGGCCACAGCTGCTACACCATCACCTCCACCTCCTCAAGCCACCAACACCACCTCTCCACCAAAGTTAAAGCGACGTTCTGCTTCACTGTAGCTGCCATCACCATCGGAGCGGCAGCGTGCTCTTGGCTCACCATGCCCCGGCCACTCCACCGCATCCCCTGCCTTCCTCTTCTCCACTCTAGTGCCACGCTAGGCTCTAGATGCTTAGGCTAGATCTAGGGTAGACGCTACCGCCTGGTTGCATAGGAATGCATCACTGCTTTGCACGCGGCTGCCATGGCCACCATGGCACTCGTGCTCGCCGTTGTCGAGCTAGCCCATCACCTCCCTCCTCTCTCTCGCATCTTAGGTTGAGTAACCCTAGACATAGCGGATGGCTTGATGGAGACCTTCCTTTCACCGTTGTCTACCAGAACGGTGGGAGCACCACTATGTGCCGTGCGCCACCTCACGGTCGGAGCTCACCGCTGCCTCACGGGAACCTTAACCCACCCTAGATAGCTTCATTAGGATTCTGTGAAGCTGTAGGGCACCTAACAAGAGCATGTGATGGTCGAAGAATGATGGCGTACCGCTGCGCTACCTCCACCTTCTGCCATTGTCGTCGGCGAGCTATCTCCGGTGAACCCTAGGTCACGTCTTCACCACCAACCGACGTGGCTTGATGAGGGGAACATGTTGGTGTTTCCCTCAGTCGCCGGTGATCTCGCTGCCGGTGAGATAGGGCTTGGTCGGAGTGCCCTCCCCTGCCTCGGTATCACTGACTGTGTGGGTCCTATAGTCACTGACGTGTGGGTCCTATAGACCAGCGGGTCCCAGCTGTCAGCGGCTGCATTAAGAATTTGAATTTATTCTTTTTCAGAAATATAGGCAACTTTGAAAATTCATAAGTAGAGTTATAGATGTCCAAATTGAGTGGACCAAATTTTTTTGATTCATCATGAAGTGTACTATTTGATAAAAATATGAAACCTACTGTTTGGGATGTTTTTTAGGAGAATTAAATTGAGCTAGATAAGTGCTTTTCAATTGTTTCCAATCTTGTAAAATGCATAACTTGAGCTAGGAAAGTAATAAAATTGTGATTCCAATTTTGCTGACCTTGTGTTGACATGATCTAGCTAAGAAAAATACTAAACCTATAGTAAGCATACTTGAAATATGATCTTCCTATTTAATCATAAATAATTGCTAGTTTCTAGTGAAAATAAATGGGGTAAAAATACATGACTAATGATCATGCAAATTTTTACATAGTGATATGGTGCTAGGATGAATGTAAGAAAAATATGAAATCTGTTGTTTGACACTTTTCACTAGGCTAAACTATTTTTGCTAAAATAAGCCTATGCAACTTGTTATTTTTGTAGAGATGGCTATACGTATCCAAATGGCATGAAATTTGTACAATAGACTTTTGGGGACATATGTAGGCTACTGTAATTTTCTTAGAATTTATTCTACACTTTTGATATATTTTCCTTATTTCACCTTAGTGTCCTAATAAATTAATAAATGCATTTAAATAATTTATTTGGGCTTGACCATCATGTTTTCTAGAGTGTGTATGATGGCCTATGAACTGTTGGTACCATTGGTTGCCCAAATTTGATTGCTTGTATGCGGTGAAATATTAATTGCTCTATAATTTAATTATAGTGACTGTTCAGATAGTTTCGGTTGTTAAGTAAATTGCATGGGTAAGATGATGTTTGCTGTGAATCTTGTCAATAACAAAGTTGTAGATAACTTACTTATATTGATTGTGTCAAATTTTCATGGCAATAGGATAAATGGTTTGAGAGTTATAGCTATTAGAAGTTGGTCTGTAGAAATGCTTATTCTTTAGAATTTCTAGGATAGATCTGGGAAATTACTTTGTTTGGCCTTGATAACCATTGAATCATCTTGAGATAACTATAACAAAGTTGTAGGTAGTTTTATAAGCTTTCCTAGAAAGTCCAAGATAATAGTATTTGGTTGAGTAGAACTCTGGATATCACCAAAATAAGTAGCTACTGTTTACAGCAGGAAATGACTAAGTCAATTGTAGTTGTTTGTCTTATGTGATGCTTGTGTAGATGCTTAGGCTAATTGAGATTAGTTGTTAGCTGTAGGTTCTAAGCCTCTTACTGATGATGAACAACTATACCTTAGGTTACTAGAACTTGGTGAGTGTATGTTTCTTGTATTATAGAAGAGATATTCACCTACTCCGTAAAGATCAATTAGAAGAAAGTTATACATCTACCTTGCCAACAAATGTTAAACTTGTCATACACCTTGCGGATAACCATGCTCATGCATATACAATTTATCATATCATCTCATCTCTTATGCATTCATGATACTCATTTGTGCATATGCATGCAATAGGTTCCCCAGAAGGAGTGACTCTACTCGAGTTCGAACCCGAGCATCAGAAGGAGCAGCAGGCAGCCCAAGAGCAGGAAGTTTAGGCAGAAGGATGAGTTAACGTGGAAGATCTCCCTAAGTGTCCTGACCACCAACCTTCCTCATTCTTTAAAGGCAAGCCCCTAGATCATTTTAAGCCTCCTCTATTTTTACAAATATCACTTACGTCCTTTATGTTTGGTGCATTAGGTTATAGGAGTTGATTGAAAACACTTACTGCATATATTCTCCTTGTCTAAACAAATATATCTTGAATCCTTTGTAGGTCCTAGATCGAATATATGCTTAGCCTTGCTTAGACCCGTAGAAGTTGGGTGATTTCCTATCACCTGCAAGATATAGGCAGATATCTGATCACTGGTTGGCTATAATTGCTATCATGGAAATAACCATGTGTTGATGAATAAAAAGGAGACTGGGTGGGATTGTGATGGAGAAGCACAAGGCATGGAGGTCTTGGTGCCTATTTATACATGTTTGTGTCGGTTAAGGACTGATTCGCTATACTGAACTCATGTCATATTGAACTGCATGCCTAGCACTTAGTTGGCCGGATAAGTCATTCCGACCGTGAAGCCGAGTAGCTCAATTCAGGCTGAGCCATGGTAAGTGAAAGTGTGCACATTGGAGGCAGTAAGGATGTGTGGAGTGCCATTGGCATGAGTCGAAGGGCAGGCCTGGCCTTGAACTTCCTAGCAGACTAGTAGAATCTCTGAGGGTGTGGTGCTGATTGGACCTGCAAAGTTGGTTCTTGAGTTGTACCAAAGGTGACCCGATGCGACCCCGACTAGGAGAAGTATGGGTTTGTGTTAGGAATAATTCCCCTAGCTGGGTAGGAATCGATTTGAATCATCATCTCTCCCGGATAGTGAGAACTTGACTGAGCAGCGACAACATAGAGTAACTTAATGGAAACTTGATGGTTATGATGATGCTCAAATTATTACACCAGATATGGTTACTAATGCTTGTTAGCTTAATCAAGTGATTGCTCTAGTATATGTGCTAATCTAGAGATGCTTAATTGAATAGGTATTCAAATTGATGCTAGACGTACTAAATCTCCAAGTTATGTTACTTAAGCTTTTATGCAAAATGTTGTCGAGCTAGCTCCACCGATAAAGCTTTGCATACTCCTTGGTGTCATATTATTTTTGGTTTATGACGAGTAAGTCTAGCTGAGTACATTCTCGTACTCAGGGTTTATTCCCTCTTGTTGCAAATGACATGATGTATCAGGGGTACTAGCAAGAACTGCCTTCATCCTACCGTGGATGAGGACTAAACCATGGGGCATGGTACTCCTGAGTTGTCCCCTCTGTTCTGCTTTTGCTAGAAATGACCGTGGTACTGGCATGTATTTGGACTAAGTGTGATGTTGATGTCAAACTACTTTGCTTCTACTATTTGAACTTGGTTTGTAATAACTATGTGAACTCCGATGTATGTGAGATACTTGTGAACTATTTGTGAACTGTGATGTAACATGTGATGGGTTTGTTGAATCATGTACGATCTTGGTTTGTATGTTGGTTTGTTTGAGATCCTTCATGATTTCATCGGACTACCAGGGTTTATATGGGCTCAAGTATGATGGTTTGACCACTTCGGTGATTGCTATTGTACTTGTGCTCTTATAAATTGGATGGTTCTGTTATAGCTAGCATCGGAGCAAGATTGAACACTAAACTTGTCATATGGACATTTAAAACAAATGTTTTGTTTTATAAAATTAGTTTAACAACTTATAGCTATATATAGGTGTGTTAAAAACCTGAATTTTAAATTTAGAGTGTGCCAGTGGTCATATCCTTTATGCCCAGTTAAGGACTATCAGGTGGCTAAATAAGTACTAACATGGGGGGGTTTACTTTCATCATCCATACGACAGTGATATTGTATGGATGCCATTCACTTGAGTAGTAATGTATGGATCAATTGCTTCTACTGCCCAAGGTAAGAGTGGCAAGACCGCAAGGGTGAGCGTGTAGTCTAAGGGGAGATGTAGCTTTGGTACTATAGTATATATATGTCTCATATATATATACTATGGTATTTAATTGTGGGTTAGCTTTGATATGGCTGTGGATGCATATTTATATGTATATATATATATATATGGAAGTATTTAGTTGTAACCTAGAGCCCAGATTTACATTTTTGGTTATGTGATTGTTGGATTGGGTTGAAATGAAATTCTTGTGCAGGTACACTAACAACAAAATGTGTAGCCTGATTAGTTATATGTATTGAGAGAACGTATGTATGCCACCGTGTATGTCAGTTAGAATTTTAAATTTTTCCTAAGATTCATGAGGACATACGGAACGTGCATGCATCATGTTCACTCATGCATTTAGATTTATGCATTCCTCCCTCCCTTATAATTGCTTAACCCATTCATTAAATTTCTTCTCACGTATGATATCCTCTCACAAGAGTTGCACACTTTGCTACAGATGGCAGCACCAAGAGCCTCACCTTGTAGTGACACATTTCTGGCTATGTTTGGCACTCCTACCTTGCTGTGGAGGGTGCTAAACTTAGTTGGGTACGTTGAGCGGCCCTGCTACTTCTAGAGGGAAGTGGCAACTAAGGGGCAACCATGGTATGATGTGCGGGTGACCATTCTAGCCTGTGCCGACAATCGACAGTGGCAGGGTTGGAGTATTGAGTTAGATGGATAGTCTCCTTGGGAAGGTGCCCAAGTGGTAGCTTTGGTGGCACTTAGTGAAATCTAGTCAAAAGTTTGGTGATGAGCTTGTCAATGGTCTAGCTTTGGTGGATCCGTCGGTGACCGCTTGGATGCAGCCATGCGGTAATGCACTGGTGAGAGACCATGATGAGTGAATAGAGAGCTCTAGTGCTGCTATGAGCACTATGTTCGCCATCCTAAATATATTCTACTCCCACCAAGACAGCTACATCTACTGTATGCTAGAGCTCCAGCGAGCACAGGCCGCACAACGCTAGCTATGAGGGCATGTGCGTAGGCATCGAAGGGTGGCTAGAGAGGCTCAGCGAGAAGCCAATAATGCTATTATAGCTCTGGAAGCTCACCGAGGTGCAGTTGGTGAATGCTGTTGCAGAAAGAGATGCAGCTAGGGCTGAGTTATAGGACGTCCGTGTTGAGAGGGAGGAGGTCATTCGCCTTGCTGAGACTAGGTAGGCAGCTAGAATCTGGACTGTGTTTTAGCCTACTAGGTAGGCAACAGAGTTTGATCACATAGAGCAGGAACTCATATCTAGATTGAGGAGCTTCAGCTAGATGTTCATTGTCTCAACAACATGGTGCACCCAATTCTTCCTCCAGGTCCAACAGTGGAACAAGATCCCAATGTGTTGATTGCTGAGGACAATGGCATGGAGGTGGATGCCGAGGATGAGCCTAAAGAAGAGGTCGAGCCTTTTGAGGACGACCACGGTGATGGTGTGTCCGACATCGACAGTGACCACCCCGAGGAGTAGCTTAGCTATAGTATCAAGCTAGATGCGCTAGCTCTCTATCTTCGATCCTTTATGTAATGAACTTGTAATTTAGGTTTCAATCTTATGATGTAGTCCTTTGATGTAATCTTAGAACCTTGCATGTTTAATCTATGTTGTTGATGAACCTTCCTAAATGTCTAATTGGTGTGCTGGCAAGTAATTAGCATGTAGGGGATGCATTGCGTGATCGCTAAGTAATATGATTGGTGATGTTGTGTTGTGGAAACAAATTATTATGCCTCCATTTTATTGTATGAATGTTAAATTCTCTCCTAGTAAATTCAGTTTGGCATAATTATATAATTCCTCTATAATTTTTCTAACATCATCAATAATTACTTGTGGTTGCAATTGTGCAGATGACGTGCACTCATAGGGGAGCTGGTGGAGATGATGCGGGTGGTAGTGGTTCCCATGGGAATGACGAGCTTGCTTAGTTTGGTTAGTGTGGCTCTTTAGTTAGCCTTTGAGAGCACATTAACTTAGTGTAGTGACATAGCCATTGTGTGGATAGAGACTATAGAAACTAGAATTGTGGTAGGTGGCTTGAATTTTTTACTAGGCTAGTGCAACACTCGCTTCACCTCATATTTGTCTAACCGGTTTGTTAAGTGTTGTTGTAGAAATTTTTAATAGGCTATTCACCCCCTGCCCTCTAGCCATTAGGACCTTTTAGAAGGCCACGACCCCAAGGCTCGAGATCATGGCCACCGACTCCACAAGTAGTAAGACGACCAATGACCTAGGGGTGGTTACCAACTCCTATATGATGCCCCCAGGAGATTAGGAGGCTGATGACGAAGATCTCGACAAGACCACATCACACTAGGATGGCTAGCGAATCACCATTGTGCCTATAGTGCCACCACAACTAGCACAGTAGCACCATGTCACCCCATGCCACGATGTGGGCACAAGACCATGACGACAACCATGCCCTGGACATGCGCTACACCGAGTCAAGATGGCATTTCTTGCAAGCCATGTTAGCTAGGCTCCCTCCCTCAAGCTCATGACCCCCTCGGTCGAGAGAACCTCCTTCTTCGTATGTGACCTGGCCCTAGACTCTTTATAAGGGTAGCCAGGGCACCCTTCCAAGACATTGGACTCTTGAAACTCTCATTTGGGCTATCCATCTCCTAGCTCTAGCTCTCCTACCCCTTCCACCATTATTGCAACCCCATTGTAAGTATTCAGAGCATTCAAGCGAGGAACACGCACTTGATCATCTCTAAGATTGGACGTAGGGCTTCGACCTAAACCAATATAACTCCTTGTGTCTTTTGGATGCTACCATCGTCTTCCTAAAGCAGCACGACATTCGTATAAATTCACTAGTCGGTCTACCGAACATAGATAGTTGGCGTGCTAGGTAGGGGACAGTCACGTACTCTCATTGTTGAGAATGAAGCAATGGCTCCTCGCACCATTAATGGATTCACACGTAGAACGGCCCATGGAGGCCATGTTGACATTTCTTAGCATAACTACTAAAAATAGAGTTTTAACTCTACTCCTAGCAACAACAACAAAAATGTGTGTAGGTATTTACTTGTGACTTAGAATGAATATATATATAAGGTTCTGCAAGTGCACAGATAATATACCATTGTAGCACTTCACCCAGGGAGTATACCAGGTATCGTTATTTATATTTTACCATAGGGAAGAGCGATGGCTATAGATATTTACAAATATGTTTACTTATGATGGTATCATTAAGTAAGCATATGCTTTAACAGGGGTAAGCTAAATGATATATAAATGATAAATATAAAGTATTGATAATAATCCAGAGATAGAAATAGATACTCATAAATATAGCATAGCTAGGCTAGAGATTAGTTAAGGGAAGATTCCTAAGTCATTCCTACATGCTAAGTGTTTTGTACACCTCAAATAAATATACTATCATCTATAGCATAATTAACTCTTCATCTACACATAAGGAACATTACTAAGGAATATCAAGAACAAAGCTTGATTCCCTTCGCAATTAGGTCCTACTTGTTCTACAAATAGGGAGTGGACTACAAAGGACTCAACGAGAGTGTCACACTCAGTGATCTACCGCATGGTCCAGAATGTAGAGTGCATCCATAGGTAAACAGCATATAAGCACCAAGCTTACATAATGTCGACCACTTAACTCACTCGAGTACTGAGCTAAGCGCTTTGCGAACTTATGCATAAACTTAGTATCAACTATGACTATATCAAGCATATAACCAAAGCAAACTAGGAACATAATAGATAGAAACATAATATAGATTAAACACAAAGCCATGAATAATAGAGAATACAATGGCTATACTAGCTTCCGAATGACGAATCCAGAATCCTAAGCAGTAACCCAACTCTACTTGAATCTTACTAGCCAGCCTATACTAGAACTTTGAAGAATTGAAGATCTATTCTATTCTCTCTAGGAAATCTAAAGATGATGATCAATTGATATATTGACTTATGCCTTAGGGGGGTAGGGGCTGATATATATAGGGGGAACCATCAATTCTAAGCCTCATATCAAACTGACTTAAAACAATGGCATAGATGTGATCTTTAAGGCGATGGAGAACTAACATAGCGAAGAGGGACTGATATATGGGGCCACTAGGTAGGTCAACCTGCAATCCTCTCAGTGTCTATCGTGGAGCATTGCCTTCTAGTGTCTTCTAGAGTCTTCTGGAGTTATTTTCATTGTGGATAAACATGATTAAATTTGACAATTAGGTCCACCTTGATGGTTCTTAATAAACCCTTGCTGAAAACACAGATTCACCAAAACTCATGGAATTTGTTAGTTTAAACCCCTAAACCTATGTTGGTGATCATTTTTATGCATTTATACAGGTTTTATTGATGGTTTATGATGGATGATAACTACCGTCAACAAACTCCCCCAAGCTTAACCTTTGCTCGTACCTAAGCAATGCTAAACTCAGCAATGAATTAGGAGTTTTAAGATTTTTGAAAACATTGCAGCAACTCCTCAAAAGTACACATGCGTTCAAACAAAAATTTTCCTCTGGAATTAGAATAAACTAAGTTGACTTTCAAACTTATATTATCCTTCAACCATGGGGCTTCTTAGCCTTCACTTGGGTCTTGAGTAATTGAAAGACAGAAAGATCAAGTCAAGCACTATGTCTCAAGTTCTTTGTTCAACCATTATTCTAGAGTTCTTATAGGTTTTCAAAATAAAACTAAGAGTTTCCATTGTATGACACACTCAAGTCTCTCAATATATATGGTATTTGTGGATCCTCACCAAGGCAATAATAATGATATGCCTTTTTTTCCTACAACTAAGGGTTATGTGGAGCTCATAGGAGTGGAAATAACATGAAAGAGCATACTTGCAATCCAAAGAGAGTTGAGTCATACAATCAAATCAAGATGTGCATGTGTGTGGAATATGGTGGATATATATGGTCGCTAGCCTAATTCTACTATGCTCCTTGAAAGCTTATCTCTCTTTTGAAACTTGGAAATATTTGCAAGAAAATATGGGCTATCTTATTCACATTTCTTTCTTACTTTTTTGTTTTTTTCAGGCGGGCATCTAAGTACCCATTGTTTTAGATATCTTGGACACTTGTCCATTTTTTCAATACTTCTTTTTTATGAATAACTTTTGCATATCCTATGTTTCTTCTCTATAATAAAACTTTTGAGAGATAGTAACAAGAACTTGCAGCATTTATTTGGTGGATGGATGTCGATAAAATATCATCAGCAGTCCTTCAAGGGGTATCCCACGAAGGTAGATTGATCGGTAGAGGAGCGCAAGATCAAGAACGAGAAGGCAGTAGAGACACACAAGTTAGACAGGTTTAGGCCATTCAGTATGACATAATACCCTACTCCTGTGGTCTGTTGGTTTGTATTAGCTATCGTATGATCTGCCATGATTTTAGAGGGGGTTCCTGCCCGCCTTATATAGTCTAGGAGGTAGGGTTACAAGTCAGGTTAGATCTGAGAGATAACTGGAAAGTAATAACTGATTACATGAATCTTGGGATCATATATATCCTAATAGATCTCGTAGTATCTTTAGGATATCTTACTGATGTCTTGCGGAAGGCACCTGAGTAGAGTCATGCCCCACAAGGCTTCCTCTTGTGGGCTAGGCCACCCTAGGGGCATAGCCCATGTGGTCTACCATGGGTATTCTGGGGTCGTACACCCCACAGCTAGTCCCCGAGCACCTTGTACCTATTGTGCAACTGTCGTCTTGAGCTTGTTTCGAGTAGGTGCGAATAACGTTGAGCAGTCAAGCTCATGGTCCAACCACCATGTTGAACTGCCAAGCTGCGTGAACAGTCGCCTGAACAGTGTGAAACATTGCCTGAGCAGCATAACCTATCGCAGAGCAGCATGACCTGAGTACAGGCTTGCCATAAGGGTGTAAGGAGCTCAAGTTTATAATAAAAAATTTCTCCACAGTGGACCAAGTGTGCCCACTTAGAGTTCGAACAAAGTTGTAGGAGTCAATCTTCCTCTATTGGCATGTAGTCTTCGAGAAAAAATCCCGCACACTCACCGCGAGGTGAAGTGTGCCCACTTAGTCCCCGAGCCTAATAGCAGATGATGTAGTCATGTGGTGCCAGGGTTAGAAACTTGAAGAATAGTAGAAAACTAGCCGAGCAGGCAGCCAATCCCCGGGCATGGACCAAAAAGAGACAAAGCACATTCACCGCAAGGTGAAGTGTGCCCACTTAGTCCCCGAGCCTGACAGTAGGTGATGCAATCATGTGGTGCTAGGGTCAGAAATAGAAAAACAATCAAAGACCAATGGAGCAGGCCACCAGTCCCCAAGCTATAGGCGGAGTTATCGAATCATGGAGAAAAAACCGAAGTAACAGGCTATACAGTGACAGTTACTTAGCCTCAATAACTGGTAGAGAAGTCAGTGATATTTCGACGAGGAGTAACTGAAGGCAGCTGATAAATGAGTGCCATGGGCTGCGGTTGTGTAGAAGCCTAGGTAATGGCCCATTTGCCACATCGGAGAAATCAGAGTGGCACAAATCACGGGAACGGTTCCCAAAAAACCCTTGAATGCAGAATGGTGGGGAAAATCCTATATAATAGTGCCACTGCAGACCCCATTCCCACCTTTTCCACTTCATCTTCCTCCTCATCTCTCGCGCCACTGAATCCGCAACCACATTTGCCTCCACCACCGAAACCTAACCAAACTAAGAGATGGCGCCAAAGAGAGGAGCAGCGAAATCGAAGAAGATGAGTCCCAAGAAGTCTAACGTCGTGGCCCAACGCGACAAGGAGTGGGATGCCGTCATGAATAGGAGAAGCTGAGCTAAACTGATTGGTGGAAGCCGGCATTCTCCTCGATCGTGCGACCGACGGATGGTAGCCAGCTCTCGGTGAGTCCTTTCCCATGCCTCACACTAACAAAGCAGTGGTATTCGAAGACTATTTCTGGCATAGGTTAGGGTTTCTTGTTCACCCATTTCTGAGGGATCTGTTGGAGCTCTAGGGGTTACTTTATACAATCTCCACCCCAATACATTTTTGCACATCTCAATCTTCATCCACTTTTGTGAGGCATACCTTAGAATCCTACCCCACTTCAATCTTTTCTGTCACCTATTCTAGCTGAAGAAGAGAGGCGGCGCTGGTTCTAAGGTGGTCGATGGGGTGTATCTCCAGGCTCGAGATGGGATGGCGAGTGAATACCTTACCATACCACTGAACACATCGCTGAAGGGGTGGAACACTAGATGGTTCTACATGAAATAAAGCCACCCAGTGGTTCGTTGTAACACTAACCACATCCCAAAAAGCCAGAGGAGTTGGTCAGAACTACCGAGCAATGACGACATGGAGCAAGTGAATGAACTCCTCGGCTTGATAAAGGGCATGAAGACCAATGGCGGATTGGTAGCAGCAAGTTTCATAGTGCGCCGCATACAACCCTATAAAGAGAGGGCGCACCTAGGCTTTGAATTCAAAGGGGAGACCAACAATACTTGAGAGAGGCCAGAAATACTATCTAAGAGCGATGTCGAAGAGCAAACTGCCTGAGCTATTCGCTCTGCTATCCTCCTTCAGGCTGTCAGGGTAGACAAAGCCCTTCAATTGCAAGAATCTGCCTCCTTAGGTGAATGTCCTGACTATATGTTTCCGAGAAGTTTATTTATACTACCGAGCAATAAACTGATCCTACTCATGTGAAGATCCATTCGTAGGATAGGGTGGTGTATTTCTCAGGCGTGTCGAGAAAAGATTGGCCGCTGTCAGTGGATGCATGATGACCTGTTCAAATTGAAGAAATCTCCATCGATGTCTCCTCAGAATCCAGAGGAATGGATAGTGGTCGGACAGAGAGTCCTCCCCCGGTGTCGATGAAAAACCTAGGGGAAGAGGCCGGTGGAAGATGAGCCAGCCTAGAAGAAGAGGAAAACAACAACGACTACTCGCCACAAACCAGGCAGGATCTCTCTGGATGATGACCAGACCTAATCGAACATGAAGAACCACAGTGTTCGATTGGTCTGACGATGACAAGATTCTCACAAACCCTCCCCCGAGCATGAAAGGGCCTCCACGCAACCCATGCGTGGAGGAACAAACTGGGGTAGGTGAAGAAGTCTGTGAAGCTCCGACAAGGAGAGTCCCCGAGCAACGAGCGAGGGGGAATTGCTACGCAGCAGACGTTGGAAATCCCTATGGGGTGGGCAATGGAGGTCCCTAAGCAACAAACAGAAGTGACCCCAGAGCAGCAGGTGGAACTAAGGCTGACCAAGGAAGAGCGAAGAATTCCCCCACCAAGCACAGGAGTCGACCACGCGGCTACGCCCGGAGGCTTAGGCCGGCACCGTCAGTTTAAGAAATTGAACCGTTAGACCAAACCATAAGTGTCTTTGTGCTGATGTTACTTCGCTGTATTTCCCTTACTTTTGTTGTGACTGAATAACTGATTTGGTATAGTGCAAAGCCAACAACTGATCTAGCCCCACCCGCTCAGACTGAGCAGCAACCAGAAACTGGCCCTAGAGCGGTGGAGATGCCAGTAGATCACATCCAGGAGTCCCCGAGTGTTCGGGAGCACACGGGGGAGCCAATTGCTGCCCCTGGTGGGCTTGATAGCCACGAGCGACTGCCTACTACAGCGAACGAGTCAGCGACAGCACCTTCGACAATGGTGGAATCAGTAGCTGAAAAGCTTTCGGCGCCAAAGGAGCAAACGGCGGTCCCCGATACTTCGGAGGGCATGGTCGGACCTGCTATCCGACCATCGAGCCCCAAGGTGGTCCGCTCGGCTGCAATGGAGGAAGATGAGGTGGAGGAGATCATGCATGACAAACCTCGACCCCAAGCAGTCCGGATCCTCCGAAAGCGCATCGATGAAATAGTTATTATCGAAGAGGAGGACACCACCAAAGAGTTCAGGAGACTGGAGATTTCCCTTACTGGTGTGATGAAACAGATCAAGGTGAATACTTCGTCTGGAAAGGTCCTAGTCGTTTATTGGAATTTGTTAACGATAATGTCATCATGCATTTTGCAGGAAATATCTTGAGTTGCCGAGCAGTGCCGCCAGCTGATAAAGTGAATGGAGCCCCTTGCTGTAGAGAACAAAAAACTCAAAGAGGCCAGGAACCTCTCGGAGAAGAATATCCAGAGGGCCCAATGCAAATGAGACCTTGCGTAGTCGAACGCGCGGGACCTAGAATACCAGAAGGGGGTCCTTACGAAAAAGCTAGCGGTTGTGTCCGAGCATGTGCGGAGCTAGTCCGAGCAGCTGGCCACTATCTCCGACCAACTAAAAAGTGCTTCCGAGCAGCTGGAGAGGAAATGCGAATAGCTCAACAAGTGTATCCAAATAGAAAGCAGGTATGGTACATCAACGAATGTACTTTGGTATTGCTGAACAGCCGCATTTTTCGTTAACAACTGGTGTGCTTGTAGAGCAAGACACTTGAGCTCGGCTAGATGCTGCCAGGCCATCGATCAACTTCAGCCAGGAGAAAGCAAAGGAAGCAGAGCAGGACGGACAAACTTGCTGAGGAGCTGAAAGGTGAATTCCTCCTTGGTTAGAATTACTATTGAAGTAGCTTCCTTGTATAATGGACCATTATAACTCTCGCAGGCTATTCTCATAAAGCCAAAGCGCAATTCGACTGTGCTCGTGCAGGAGGCCAAGGTCCAAAAGGAGAATTTCGATGCTATAATCACCGCAATTAAGCCGGTGCTTGACTATGTCGATCTGGAACCGACCGCTCAGAACTGACGATAGGCGTAATGTCCCAACACCATAATCCATAGGTGCAAGGCAGCATGGGAGAACTTCAAGACCTTCAACCATGATGCCATTATGACCATCGCTACCCATATCCTCACGGTTGTTCGGTCCCATTACCCTACCATCGACCTTTAGTTGATAGGGGGTGGGTTCACCGAAGGACTGGACGACGCGGGGACACAACAGCTGGAGGACGAAGTGGAGGACGTAGTGAAGATGTTGGTCGGCGATATAGACCTATTTGGTGAAATGGATGGTGACGGCAAAGCTTAGTAATCAGCTCATAGATTATTGTCTGTAAAGGCCTGACAGTGTAATTAGAACGTGCAAAAGCGCAAGAAACAATTATTTGTCAAATAAATGCTATAAGGTGCATGTATATGTAATATATGCAGTTTGCTTGTAGTTTGGTGAAATAGTCTTTGTAGTTTCAAACCTGACGTGATTATGCGTAGTTCAAATAACATCCAAACAGTTGGTCTGCTACTGATCCCTATGGCCTTGGCTAGCCCATAGTCCATAACGTCGAGCGCGAAGCCCGTGCACGTGTAGGAGTAACAGACATGACCTAGGAACTGTAGCCGACCACCCATGACATAGAGCACAGAGCCCGTGGCACGTGTAGGGAAAATTGGTGACTGAGTCTTTTCCATAAAAAGCAGCACGAAACGTGTGCTGCTCAGCAGTTGTTATACAAACTTGGAGATAAAAGCAACATAAGTGGCGTTCGAGCAATGTATTCTATGTTGAACTCTTGGCCTTGGCTGACCCATAGTCCATAACATCGAGCACAGAGCCCGTAGACATGTAGGAAAAATAGGTGTGACCAAGGGACCGCAGCCGACCACCCATAACACAGAGCGCGGAGCCCGTAGCACGTGTAGGGAGAGATCAGAGACTGGGTCGTCTCCGAAGAGAATAGAAAAGAAAGGATGTTGCTCTCTGATCAAAAAATGTTTGGTGATTTGGAGAAAACGTGCTCGGCGATTTGGAGAAATCGTGTTCGGTGATTTGGAGAAAACGTGCTCGGCGATTTGGAGAAATTGTGTTCGGTGATTTGGAGAAAACATGTTCGGCGATTTGGAGAAAACGTGTTTGGCGATTTGGAGAAACATGGTCGGCGCAGTTACGGCGATTATGTATTGGAGTTCGTCATGAAGTAGCATATAGCTCGGTGACCACAAGTGGATGTTAAACCACAATATAGACAAAACGGAGACAAGTTATGGAGACCAAAAAACTTTACTAAATAAAATTGTAGAGTACATATCTAGAGTGTTTCAACGGATAGAAACATATAAGGTGTTTGATGTGCCACGAGTTGGGAACATCGACTCCTTCTAAATCACTTAGGTGATAAGAACCTGGTCGAGTAACCTCTTTGATGACATAAGGCCCTTCCCATGGGGAAGAGAGCTTGTGCAACCCTTCAGTTTTTTGTTTTCTACGGAGAACGAGATCGCCGACAGCAAATGAACGACCTTTGATGTTTCAGTTGTAGTACCTCCGCAAGCCTTCTAGATATTTAGCTGTATGGATGCAAGGTGATTAGGTGTTCATCCTCAGCCCTATCGACGTCCTCAGACCGAATAGCCTTGGCCTACTTCATCATAGTTTTCCACTCTAGGTGCTTAGAAAGTAATGTCCGCTAGTAGTATGGCTTCTGAGCTGTAGACCAAAAAGTATGGAGTCACACCGGTGCTACAACTAGCTTGAGTACGCAGTCCCCAGACTATAGCTGGAAGCTCCTTGAGCCATCTGCCCAGGTGCTTTTCTTCTTTCTGATATAGTCGCTTTTTTAGGGCATCAAGGATCATACCATTCGCCCGTTTGACCTGACCAGTTGGCTCGTGGATGGGCAACGGAGACATATTTGACAGAGATGCAATGGTCTTCGTAGAAGTCCTAGAAGTGATGGCCAGTAAACGTAGTTCCTGAGATTGGTGATGATGCTATTTGGTAGACCAAATCTATGGATGATATCTTCGAAGAGCTCAACTACCTTCTTTGCAGTGGTGGAGACGAGCGGTTTATATTCAATCCACTTGGAGAACTTGTCAATGGCTGACATATACATACCGGAAACCACCTGGTGCTGGCTTGAAATGCTCGATCATGTCTAGTCCCCAGCATGCAAAGGGCCAGGAAGCTGGGATGGTTTGCAGCTCTTGCACCGGCATGTGTATTTGCTTAGCGAAGAATTGGCATCCTTCACAACATCGAACGAGATCTTCTACATCAGTGATGGCTGTGGGCCAATAAAAACTAGCTCGGAAAGCCTTGCCGACCAATGTTCTCAAGGCTGCATGGTTGCCGCAGGAACCAGAGTGAATTTCGAGAAGTAGCTTCACTCCCTCCTCTTGGGTGATGCATTTCTGCAGTATCCCTTCCTTGGCACTTTTCCTCATTAGGCTACCGTCCACCAGCACATAAAGCTTGCTTTGATGAACTAGGCGTTCAGTTTCAGTCTTGTCTGCGGGTGCCTCGGCGTTGGTGAGGTATTTGATGAATTGCTCCCTCCAATCAGCTACCGGCGAAGGTACCGCAAGTACCAACTGCTCGGCAAGTGGAACTTCTTTGACTTCCTTATCTTCTTTGATGGATGGCGCCGAGAGATCTTGAACTGAACACCCCTAGTGGGATCGCTAGTGTGAGAAGAACCCTAGCTTGGATAAGTGGTCGGCGAGTTGATTTTGGTCACGTACCACGTGGTGATACTCAATGCCGTAGAATTTTCCTTCAAGCTTTCTAATTTTCAGCGCAGTAAGCATCCATCTTCTTGCTGGAATAGGACCTAGTCTTTGTTGAGCTAGGTTGATAACCAATGCGGAGTCCCCGTACACCCTGAGGCATTTGACGCTAAGCTCGACAGCTATACGAAGACCATGAAGACATGCTTTGTATTCCATGGCGTTGTTGAAGGTCAGGAAGTGTATCCGGAGAACATAACAGTAGCTTATCCTTGGTTGACGTAATGAACAGAATGCCCGCACTAGCATCATTGATTTTAAGGGTGCCGTCGAAGTACATCACCTAGTGTTTGGGGCAAGCAGCAGCTGATGGGCTCTTAGATCTTGGTCCATTCAGTGATGAAGTCAGCGAGCGCCTATGACTTAATGGTAGGTCTGCTTCTAAATTTGATGGAATAGGTGTTGAGCTCAATAGCCCATTTAATGATGCGGCCATTGGCCTCTTTGTTGCGGAGAATGTCCCCCAAAGGGAACTTAGTGACCACGGTGATCTTGTAGTATTCAAAGTAGTGTCGGAGTTTGCGTGACGTAATAAGAATGGCGTATAACAGCTTTTGTACCTAAGGGTAACGAGTTTTGGGCTCATTAAGTACCTCGTTGATGAAGTAAACCGGATGTTGTACTTTATAAGCATGCCCGGCCTCTTCGCATTCGACGATAATAGCTATGCTCATGACGCGAGAAGTGGCGGCGATGTATATTAGCAGATTCTCATCTAGCCTTGGTGCTGTCATGATCGGCGACTTTGTTAAGAACAACTTGAGCTGCTCAAAAGCTGAGTCTGCCTCCACCGACCAGGAAAAGCGCTCGGAGGCCTTGAGGAGCTTGAAGAAAGGTAGCCCTTTTTCGCTGAGGCGTGATATGAAGCGGCTTAAAGCAACCATGCAACCTATAAGCTTCTGTATATCCTTGATGCGTGTATAGCCTTGAGCACTGACAATGTAGCACAACAGTATACCATATGGAACTCCAAAGATGCACTTTGAAGCATTCAACTTCCATCGGTACTTGTTCAGGTTGGCAAAGGTTTCTTCGAGGTCGGCGATAAGGTTGTCGGCTATCTTGGTCTTGACGACCACATCATTGATGTAGGCTTTGATGTTGTGACCGATCTATTGGTCGAGGCACATTTGGATGGCCCTTTGATAGGTAGCCCCTGGCATTCTTAAGTCCGAAGGACATAGTTTTGTAGCAAGTATGCACCAAAAGGCGTAATGAATGATGTCTTGATCTAGTCTTCTTCCTTGAGGGAGATTTGATGATAGCCGGAGTAACAGTCAAGGAAGGAGAGTAGTTTGTAGCTGGTGGTAGAGTCTACAACCTCATTTATTTGAGGCAAGCCAAAGGGGTCTTTAGGGCTAGTGTTTGTTAAGATCAGTATAATCAAGCACATTCTCCATTCTTTATTCTTTTTTCAAACAAGAATAGGGTTCGCTAACCAATCTGGATGATACACTTCTTTTATAAACCTGGCAGCTAAGAGTCATTTTATTTCTACCCTAATAGCCTCCTTCTTGTCTGGCATGAATTGGCGGAGTTTCTGCTTGATCAGTTTGGTGGTCGGCAAGACATTCAAGGAGTGCTCGATCTTCTCCCATGGTATCCCCGACATGTCTGCAGGTTTCCAAGCAAACACATCAGCATTGGCACATAGGAAGGAGATGAGTGCGCTTTCCTATTTGGGGTCAAGGTGAGCCCCAATCTTCATGGTCTTGGAGGCGTCATCGAGGCTGAGGCCGACCTCCTTGATTTCCTTGGACTTGGTGGAGGCACGGAGAAGCTCTAGCTCTGGAATCTCCATGTCATCAGCGGGTGCTGTCTTGGCTTCGGCAACCACACTAGCCATCTAGATTGAGAGGTCGGTGGCTTTGGTGAGAGCGATACTCTCTATCTCGCAGGCATAGGCAACGGAGAGGTTGGCCCGCAGAGCCTGGACTCCTGTAGGCGAAGGCATCTTCAACACTAGATACGCGTAGTGTGGTATAGCCATGAATTTGGCTAGAGCTAGCCAGCCAAGTATGGCATGGTAGGTGGTGTCGAAGTCGGCGATGTAGAAGTTGATATGCTCGATGCGGTAGTTGCTTGCCGTGCCGAACTGTACTGGTAGGGTGATCTCTCCAAGTGGTCTAGATGCCCTTCTAGGTACCACACCCCAGAAGGAGGAGTCCAAGGGTGTGAGATCTGATATCGTGAGACCCAACTCCCTTAGGGACCTAGCAAAGAGTAGGTTCAAAGCACTGCCACCGTCAATAAGGACTTTTTTGAAGAGCACCTTCTAGACGGTTGTGTCGAGGACGAGGGGGAAACGCCCTATGTAGGGTATGTCTACCCACTGGTCAGCCCTACTGAAGGTGATGGGGACCTCGGACCATGGGCGATAGCTAGGGTCGGTGGTGGTTTCCTCCAAAGTGACAGTGAGCTTCCATTCCTTTCTACTCTCAGTGGAGGCGAGGCCCCTAAAAATGGTGGTGACCACCTTATTGTGGTCCTAAAAGGCGTTGTTGTTGCCCCCAGGTGGTCAGGCGACCTCCAGCTCCATCGTTGGCTGTCGTCATCAAGCCTCTTGTCCTAGAACTCCCTAGCTAGACCAATGTAGTCAGTTCATCTTGTGTTTGGCAGTTCTTGTGAAGAGGGCATAGGTCGTCGAGGATCTTTTGGTACTGTTCGTCATAGTTACACTTGGCGCGAGGTTGACTAATGGCAAGCGACGATGTGTTCTGGCCGGCGGTGGCAATTTTGGCTAGGCCTATGTCCTCCTATTTCGATCATGGCCGCTATCGCGATGGTAGCTGCGGTCGTTGGGGCAGCGGTCGCTGTGACAGTCGGTCGTCGAGGCGATCATCGTAGTGGTGAGGCGGGTGCTGAGTGCCTGCATCCTCGTTGAAGCGCACCTCAGCTTCCTCAGCATCGGCGTACTAGTTGGTGGTAGTTATCATTTCAGCCGATATCGGTGGGCAGGCTTACGATTGAATTTAGAGTGAAGCTTGCGATGGTGGAGTCCTCGAATAAAGGCGGTGATGACTTCAGTTTCTGTGATGTTGGGGATAGAGTTCCTCATCTCAGAGAAACGCCGGATGTAACTATGGAGGAGCTCAGATGGCTTCTAGTTGATGCAGCTGAGATCATGCTTCATGCCGGGTCGAGTACACATGGCCATATAGTTGTCGGTGAAGACTTTCCTCAACTCTTCCCATGACCCGGTGGAGTCCAGTGCAAGGCTGGTAAACCAGCTCATGACGGGTGGCATGAGCATGACGGGGAGATAATTTGCCATGATGATGGTGTCTCCTCCTACGGCATGGACAGCAGTGGCATAAGCCTACAACCACTAAGTTGGGTTCATTCTTCCTTCACAGGGCTCAACCCCGGTGATCTTAAAACCATGGGGCCACCGAAGCACTCGGAGTGCCCTTGTAAAAGCTGGAGGCCCCTCAGGGTTGTCGACACCATCGTTTGTGGCGTTGTGGTCAGGGATAGGCTTGAGGGCTGAGTCTAGGTTACCGTACTCCTTTTCATAATCCTAGCGGCGACACACTTCATCTTCATGGCGACCAAAGCAACTGTTGCTCGATACGTCGTCGTGCATCCTGGAGGTTGCTGAGATGTACTCTAGCATCCTGTTCGACCTCCTGGTCATGCTGGCGATGGTGTTCGGCGTGATGCCCCCTAGGTCCCCCTAGAGAGGTGGCGACTGGTCGGCAAAACGGCTTTGACTGGGGCGGCAATTAGATCTCAGCGCAGCTGATCGGTGAATCATGCTCATAGAGCACGAAGGTCTCTAATCCTCACAAATCTCATTGACCTGACAGTGAGCCGCTTTAAGCATGGCAGCGATCTTGGCGAGCTTGGGCGTTTGAGGGAAATGAGCAAGCTCATTGGCGGCTACTGCCAAATTGGCGCTTGGAGTCTTGAAGACGTTGTGGCCGTCGACGTGGAGAAATTCTTCATCAAGGTTGCGGTGGAGCGGAAGCAGGTCTTCCTTGAGAATCAATGCCAATTATTCCGAGCAGCCTCAGCCCTCACGATGGCTGCCTCATTTTCTCGCCGCTACGCACAGTTGACATTCCGGTTCTCCTGATCAACGCGCTCCTCCTTGGTTTCGCTGTTCCGAGGAGGGCTATCGATGCTGACATTGAAGATCGCACCGCCCCAGAAGGGTGGAAGGAGAAATTGATCGGAGAAGGTTTTGGCGAGGGTCTCCGTAGAGCCCTAAGACTCGGAGCTCAGAGTTTCTTCCAGGGATGGTCTGGAGGTGCGCCCCAGGGCTTCAGCCTAAGTGTAGCGTGTTGACGGCTGTCGGAAGATGGGTGGCGACCTGGTCGGTGAGTTTGCCCCTTAGGGCATGTTGGTAAGCAGCGGCGGTGTTAGTGAATCTAAAGGGTAGGGCCATAACCCCTATAGTTCCCTGGGTAGCCTCCAATAGATCTAGATCGGAGGGTGGTCGGCGCTGAACTAGAGTGTCCAGTGCCGATTCGGCAACGGAGAGACAATCGACAAGCTTCAGTCCGACCCGATCAATGGATTCGATCAGATCATCGTTGTTGATCGGCCTCTTCTGGTAGCGAGGAAGCGGACGGCGAGTCATCACCGAAGGAGACCTCAGAATCGGCTCTGAGATCGGATCTACAGCTATAGGTGTGGGGGTGGCCGGAGCAGAACCGATCTGCCCTGGCTCGAGGAACTCTCTGACTCTATCAGCGTTGATGACCCACGAGATGGATCTGACCATGAAGATCTGGCTGGGCTGTGGAAGGGACAAAGAGCCTGTGGAAAAAGCCATCTTGTTCGACAAGGAAACAACACACACACCCCTACCTGGCATGCCAACTATCGACAGAATATCATTGGTAGTCCTCCGAGGGGTATCCCACGAAGGTAGATTGATCGACAGAGGAGCGCGAGATCAAGAACAAGAAGGCAATAGAGACACACGAGTTAGACAGGTTCAGGCCGTCAGTATGACATAATACCCTACTCCTATGGTATGTTGGTTTGTATTAGCTATCGTATGATATGTCGTGATTTTAGAGGGGGTCCCTGCCTGCCTTATATAGTCCGAGAGGCAGGGTTACAAGTCGGTTAGATCTGAGAGATAACTAGAAAGTAATAACTGATTACAGGAATCTTGGGATCATACATATCCTAACAGATCTCGTAGTATCTTTAGGATATCTTCCTAATGTCTTGCGGAAGGCGCCGAGCAGAGTCATGCCCCATAAGGCTTCCTCTTGTGGGTTGGGCCACCCCTAGGAGCGCAGCCCATGTGGTCTACCGTGGGTATCCGGGGTCATACACCCCATAATGGAAAACCTATCAAACATGTTTTTGTGTTCACCCTAGTGTAGGAGAAAAACTTTTTTAGGTGGATCTAGATGAAAAGCATGTTTTTGCGCCTACCCCTAGTGTAGGAGTAGTGCATATGTAGGTGGTGTGTACGTAATCTTGATTTTAAGAGCATGACAAACCTCTCATAAGGGTCAACAATGCTTGACCAAACTCAATGCAAAACAAGCAGCATTAAGTAGAAGTTTTCCCTAGTCTAAAATGTTTGGCTTTGGTAGGAATTCAAGCTTTGTAATACAAGAACTCATCATATAGCATTTTTATGTGTTTTAAAAAGATAAATCTCCAAAACTTTTGTGTCACTTGGAACAAGATAAATAGTAGCTTAGACCTTCTCATATCGTATCCATCGATTACTGTAGACTTGGATCAGGCATATGCTACCCACAAGTTTCAAGTTCAGAGCAAATTCTTATATCTAATCAATTTTATCCAAAACCCAGGAGAATTCATGGTTGAAAACTAGGTACTTGAAAGGAACTATAACGAAGCAACTATTCATCATTTCCATTCAAGAGATCTCATTCAAAGTTCTTTTTATTTTATTTAGCTCTTAAAAATCAAACTTAAAGCAAACTTTATATACACTCTTTTTATTTTGGTTTTCATTTTTTTAGATCACACCTTACTAATATCTAATACAAAGATAATTTTTTATTTTGTTTTCAGTTAATGCATCTTTTTAAACATATAAATAAAACAAACTCAAAATAATAAAACACAAGAGAAAGAAGTACTTACCTGGATACACAGGGGATGCCCTTCCCCCAAGCTTGTTGTTGTCATGGTCGATCAATGAGGTTGCCGGATGTTGAAGTTTTGGAACAAAAAGTCCCAGTTCTGGTTCTGCTGTTGCTAGTTGTGTTGGATGTCGACGATCGTGTTCCCCATGTTTGCTTACCACTGTGAGTGCTGGTCCAGTGTAACTTGTATTGCAGCATTCTATTCCTCAATGGTCGTTAGTCTACTGTTGAAGCGTTGGTGGTCCATTTGTTGATCATGATAGCCCTGGCCAGAGAAAGACATGCATCCTCCTTGTTCCCAAGAGCCTTCAAATTGTGAGGAGATGGCTATTCCCAACTGGCATGTTTGGGCTAGTACCCATGGGAAGATCTCGCTTGGTCCTAGCCAGAATAGCTAGTGTAGGCTGGTCCTTCAGGTATCAGGTCAGTGCCACAGGTATCAAGGCTGCGGTGCATGAGACAGTCTCACAGAAGCACTTCTGTGAGGTGCTGTCTCCCTAACCTGTAGATCAAAAGTGAAAGAATTTATAGTATATAAACTGAGATTCTGGTTAGGTAATGTAATCTCAGTTGTATACCCAAGATACATCTTGACAATGCTGTCCATCATCTCTCTTTTTCAGCATATGGGCTTGACAGAAATAATCAAAATCAATATATAAACGCTCCTCATCAATGTAAGAGATCAAAGCATTGTTCAATAGACCCAAATTTTGGGCAATTTGCGTGGCTAAAGAAGTGCACTCGACATCACCCGTAAGAACAAAAACTTCCGACCAATGGCGAATTATAAATTTAACGAGTGAAACCTTTGCCCTTTTTACAATAGCATAAAGCAATTTGAGATCATCTATCCACATAGGGCAAGTGTCCCATCCAGGAAACATGGTAAATCCTAGCCACTTATGTAGGAACTGAAGTGTGGGATGTTGGATATCATTGGTGCGGGGGCGATGAAAATCATTAAACCCCAAAATTTTCTTCCAGAATTTTTGTCTATCAAAATCTTGCAAAGCGTGGTCTATATCAACTACTGCACTAAATTAGATGCTAGGAGTAAACTGAGTTCCTTCCTAGGGAGAAAAAAATCTTTCCTGAAAAGTCTAAATTTAACCCTAGTGTTGGTGATTTCCAGTGTGCATAGGAATTCCAGTGTCAAAAGTTTAGACACTTGCTCAGCAATATTCCAAAAACCATCCCACCCAATGGCTCTGAATATGAAATCAAACTCTCCATCAATACCTATTGCTTGTAGTAGGAGAGGATCATACGCCAGTGGTATGTACAAACCTTCGCATCTTTAGGCTTCTTGAAGGCTTCCTTCTCCTCCATAGTTTTCCAAGCAGATATGTGATTCCTTGTGCAGAATGTTGATTGCGGATGATGATGATGGTTGCGGCGCCTAGGCCATAGGAGATGGAGCATCGACTTGCATGCTGAAGCTTGATCTGGAGGATGAACTCCTCAATGAACAGGAAGATTCTGCATGGGTGAGCTTGTCCTTTAGCTTGTGCATCATCCTGCAAAAAATTAACACAACAACAAAATTCATGGCATGGATTAGGAAATAAAATAGTTAGCAGTTAGTCATCCGAGGGTTAGTCGTTCTGATTGCCAATAATTTTCTCTAAGCAAAATTTTAGTAGAACTTCTACCCTTTATTTTTTGGCTTTTCTTATTTTCTACAACACATCTACTAATGGGATTACTACTCTATAGAATTGAATTCAAAATTTCAAACTCAGAGGCTAGATTGTGTGTGTGTGAGTAGAAATGGTAGCCAGAGGGTGGTATTTATAGGGTGGCACAGCAGTAGGCCAATCGGCAAAGTGATGGGGCCAGCCAGCCCCCCCATGTGCCCACTTGAGTTGATCTTCCACCAGCTATAACCTTGTTTCGAAGCTAAGAAAACTTGGTGCTCCTTTAGGTGTAGATGCACCAACTTTGATGGTGGAGAGTGCATGATGATAATGGTGGGGGTCCTAGGTGTTTGCAGGTCTGTATGCCTGTATTCCTCCATATACACATGTATATATGCTATGCAAAAAATATTTTATGATACTACGCAATATTTCTAGATGCGTGCAAAAAATTTTAAAATTTTTACGCCTCTATGGTAAATATTCTTGCTAGTTTTTACACACCACAAAAAGTTATTCACATGGGGCTTAAAGATTTTATGATGCAGTGATGGAATTTTTATTTTCTTTTATAATGCAAATATTCAAAAGTACAAATGCTGAAGTACAAATAATTTACGCAAGGTAGAAAGTAGATATGGATAACTCCCGATTTTACCTCCTAGCGAGGGTCTGGAATTTGAGTCCACCGAACCAGACTTGACTGGAAAAGTCCTTCATTCTCTGGGTGCATCGAATCGGTCCCGAAGATGGAGACCTTGATGGTTGCACTTGCTTCTCTTGCCACTCCAATTTAGAGCATTGTTCTGGTCTTGGCTTAAAGGCGAATCACTGTTCTTTCCCATTGATATAGGAATCAGATTACTCCGGATCCAACATTCAATGTGTGCATTTGTGGTGCTCATAAAGGGTCTCCCAAGAATGAGAGGTGTCTTTATGTCCTCCTATATGTCAAGCACTACAAAATCCACTAGAACAAAGAAGTTTCTTATTTTTACTAGAATATTTTCTACGATTCCTACAGGGTAGCAGACTAATTGGTTGGCTAGTTGCAATCACATTGATGTTGGCATGAGTGTTGAATAGTTGAGCTTGTTGAAGATGGCTTTAGGCATGACACTAACGCTTGCGCCAAGGTCACATTGTGCGTTTTCAAACTTCTGGTTTCCGATTAAACAATCAATAATGGAGCATCATGGATCCTTCTTCTTTATAGGCAATGTGTTTAGGATGGCTGCACTGCACTCCTCTATTAACTTGATTACCTCAGTGGTTAGCAGTGGTCTTTTGTTGTTCATAATGTCTTTGAGATACTTCACATAGGTAGGTACCTATATGGCATCTAGCAGAGAGATATTGATATATAGCTTTTGAATTACCTCTACAAACTTACCGAACTACTCATCCACTTTGGCTTTTCAATTTCTGCATGGAAATGGTAGAAGGGTGGCGTCATGAAAATCTTGTAGCAATTCCTGTTCTGTTAGGTTAACTTCTTCAACTTAATCGTTCTTCTTCTCTTCTTGTACTGTTGCTAGTGTCTTACCTATCCTTGTTGGATAAGGAGGATCACGAGTAGACTTGCCACCTGTTGTGGTTATGGCGTTGACCTTTTCAAGGTTAGTGGCAAGAGGAAGAGCAGTGGCCAGCTGAGCTATTTGTAATTCTATCCTTTTATTATAGCTAAGTTGGTCTTTTATAGCAGAAGAAAAACTTTCCATTTTGATGTTTATATTTTCTAAAACCTTATCATTAGAATCAAGCTTTTTAGAAATGTTCTCATTAATCTTAGCCTATTCTAAAATCAAATCTCTCAAGGATGGTTGATTACGATTGAAACAATTATAGTAATTACCTAGGTACTTACCTTGGAAATTTGACCGTTGTTGTTGCCCTGCATCCTTGTCTTTGTTGTTGTGGTCCAGAATTGTTGATGACAATGTTTATATCCTCTTGATATTCGGGAAAATCGACCCCCAAATATTCTCCGCATATGTTTTGGGCATTATAAGTATCTTGAATGGCTTGACGATCTTTTTTGTAATTGGCTCGCTATTCGAGCCAATTCATTAGTACGCCTATTGGTACATTTAACGCACACAGATAAATCCACAAGCGCACGGATACCATTGTAGCTTTCACCCGGAGGTATTCCAAGTATCATATCCACATGGAAACATGTGAGACTAACTATAGGTCTAACTTAACAAAGGGTACCAACAAGGTTAGGATAAATAGGAGCATAGAGGGGACAACTAAAGTTCTCTAGTTCTGACTTGGGTAAGCTTATGTCTTCTCCTATTAAACTAGGGACATTACTAGGAAAAGACACCAACAGAGGATGTTTTCCTTCGCAACTGTGTCCTACGTGCGCCTACAGACGGGAGGTGGACTACAAAGGATCAACAAAGCTATATAGTATAGGCTATATAGAACTTATGTCACTCACGTGATCTACCACCTTTCGGAATGCAAGGTGCATCCACGACTACCCTAAGTCTTAGCACAATGCTTACACTTACGATTAATACTCTACTTCCCCTAGGAAGAGAATAAAGCACTCAAAAGAGAGTTGTGAACCTGAAAAACAATATAAACAAGATGCTTACTTGAATCATAAGTTGATTACCATAGAAATCTTAGATGCAAGCTCAGATAGAACTTGAATTCACCAAGGTACAAGCCAGTAGAGAGATCACCGATAGGTCAGCACCTCCTCTAAACTCTTCCCTCACTCTCTATCTCACTATTATTTATAAGACTATATCCTATGGAGAACTAATCTTCTCTTGATAGTTGGCTCTGATCCTCATGATATGAATTAGTGTTTGAGGATGGCTCTAGGGAGGATGGCAAAGGCTGGTATATATTGGCCGGAGCGTCCAACATGAGCCCTTGGATCAAACCGACTTAAAGGACGGTGTAGATGCAACCTAGGAGGCGGTGGATAACCAACAATGTGACGCGGAGGCTGATAGGAGGGCCTAGGGGTTGGGCGGCTTGTAGGTAAGGTTGGTCGGCCCCACATGGCAGCCCCTTAGGGTTTGCTTTGTTGGAGAGCCTCCTAGAGTCTTCTAGAATCTTCCCACATCGATTATGCGGCAGAATTCCATAATTTCCTTTGATGAATAGGTCCCCCTTGATAGTTTTCTAGATAAACACTGCTAAAAACACAGATTCACCAAAACTCATGAAATTTATTAGTTTAAACCCCTATACCTATGTTTGGTGATGGAATTAAGTATAAATATAGGTTACGTTAATGGTTTATAATTGATGTTAGTGACTGTCAACAATTTCCCTCGTGCTTAACCTTTGCCAATCCTTGAGGAAAGCTAAACTTAGCAATGGATCAGGAGTTGCTACAATGTTTTCATGCCTCAAAAGTACACATGCGTTCAATCAAAAATTCCCCTCCAGATTAGAATATACTGATCTGACTTTCAAACTTACCCATATTAGCTTCAACCATGGGTCTTCTTAACCTTCACTTGGGTCTTGAGCAATTGAAGGGCAGAATGATCGAGTCAAGCCCTATGTCTCAAGTTCTTTGTTCTACCATTGTTCTAGAGTTTTTATAAGTTTTCAAAATAAAACTCAGAGATTCCATTGTATGACACTATCAAGTCTCTCAATATATGTGGTATTTGTGGATCCTCACCAAGACAATAAATATGTTATGCCTTTTTCTCTTTCTATAACTAAGGCTTATGTGGAGTTCATATGTAGGGAGAAAGTTAGAGCATTCTTGCAATGCATATATTATAAAGTCAAACAATGGATCCAAAGAGAGTTGAGTCATACAATCAAATCAAAATATGTATGTGTGTGGATATATGGTGGATATATATGCTGGCTAACCTAATTCTACTATGCTCCTTGAAAACTTATCTCTCTTTTGAAACTTGGAAACATTTGCTACAGAGCAGGGGCTATCTTATTCATCTTTCTTTCTCTTTTTTCAGGTGGCATCTAAGTACCCATTGTTTTAAATATCTTAGACACTTGTCCATTTTTTCTCATCTCTTTTTTCCTTCTTTTTTATGAATAACTTTTGCATAGCCCCATGTCTCTTTTCTATAACAAAACTTTGAGAGATAGCAATAAGAACTTGGAGCATTTATTTGGTGGATGAAAAACCTATCAAGCATGTTTTTTGATGTTCACTCCCATTGTAAGAGTAGAACATTTTTGGATGGATCTAAATGGAAAGCATGTTCTTGTGCCTACCCCAATGTAGGAGTAGTGCATATTTGGGTGGTGTATACGTGATCTTGATTTTAAGAGCATGACAAACCTCTCATAAGGGTCAACAAAGCTTGACAAAACTCAATGCAAAAGCAAGCAACATATATGTGAAAGTTTTCCTAGCCTAAATAACATGTATGGCTCTGGTAGGAATTCAAGCTTTATCGGATAGGAACTCATCATATAACATTTTTGTGTTTTTTAGAAAGTAAATCTTTAGAACTTTAGTGTCACTTGGAACATGATAAACAGTAGCTCAGACCTTCTCATATCATATCTGTCAATTACCTAGACTTAGATCTAGCATTCGCTACCCACGAGTTTTAAGTTGAGAGTAAATCTTTATATCAAATCAGTCGTATCCAAAACTCAAGGAGAATTCGAGGCTAAAAACTAGGTACTTGAAAGAAATTACAATGGAGCAACTATTCATCATTTCCATTTTTAGAGATCCTTGAGAGTCCTCTTTATTTTATTCAGCTCTTAAAAACAAATTAAAGCAAACTAGACACACCTTTTTTTATTTTGTTTTCAATTTTACTAGATCACACATTATTACTATAGCTATATATATATTTATTATAAAGATACCTTTTTATTTTGTTTCATTTATCATTTTTTTAACTATTGAAAAGAAACTAAAATTAAGACAAAAAGGGGAAAGAATACTTACCTAGATACACAGGAGTGCTTTTTCCCCCAAGCTAACTCTTTCGGTGAGGGTTTGGTGTTTTAAGTCCTTTGAACCGGACTTCTCCTTGTGAAGTTTATTGACCAAATACATCGGTTTGCTCTGAAGAGGAGGATTGTTGTGATGACGCCTCTAATGGTGATGTCACCTTCTTCCACCAAACCTATCTTGGTTGTGAGTTTTAATTTTGGTTTGACAGATTCAGGACCTTCACTTATAGAAATTTGGGGAATCGAATGTCTTCCCCCACACTTTGCTTGAAGTGTGTCCTACTCAAAAAACAAGGTAGAGATCAAGTGCATGGGCTCTATTGGTGGGAAAACACCAACAAAACCAAAACTTTATTTATTCTTCTCTAACCTTAGGCACATTGAACAAGATGAAGTTGATGTTATGTGCTTTGTTCAATTATATCATGGGTGATAAGATCAAAAGATTGATCATGAATGTAGCATTTAAGTACATTTGGACAAAAGGGTTGAGTTTCTTAACCCTTGGAAGGATTGTCTATCTTTATATAATATATCAAACTTTATATGATTATGACTATCATTTTCCAGGGATAGGATGTGCAATATTTTAGCTCATTTGGATCAAACTATGGGATCAAGAAAGTGGCGCTAGGAACAAGCTTAAAGAACAAGACATGTTGAGCTAATCGAGTCTGATCAAGTAAATTGAAACACAAACATATTTTGTTTCTTATTTATGTGCCTACCAGAATCAAGAAAAAGCTTTTTAAATAATGACCATTTACCTTAGAATATTACCTTTGTCATTGGAGCATAATGTCACCATATGACGAAGGGTAGATGACTCATGATGGTTCTTACCTTTTGCTTGAAGTTTTCCTTGTTCGGCTAGTCTCACAGCTTGAGCTGTTCATGAGCGTCTTGTTTCCTAAATTGCACCCTTTCTTTCTCATCCTTTTGTTATGCCATCATTCTACTCTTTGATCTTTTGACACCTTGTTAGACCTATTGCCTCACTAATTGTTTTATGCGTGCAAAGGATTAGTGGACAACACATACCCGAAGGAATATGCAATTTTAAAACACAGGTTGTTTGTCCAGAATTTTGTAATTTACCTATATGCTAACGAAAATATGGTTTTGGGATTACTTTAGTATAGAGATCATGTTTTATACAAGCATGGCTCAAGGCAAAGGTAACTTGCAGCAAAAGACAAAGTGAATGAACTTTGGTTCTTATAGTTCTTTCATCCATGTTGAATGAGGTATGTAGTTCTTACATCTATAATGAATGAGTTGTCTTGTTTCATCTCTGATTTCAATTCATCTCGTGACTTACAAATATTAAATTAAATGTTTCCTACATAGGGTTAGTCCAACAAAATATCTAGTATCTACTAAGGCATAGTATCAGCTCAAAAATCAACCTAGACACCATGTCTAATTTGATTTAGGAAGTCATTTTAACCTAAGCACCACGCTTAATTTAAAAAGCCTTTGGAAGTAAGATTAACACACCTCTTGGTTCAAGAATCAAACTAAACACCATGTCTAATTTAATTAGGAAAATAGTTTAAACTAAGCACCATGCCTAATTTAAAAGGTGTATGAAAATACTTCAAAACCTACGCATACTATAGTAAACAAAGGTAGCATGAAAGTATTGTAGAGATTTATTCAAATAGAGATGAATGAACATGATTGTTGTTTAGCAAGTTGAGCATGATTTAAAGGTAGAGACAACCAAGATGAATTAGCAATATGGCATAAGATTTTTCAAAGAAGCCCATCCCCCAGGCTTGAATTTTGCAAGGTAAAGTCAAGTTTGGATGGATTTGATTCAGTGTTGCATGATGATTGGTTGGACATACCTTGAGTCATCATCCTTCATTCTTTTTGCTTCAAACCTAGAATGGTTAGTGACAAAAATATCCAAAGGAATTTTTCACAATTATGTTTCTATGCTCACTTCACAAGGGCATTATAGCAAAAAGTGAAAGCTCATGTTAGTCTCCCAAAAGTGCTTGCTTAAGGACAAAAGCTCGTCCTTGGGAAACCTTCTAATTGCACTCAAGTTGAAGTGGTTTCCCCTCCAACATCAACCTTTGTGTACCTATCTCAAGATTCACACAACGAGATCTGTAATATTTATGATAAACATATACATATACAACCACCCTTTCTAAATTTTTAGGAACAAAAGTATAAGGGGTTTGAAGACCTCAGTGTGAGGCAATGTTAGAGAGACCAGTTGATTCAGGAGATTTCTCATGCGAGCATAGATTTAATGATGTGCTCATGAAGTAGCTTCCATGCTCGTCTATGTCATCATCCTTTTCAAGCTCCAAGGGTGTTTCTTCATGAATGTCCATAGGTAACAACATTGTCTCCATCATTCCATACCTATGACATTCATTGGTCATTTTATTGTCCAAGATTTCCCATGGATTGGTGGCTCTCAGGTTGATCTCATCTAAGGCCTCAGTCCAAACTTGGATGAGTCATGTTTATTAAAGAGATTGATTTAAGCTCACTATTGGATCTAAGCCAAGTTTGGATTCTACCCATAAGGCTTCGTCCTTGTCCATCTATTCTTTAGCAATGACATACAAGTTCTTAATACATTCTAGCCATTGTCAGTTGCTCTTTTTGGTCATCCTTGTGGCCTTCATGACTCCCATGCTTAGGGTGTCTTGGTGGATTTCTAGGATCATCATGAGTTTTAGGAGAGAGCATAAGAGAGATCATCGGGGTCAAGTATGGGTTTAGAGATGTGTTTAGATGAGACATCTAATATGGGCATAGAAGGGCAGAGAATAGGAATCACTTCTAGATAGCTTAGCTCTCCTTCTATGGTTTCACTAGACATGCCACCCTTGTGTTCTTCCCAATGTCCTATATGGGAATAAGGACTGCTTTCCAAGAGATCCCTTCTTGAGAGGACTTGACTTATATTTGCTCGAAGGTCTCTTATGGAACTAGAAGTTTAAGCTTAGTCCCAAAATCAGCATAAAAAAGATCATCCTCACAAGAAATTTCAAAAGGTTGAATTTCTTTCCTCCCTTAGAGGATTTTGGGGTATTGATGATTTGGGATTGATAGCTCAATCTTGGGATTGGAGTAGGTTGTGATTTGGCTATCATAACTTCCTCTTCTTGTTCGGGAGATGATTCCTTCTCTTCCTTGGGGAGTTCATTATGAATGCTAGTGAAGGGAGTCTTTCCACTAATTCTATCAAGCATAGCCCTTGCTTCACTAGTAGACAAATGAAGGAAAGCTCCTCTAGAGGATGCATCAAGGGATTCTATGGAATCCTTGCTAAGACCCATGTAAAAATGTTGAAGAAGTACAGGGTCTTGAATGGCAAGGTCCAGGCCAGTGATGATGAGTTCATTAAAATGATCCCATGATGTACCAAGAGATTCTCCTTCTAGTTGTCTAAAATTTAGAACTTCTTTGCAAAGACTAACCACTTTAGAGATGGGAAAGAAATGTAAACAAAATTTAGAGCCTAACATTTCCCAATCTCCTTGCATACTCCATAAGGTTTGACTATACCAATGTTTAGCTCTTCCCATCAAAGAGAACAGAAACAACTTCCATCTTACAGTTTTGTCAGACATGCCAGTGATAGGCAAGCATGCACAGGTCTGTTCAAACTCTTGTATGTGTGAGTATGGGTTTTCATTGCCTTCTCCCGAGAAGGATTTATCCCGAATCAATTTTATAAAACACGGGCGCAGCTCATAGCTAGGTGTTAGGATGGGCTCTAAAGATTTTTGTGGCTCTAGGCTTGCGCTCGTGGGTTTAGCATATTGATAGATAGGAGTGGAATCCATGCTAAATGAAAAGTAAAAGAAAGAATAAAAGATAAAACGTTAAGCTAGGCTTGTAGTTAATACAACAACCGTTTCCCCAGCAACAGGCGCTAGAAAGCTTGTTGGTATATTTAACGCACATAGATAAATCCACAAGTGCACGAATATGGCTGTAGCTTTCACCCGGAGGTATTCCAAGTATCATATCCATAGGAAAACATGTGAGACTAACTACGGTCTTACTTAACAAGGGGTATCAACAAGGTTAGGATAAATAGGAGCATAGAGAGGATAACTAAAGTTCTATAGTTCTGACTTGTGTAAGCTTATGTCTTCTACTATTGAACTGGGTACATTACTAGGGAAAGACACCAGCAGAGGATGCTTTCCTTCGCAACCACGTCCTATGTGCACCTACAGATGGGAGGTGGACTACAAAGGATCAACGAAGCTATATAGTACAGGCTATATAGAACTTATGTCACTCATGTGATCTACCACCTTCTAGAATGCACGGTGCATCCACGATTAACCTAAGTCTAAGCACCACGCATACACTTACGATTAATACTCTACTTCCCCTAGGACGAGAATAGAGCACTCAAAAGAGAGTCAGTGAACCTGAAGAACAATATAAACAAGATGCTTACTTGAATTAGAAGTTGATTACCAGAGAAATCTCAGACGCAAGCTCAGATAGAACTTGAATCCACCAAGGTACAAGCCAGTAGAGAGAGCACCAATAGGCTGGCACCTCCTCCAAACTCTTCGCTCACTCTCTATCTCACTATTATTTATAAGACTAGATCCTATGGATGACTAATCTTCTCTTGATAGCTAGCTTTGATCCTCATGATATTAATTAGGGTTTTAGGATGGCTCTAGGGAGGGTGGCAGGGGCTAGGTATATATATGCCAGAGAGTCCAACATGAGCCCTTGGATCAAACCAACTTAAAGGATAGCGTAGATCACTACAAGAGATATGACCTTCTACGATGTTCCATTTATGTCGCAGAAAGTGAAAATTATGTCGTATTTCACAATTTGTGACGAATGCATGATGAAAATGCATTCATCGCCTATTCCCCGTAGCTAAAGGTGTTCTATGACAAAACTAATATTATCATCGTAATTATGCGACATTCATACTTGCGTCGTTGATTTACGACTGTTTGATTTTCGTCGTCATCAAGTAGAGAGAACATCGCAAAAAATTTGACCATAGATGACTATACATGTGCCACAGTAGGACAAAAAAGATCACCATAAAATATTGTTGTCATATGATGCGACAGGATCTAACATGGCACATTGCAACTCACAAGAAGTCCATTGAACAATATACAACCCATTGCAGCATTGTTAGATAGAAATCATTTGTCAACCATCAAGTGCTCACATTCCATCATAGATCCATTCAGAGTTATAGGTTCAAATAATTTCACATGTCAAACTCAACCCAAAATACATTAAACTCATGTCCAAGTCACTACCAGATCCACCCGAAGTGGCAAAATCAGCAGCCGCATATCCAAGGCATTACCAAATAGACAACCAGATGCAAACCACTACTAGGTCCGAGCCATTGTACCAAAATAAATAAATAGCCACATATCCAAGCCATGTTGAGGACATGCATCATGATCAGTAGGATAAAAGGAAAAGGTAAGGAGTGACATAGTCCTTGTTCAATGTGAACAAGCCGACGAAGAAGAGCATTTGTTTCTTCTGCTTGTTTCTTCAAATTTCCAATCTCTTCTGTCTGCTTCTCTCTTGCTTCCTCTGATTCCTCAACCTTTTTCTTCAACGCTTCCAACTCATCCTGCTAGGCAATGAAGTTGATCTAAGTGCTGCAGCACCTTACTTCTCGGCCACAACTTCAACCTCCAGCTCTTGTACACGTGCAGCAGCAGTAGTGCTTCTCTTGGGGACTGCTGTGTCAAGGCCAACATTTCGAAGAAATTTACTTGATGGCAAAACATGAGCAAAAACTTCAGCAGGAGTCTTTGGTTGTCTCCCTTTTGGTGTAGGCTGAGCCATCATGGTATCAATTTGATCCTAACATGATAAGAAAAATAGTTTGCATTAGTATACAAGTGTAGGTACTTTAATATATGCTGCTGCTGCTGCAAACTGTAGCATGAAACTGACTGTTCTATATGCATAATTAAACATTTGATAAAGAACGTGTAGCATGAAACGACTATTCTGTATGCATAATTAAACTGTTAAAGTAGAAAAGTAGCATGTCCACTTTACACTATGGCAACATCATGTCATATTAAAATTCCGTGATTCACTTAAAGGTGCAGAAATAAAATAGCATTAATTTGTTCTCTCCTAGTTTCCACAAGCAACAGATGAGTCTTCTTTTCGTAGCCTTGTAGAAATAAAATAACAAGCACATAACCAATGAGGAGTGTAGTATTGCAGGAGCACACTAAGCAAGTATTGTAAGTTATTAGACTGGAACTTAAAAGATAGCTAAAGGTTGAGCTGAGTCTGCTAACCAGTGTGGAACTCAAAATTGCTGCTGCTGCAACATTGTAATCAGTCATATAGAAGGTTCATTTTATTGATGGGACAATGTATATTATTAGGTTCATGGTATTAATTAGCCTAAGGAGATACTTTCCCACAGTTGCTGATGTTTTTTATACATCCTTTCCTATAAGATATATCATAGTATGAAAGGATTAGATTATAAAGGTAGTTTATAGAAAACTACTACATATATCAATGCCATTTCGTTTTTAGTACCAGCTACTAGTTTGTTTACAGGAAGTAAAATGACATCATTATTTTTGCGAACAAATGCAGATATAGTGTCCAGCGTATAATCAGACTATTTTGTCAATCATAATTTTAATATGTAAACAAGTTAAGCTTCATTCAAGACAAACTGTGAGCAATCAAATTAAATTGTCCATTTTACTCTATACCTTATGCTTATGGCTTGACCACACCTCCACCAATGCAATCCATTGTTCATCAGTCATACTCCTCACCGGCGATGTTGTTCTGACTTCATTTGTAGGTACTCCATCAAAGTAAGCCCTCTTCAGCTTGTGCCTTAATTGCCATTGCCCAGTCTTGAGCAAATCAAAGCATGCAGCTTCAACTTCCTTGTCATCAGGGTCTATGGAAAAATTTGATCTAGTGAAGAGCATGTCAAGAGCACATAGATTAGAAAAGAGGCATTCAAACCATAACAAAAAAGAGAACATGAATTGCGCTGTTGGAAAGGCTTTCTTCTACTTACACCCATCTTTCCCATGTAGTTTTTAAAAGGATTTTCATTTTCATCATCATTCTTGTACTCCTGCTTGTATAGTTGAGGTCAAGCAGCAGAAGCAATGCAAATGAATTGAAAGCATAGGCCCAATGGATAAATGTGTGCTTAGGCTATTGAATGAAAGAGTAACCTGTAGCACTACTGTAGGCTTATTTAAAATGCATAGATGAATAGGTACTCATCACTCATCAGGCAATTAGTAATTGGTAGTACAGATGAATAGCTAGTGTATGCATGAGTTAATTCAAACCTCTTTGTCTAAAAAATAGCACTAATTTCAGCTATCGTAAGTTCTACAATAATAGCAGAGGATTTCAACAGGCTGTCTGAAATTAGCATCAGGTAGCTTACTGATCCAGCGAAGCATGCATCAAGTCAGGACAAACAGAGATTGATTTATCTAAGACTGAACTTTCAAAAAATTCTGAAAGATGAAAAAATGATCCCAAGATCATGCACTGTCATCAAGGAACAATACGTTGCCCCAGAACTCATGTGAATTATGATGCCTTGTTAATCCTAAATTAGGACAATATTAACATGAGATCTATCTGTTCGATTCAAACTACAAGCCACATAAGTGATATCTAAAAATATGATACATACCAAGATGCACAAAAAAGGAATTAGCTAGAAATAGATCAAACTATGATTAAGTACCAGGAACAGAAACATGATTTTTAATCATTGCAAAAATTGATGAATCAGCAGATACTAATCACTTCCATAAATTGCTACAAAACATGAATTTTAATCAACAAAATTTCGACATGTTTAAAAAGTTGATAATGGGAACATCCAATCCATCTGTGAAGATAGCGAGTTTCTTTCAAACTACACACTACAGTGATCTTCATACTGCTAAGCTGAAAATGCTTGGTGCTAATATATGTACCGATTTTAAAGGTGATCCATTATATAGATATCAGAAATAAAAGTTCTAGCCTCCCAGTCATACTTATTTAACACAGCTAGTGCATCTCAGCCCCTAGTAGAATATTGTAGCACTCACTTGTAGCCATACAGATTAAACAAATAGCCGAGATTGTACAAATAGCACTCACTTGTACCCACACAGATTAAAAAATTACAAATAAAAACACCACACTCGCAATTGTATGGACTACATTTACAATTTAACAAGAGGATACATGGGCAAAAGCGGACTATTGAATAACAAAATCATTTGATTGGAAATTTTCTAGCAATTCTTCAGTGATAAGGTCTTAAGACAAATAAAGATGGTAGACGATGAACCTTTCCCATTGTCTTCCTCATACATGGTGAGTAGATTCACTACACTAAAAAGTAGAGGCAAACCTAGAACTCGGGGATTCACTTAAATCCCACAAAAAATCAGAGAAAAAAAAATGAAAGGGTACTACCACTACGGCACTACACAAGTTCATGCAACAAGCAACTGAAAACCCTAACAGTAACTCAAAAATTTCTACAAATTTTCAGGAGTTTGTTTACCTCTTGGTTGCTGGCTGCTTGCTCCAACCTTCTGACCAGGAGCCATGGTGCTCCCACCTTTCAAAGTGGCACGTGGAGTGGGGGGAGGGGGTCACGACTACTGGCGGGGGAGCAAGGGGGGTCGCACCTTCTGACGGACAGTGCCTACTGCTTGAGTCGGCATGAGGAGGGGGGCAGCGCCTGCTGGGGAGCGATGCCCACTCAGGTCGAGCAGAGTGAGGGGGCAGCACCCTGCTCGTTGAGGTCAGGCAGGTGGGCGGAGTGAGGGGCGGCGATTTAGATTTGGGAGAAATAGGAAGCATGTGGCATCGGCGGGATAGAAATAGATGGCGGCAGGAGAAAATTTTGGGATAGTTTTCACCGGGAGAAAGAGGGAGCACATGGCATCGGTAGGAGAAGAATGGTGGTAGCAGATGAATTTTTTGTGCTCGGCGTCGGCAAGAGAAGAAGCTGGTGGCGGCGGATGAATTTTTTGCTCCTAGCATCGGCGGGAGAAGATGCAAGCGTTGTAGCGGCGGATGGTTTTTTTGCTTTGGGGTCCAGAGAGCTAGGGTTTAGTGAGACTACTGGGCCTAATGGGCTGTTTTTTAGAACATAAAAAATTAAGGGTTTATTGAGACTACTGAGCCTAATGGGCTCTTTTTTAGAACAGAAAAAAATTAAGGATGGAAAAGAAAAAATATTGAAATCTCATAGCCGCGAGCAACTCGCCCTATTTTTTGCGCAAAAAATACACGCGTATGGCTAATGGGATTTGAACCTCCAACTTGCAACCTCACATGTAGCAACCCTAATCACTCCACCTCAAAGTCATTTGAGACTAAATAGATGATATAGATGATATTTTTCTTTAGTAGTCTAGATATTGTTGATCTCATCGAGATATAGAACATTTGGTTTTTGTGGTTTCTCCATCCAATGTTGATTGGACAATTCAAGAAAATTGTAATTCAAAATATTATATGTGAAGTTGAGCTTATCATGTTAAAATTCAAATCATAAGTTGAGACAATTGTCTATTAGTATGTCATGACAAATTGCAACTCGTTGTAATATGGAAATCCTTCAGTTTACAATGATTGCTTCTAGATCTTAGTGACGGACAAATAATTTTCATGGTAAAGTCATACTCCCACCAAATAACGTCGTAAAACAAAATGACTTAGCGACAAATTTAGCTGTCGTCATGAGAAAATCATCGTAGAAGGCCATACTTCTTGTAGTGGATGCAACCTAGGAGGCGGTGGAGAACCAACATTGCGACACAGAGGCTGACAGGTGGGCCTAAGGGCCAGGGCGGCCTGCAGGTGAGGCCGGCTAGCCCCACATGGTAGCCCCTTGGGGTCTGCTTTGGTGAAAAGCCTCCTAGAGTCTTCTAGAATCTTCTCACATTGATTACATGGTAGAATTCCATAATTTCCTTTGATGAATAGGTTCTCCTTGACGGTTTTCTAGATAAACCCTGCTGAAAACACAGATTCACCAAAACTCATGAAATTTATTAGTTTAAACCCCTAGACCTATGTTTGGTTGTGGAATTAAGTATAAATATAGGTTATGTTGAAGGTTTATAATTGATGTTTGTGACCGTCAACAACATGCATCTTTGTGGAATGTGTGCACACCTTTTATGGTGCTTCTTCGCTCCTATTGCATGATTAAATATTGCCTGGAGACTAGTCTTGATTAGATGCTATCTTCTCTAGGAGAACTTCAGCTTTTCTAAGGGTGAGTGACATAAATGCTGCTCCAGCAGTAGCATCAAGTTGTTCACGAGCTTTTTGGGTTAATCCATGGTAAAAGCATTACATGAGCAACCAATCTTCCATTCCATGATGAGGACAATCTAAAATATATTCTTGGAAACGTTCCCATGCCTCTAGAATGGTTTCACCTTTTCTGCTATTGGAAGTTGGAAATTTTTCCTCTTAAGACATTGGTTTTGCCTATGGGGAAAAACTTTGCTAGAAAGGCCTCCGAACATTTTGCCCATGTGTGATGTCATCTTTGTTGGTGTAGAACCACTACTTCGCCCTTCCCACTAATGAGAATGGAAATAGGCAGAGTAGTATGATGTTTTGAGCAACATCCTTGATGACGATTGTGCTACTAATCTCTAGAAAATTTTAGAGATGAGCACTAGCATCTTCATGTGCCTTTCCGCTGAATGGGGTAGCTTGAACCATGTTGATGAGGCTTGGCTTGAGTTCAAACTCAAGATTGTTGTTTTGGAGTGTTGGTCTAGTGCGAATGTTCTCGATGCTGGGAGCAGAGAACTCATGTAGTGTTGTCAGCCATAGCTTCAGGAACTGGTGTTGAGCTGCCTCTTGATCGGCTTGATTGTGATTGATGGAATTTGTTGATGAATCAAAACAAATCTTGCAATACCCTATATAAGATATGAACAGATAAAAACAAGGGTAAGTGTCATGGGGTCGGAACCATTGCAAGCATTGTTGTTCAAGTCGGTGTCAGAGTATGAGTCTCTAGTGGCTTGGGTGGACTCAAGAACACTAGAATCACAGAGAGGTTGCAATGGTTTATCTTGGTTTGGGCCAATCGATGCCCTACGTCCAGTAGTTGATGATCATTATACTCAAAAGCACTCAAAATCGAGGGTTATAATAGAGTGTAGAGAGAGATTTGGTAGGGGGTTAGCTCAGTGCTAATCCTTAGGTCACCTCACCACCAGTGGAGCCTTCCCATCATCGGAAGGAGGAAGACGACAGGATGTAGTAGACGAGCTCTAGGTGCCCCTCCCTCTAGGTTCCCCTACCCTTGGTGCTAGGTAGGAGCCGATGGAATGGGATGGAATGATCTGTCTTGGATCATTGTCCCCCTTGAGGTCTGAGCTTATCCCTTATATAATGAGATAGGTTAGGTACATGGTAGTTTGGGGAGATGAGTCTATGGTCTACATGCACCCAAATTGGTAGCATTAGCTCCCCCTACATATGTGCTAAGAGTTTGGATAGAAAGCTTGCACATATGCATGGATAGGAAATGTGGGAGACTTATTACTACCAAATGATGCTAAGGTATATAGGATAAACCTTTGAAGCCTGATACCAATTGGAGTTGCACCTTTCAGTTCATCCTTAGCACCATGGTTAGCTAGATATCACTTGGAAACAAAAGCACTAGATACCTCATGAGATCAACATTAGAAGCAAGGTACTAGCATTACTTGAAAAGCATACCAAGTGTCTAGCTATCATCATAAGCATGCTAGTTTTCATTTCATCAATTAAATTCTACAACTAGCATACACCACACAAGCATGCATATTGAATTTAAAAGCTTATGCAATGCAATCAAGCACATGAAATGCACATATCAAATGCAAACAACCAAAGTTCATGAGCTTGCTCCCCCTACTTGTGTGCTTTTCTTGTCCGAGAATTTTTTATCCTCTCACATTCCTCAATGTTGCTCCCACTTTCTCCATGTCCATGTCCAAATCCAACTTCCCTTAATATCTTTGTACTAATCTCTCCCCCTTTGTTATCAATTTCCATAAAAAGGTATGCATCTTTTGATACAAAGGGTTGCAATAGGGATAGATGGTTGACACTTGAATCTTGCATTTTTTGGACGCCACCACATATGTTGGAATGACACCACTTGTAGCCCTTGAGATCACTCATGTAGGATCTTTGACCTTGATACTAATCGGTGGGCCACCTCCCCCTATGTCATATCATGGGTCATCCACTTGATAAACTGAGCTCTTGTAATTGAGGGAACTTTCTTAACTATGATCACTTAATGTATAGGAGGGTCTTGCAGTGGTGCTCTATGGACCGTGGTGGTGTTGTGGAGCCAAAGAAGCCTTGGGCATTATTTAGCTACTATGTTCTAACACTCTACGTGTCAGGCTATGTTGGCTTGTATCGGCCTCCCCCAGGTGGACCTTCTGGAGTCTTCTTGGTGGCAAAGGAGGTCAGCTTCAAGGGCTGACATGTAGGCCTAGGAGCCACCCAACCCCTCGAGGTCGTGGGAAGCTTGTCTTCTTGTGTCTCGCCCCATGCATGACCCTATCATGGGTATGGCCGGTAGGGCCATGCCCCGGGCATGGCATCTTGGAGCCCTCGAGCCTTGATGGCTTAGGGCTTGTCTTCTTGCACCCGGGCCTTGGCTGGCATCGCAAGCCGGGCAGGAGCCATGGCCTAAGCTCAGGCGTGTCATCAATTGGGAGCCTAAGGCCTAGGCAAGCCCTTGAGCCCTATGTAGGGGCTGCGCCATGCCCAGGCTTGGCCAGGTTTCTAAGTCAGAGGGTGCACGTGAGCCTAGCTAATGGGTAAAGCCCTCGAGCCCCTGGGCGATCCTAGAGGGGTCGGTCGGGTGTTCCCTCTGGTCGGGAACCATTGATCATGAGGCTTAACATACCCATATGTTAGGATCTTGTCAGGAGCACCTGAGCCCTTTGTGGCCTCACTTGGCCTTATTCGTGATGGCGAGGAACTGCTAAATTTGATCTTTGGGTGACCAAACTAGCCATGGTGGAGACGGTTCCTCCTGACAGGAGTGTGTTGCCTTGTGTGGGGCCATTGCCCTTGGTGTGATAGGAGCGCTTGGCTCTTGGGCCAAGTGGTAGTGGTGCTGATCCCTTCTCTATTCCTATGTTGCATAGGTCAGTGGCCTGAGTGAGGCTTCAGTGAACTCATTTGGGAGTTACTAACTTTAGGCCCGAGGGCACCTTTCCTTTCGATCAGGACCTGCCATGGTGAAAGCATCTAGGCCCCTAGTTGGGTTTCGGTGATTAATGACGACACAAGATTACTATGACTAACATGTGTTTCACAGAGGCAATTTGAGTTAGGTCATGGTACTGGCAATTGATTGGGCAATCATGGTTGTCATGCCCCTGTCGATGGAAATCATTTCGGTTTTCAAAGGATGGATGGCAAGGTTAAGGATGGATAAGTTCTAAGTGTCATTTGGTGTTGAAGAGACACTTAGAGTAGTTACAACTTTGTTTTTCCTTTGGCCATACTATTAAGGGGGTGTTAGGTTCATAAACCTAGGTGAAAGGTCCTAATGGCTAGAGGGAGGGTGAATAGCCTAATAAAAATTTCTACAACAACACTTACCAAAATGGTTAGACAATTATGAGGCGAAGCAAGTGTTGCGCTAGCCTACTCAAAATGCAAGCCACCTACCACAAATCTAGTTTAGATAGTATCTATTCACACAATAGCTATGACACTACCCTATGTTAGTGTGTTCTCAAAGGCTAACTAAAGAGCCACACCAACCAACCAAGCAAGCTCTCACAACTAGCTACACTAAAGAGCTTAACAACTAGTGTGCGGTAATGTAAAGTGAGTGATCAAGAAGGTTATACCACCATGTAGATGAAGGAACCAATCAATCACAAGAATGAATACCAATGAAGACCAATCACCTCAGAATCAATGATGAACACAACGATTTTTTACCGAGGATCACTTGCTTGCCAGCAAGCTAGTCCTCGTTGTGGCGATTCACTCACTTGGAGGTTCATGCGCCTGATGAGGACATGACACCCCTGCATATGACCATGTTTGGCACATGGTATAGAGGGGTAGGAGGCCAGCAAGGGTGTCCAAGTCAAGAAGGAGGTCCTAGGCTAATTCAGTTCGAGTCCCCGAGGTGGAGGCCCAAAGCAACTCAAGTTCGAGTCTGCCTCGGCCTCCAAGACCAGTCTGCCTTAAACTGGTCACTCAGGATGCATCCGGACTCTATTTTCAACGATCCACATATGGTTGGAAAGCTAATTTGATAAGGAAGCCAATCCAAGTAAGTTTCACATCAAAATACCTTAGGAATCAACAGGAATCATCAAAACAAGTCAGCATCCAGAATCTATCAGGGTGCTGCGACACTGTCTTTTGGTCCATTGGACCGTGTATCGTGTTTGGGCCCATTAGGGGGTGCGTCCAGGGGAGTGACACCTAAGACTCTATAAATAGCAGCTGTTGCTCTCCTTAGGGTTTGGGTTTTATTTAGTTCTTGATTTCCTCATGAAACAGACATCGTTTTACTACAACTGTCGCCGCCAAGGCCGCTTGCTGTGAACCAGGGCCCCAGTTCTTGATCTTATTCGCCTGTGGCGATTAGTCCTTTCGAATAAAGACTTGAACTCCTTCTTGTTATCATAAGCCTCATATTTATTTGCAATTTTAGATTGCATTCATCCCGTTCTTGTTTGTGTTCTCGATTCGCTTGCAGGAAAGCCTTCTCGGCGAGGTCAATCGCGTTCACGTGGTTGATAACCAACGGAGCAGTGGTGTAACTAGTTGCTGGGGGTGCGAATTAGCCTTGGTTCGATGCCTAGATCGTGAACATTGAGTCTCCATCAATAGACACTATCATACCTTTTGAAAGATCAGGCCTAGTCTACAATTAGTGGTATCAGAGCCCTTGTTGCCCATTAGGTATAACTTTGTTTTCCCTTTTAGATTGTTACTATTTTTGCATTACCTATAGTCCACAAAAAGAAAAAAAATACATCGTCACATATTCCCTATCCTATAGCCTCATTGTGCCAGTGCAATTTCGTCTCTGTTTTGCGTTGTTAAGTTTGTGCCCTAGGTCAAGTTCTTGTTGCTGGTTTTAGATCGTTTTTAGTCCAGTTTGTGTTTTCCCCTTTGTTTTTCATCATAATCCGTGAACATCTCTAAGTCTTATTGAGTTTCCTTTGTATTCATCAAACCCTAGTCCACACCATCTTATTTGTTATACTTGTCTTCACTGTTTCCATCAAATCCTTGTTGTTGTGACCAATTTTGCGCGTATTATTCCCGTTTTGTCCTCTAATTCAGAGTGCGTTCAGTAAAACTGGTCTAGTTTTCGCATACGAACTCGGATTTCGACGTTCCATATATCAAAATCGATCAGAAAAAAAAATCGGATCCTGTCCATCCCTAGCTTTGCTGAGGTTAGAGATTTTTATTTTGGTCAAAAAGTGGTCACAAGATCCTCTTTTCGTGGTCACAAGGTCTTTCTTGATTTCGAGCACGTCTTCTAAAAATTCCACAGGCCACGTCTTTCACTTGTTTAAGCTCATATTTTATGTGGTTACTTCTTTTGTGCTCCTAAGTGAAGAACAAATATCAAACAAATAAAAAGAAAAAGTCAAAATTTCTCAAAAAAACAACGACAGCCCAAAAATAGAGAAAAAAGAGATGCGCAAAAGAGGAACAATATCTAGAGGAGCACATAGAGAGCACCATTTGAGCTATGCTTGCGTGTGCTGATTTCTACCTTGTTCCTAATCATATTCTTGCTGTTTACATCACTTGATACATCTGGTACTTGGAACATGAGTAGGCCAGCAACTAAAACAAGTACTTGGGATACTTATTCAGCTTTGCTATTCAGTTGCAAATTTTGCTATTCCTTGCTACTATATTGTGCCTGTATAAGCTCCACTTTCTTCTAACCAAGTATAGGTTCACCTTGCAACTGTTACACTCAAGCTACAATGGTATCATAGTCACTGACCGATTGCACTGCCTGTTGCTTTGGTAAGAACACTTATAAGACCGTGGTAAGACGCTTGAGAGTTGAGTGCCTTGATTTTTCCTTGTCCACAACCTAAGTAGTTGATAGGGATAATACTCTTGTGTTGTCTTTTGTTGTCTTCTAATAATGATAGGTTGTTTGTATCCACCTGACTTATGATGGTATAGGTGCTGATGAGTACATGGAGTGGGAAATTGCCATCGATAACATTTTTGCTACTCGCTTTATGTGTCCAAGGAGGAAGGTAAAAAATGCAGCTAGTGTTTTACGACATTCTGCTTTATCTCGGTGGGAGTCTTTAGATTCTTCTGATAAACCTCAAACTTGGAATGATATGAAACTTCTTATGCGAGAAACCTTTGTTAATCCACCTCATGTTTTGACTTCATATGATGAGGTGTACCATTTAGAGGGAGAGTCTGTTGTTATTCCTCTTGCTATGACTAACCTTCTGCAGGATAATGTACATAAGCGAGAGGATGACATGAAAGAAAATGAGGAGCTCACAACCTCATATGCAGATTCAGAACCATCACTTCACAATGCACCTATTACTCCTACTGAAAACACAGGTAATGCCCATGGTGCTACACTCACAGAAGGTGAGAATTGTTTTAATGTACTAAATTCTTCCACACACCATGCTATTATAGAGCAATTGTTAGTGGAACCCTCTCTTGATATATCTTTATCCCATGATGATTTGCTTGATGTTCCTTGTGATAAAGATGAATTGGTTGATGATGCTTTAGTTTTACATGTTTTGGAACCAACCACTTGCACTGAAAATAAACATGTTATTCATATTGCTACTAAAACTGATGAGTTCAAACTGTTGTCTTCTTTACATACTTTGGGTTACATTGAATTTGATGTTTTGTGTAACCTAGATTGTTTGGAGGAGAGCCTATTTAAATATGTTGATTTGCCTTGGTTTTCTAAACATACATATCATGTTATTGGCAAATATAACAACAAGGGACAATATATGATACAATCGCGTATACATTCGCAGTAATATGTAATTCTCCTTTTGTTGTACAAGATTATGATCATTTAGAGGTCAGCCATAATAATACAAACATTTTCTCATGTTCCTCAAAGAAACAAGTTCACTTCCAAGAAGGGGAGCATTGTTGGTTGCTACCTATGTCTGCTAGATCATCTATTCCTGCATTGTCTTTGGATAGTTCGAATCTTTTGTAGGATAGTGTTGACATACATCGTGTGCATTCGGATCATGGAGTCTACATGCTTGCTGAAATTTTTATGTGAGATGACATGCTACAAACTTGGAAACATGGTCACGTTCCTTCTCACAATTATTTCAGTTCCCTTTGTTTTCGCAACCCCATTCTCCTTTATGTTGTGCAGGATCAGTTTCAAGCACAATCGACGCCGAGGACGGCTTTTCATCAAGAAGGGGAGGATGATGAGGACATGACACCCCTGCATATGACCATGTTTGGCACATGGTATGGAGGGGTAGGAGGCCAACAAGGGTGTCCAAGTCAAGAAGGAGGTCCGAGGCTAATTCCGTTAGAGTCCCCGAGGTGGAGGACCAAAGCAACTCAAGTTCGAGTCTGCCTCAGCCTCTAGGACCAGTCTGCCTTAAACTGGTCACCCAGGATGCATCCGGACTCTGTTTTTTATGATCCATATATGGTTGGAAAGCTAATTTGATAAGGAAGCGAATCCAAGTGGTTTCACATCAAAATACCTTCGTAATCAATAGGAATCATCGAAACAAGTCAGCATCTAGAATCTACCAAGGTGCTGCGACACTGTCTTTTGGTCCGTTGGACCGTGTATCGTGTTTGGGCCTATTAGAGGGTGCATCTAGGGGGGTGACGCCCAAGACTCTATAAATAGCAGCCATCACTCTCCTTAGGGTTTAGGTTTTATTTAGTTCTTGATTTCCTCGTGAAACAGACGTCGTTTTGCTGCAACTATCGCCGCCAAGGCCGCATGCTGTGAACCAGGGCCCAGTTCTTGATCTTGTTCGCCTATGGTGATTAGTCCTTTTGAATAAAGACTTGAACTCCTTCTTGTTATCATAAGCCTCATATTTATTTGCAATTTCAGATTGCGTTCATCCCATTCTTGCTTGTGTTCTCGATTCGCTTGCAGGAAAGCCTTCTCGGCGAGGTTAATCGCGTTCGCGTGGTTGATAACCAATGGAGCAGTGGTGTAACAGTTGCGGCGGTCCGAATCAGCCTTGGTTCGAAGCCTAGATCATGAACGTCGAGTCTCCACCAATTGACACTATCATACCTTTCAGAAGATTGGGCCTAGTCTACATCACGCGCTAATTGGCTTCACACGCCAAACCCTCAATAGGGTGCCGCACAACCAACACAAGATGAGGATCACAAAAGCCACGACCAATCCACTAGAGTACCTTTTGGCTCTCCGCTGGGGAAAGGTCAAGAACTGCTCACAATCACCATGATTAGAGCTGGAGACAATCACCACCCTCTGCTCGACGATCCTCGCTGCTCCAAGCCGTCTAGGTGGCGGCAACCACCAAGAGTAACAAGCGAAACCTACAGCGAAACACGAACACCAAGTGCCCCTAAATGCAAACACTCAAGCAATGCACTTGGATTCTCTCCCAATCACACAAAGATGATGAATCAATCATGGAGATGAGTGGGAGGAGCTTTGGCTAAGCTCACAAGGTTGCTATGTCAATGCAAATGGCCAAGAGAGTGAGCTTGAACCAGCCATGGGGCTTAAATAGAAGCGCCAACAAAAATAGAGCCGTTGTACCCCTTCACTGGGCTGAACGCGGGGTGACCGGACGCTCCGGTCTGATTGACCGAACGCTGGCCTTCAGTGTCCGGTCATGTGATTCATGCCACGTGTCCCTCGCTTCAAATACTGTTCATCAGATTTCAACGGTCATAAGTTGACTGCACATGTCAGTTAGAAAGTGATTGGACGCTGGACCTCAGTGTCCGGTTGTTTCCAGTAAGGTTCCAAACACGAATTTTCACGACTGGACGCGTCCGGTCATGCCCGACCGGACTCACCTAGCGTCCAGTCACTCATCATCTCCTCTGTGCGCCTCATGTCAACGTACGTCAGCACTGACCGGACGCACCCTGCCGGCGTCCGGTCACAGAGTGACCTAGCGTCCTGTCATTTGACCAACGCCAGCGTCTACGCTGTTACACCTAACTGGATGCGCCGGTCCAACCGTGGCCATCATCCAATCACTCCTAGTGACCTCCGTCTTTCCTATCTAGGGCACCGGTGGCACCATCGGACTGTCCGCACTCTACGAGCGAACACTCCGCCAGTGGAGTTTCTTACCCTTGCTCCCAAACTTCACCACCCTTGATCAAATGTGCCAACCACCTAGTGTATCACCTTGTGCACATGTGTTAGCATATTTTCACAAACATTTTCAAGGGTGTTAGCACTCCACTAGATCCTAAATGCATATGCAATGAGTTAGAGCATCTAGTGGCACTTTGATAACCGCATTCCGATACGAGTTTCACCCCTCTTAATAGTATAGCTATCAATCCTAAATGTGATCACACTCTCTAAGTATCTTGATCACCAAAACAAAATAGCTCCTATGGTTTATACCTTTGCCTTGCGCTTTTTGTTTTTCTCTTTCTTCTTTCCATGTCCAAGCACTTGATCATCATCATGTTATCATCATCATCATGCTATGATCTTCATTTGCTTCATCACTTGGAGTGTGCTACCTATCTCATGATCACTTGATAAACTAGGTTAGCACTTAGGGTTTCATCAATTCACCAAAACCAAACTAGAGCTTTCAATCTCCCCCTTTTTGGTAATTGATGACAACCCTTTCACAAAGATATGAATTGAAATTCAATTGAATCTATGTTGCTTGCCCAAGCATATTTACCATGTGGAAAAATATATGGACAAGTTTCATGAACCCCAAATGGTAGCAATTGCTTCCCCTACATATGTGCTAAGAGTTTGGATTGTAGCTTGCACATATGCTTGGATAGGAAATATAGGAGTCAATGTCTACCAAATGATGCTAAGGTATAAAAGATGGACCTTTGAAGCGTGATACCAATCGGAGTGCACCATTATACCATCCTTAGCATCATGGTTAGATTGATACCACTTGGAAACAACACTTTGAAAATGAAATCACTATATAACCTATGCATGCTAGTTTTTCATTTCATCATTCAAACCTACAACTAGCATACACCACACAAGCATGGATATCGAAATTTAAAACTTGTGCCATGCAAGTAAACATATGAAATGCACATTCAAATGCACCATACAAGTTCATGAGCTTGCTCCCCCTACTTGTGTGCTCAAAATTTTAATTGATTCCTTTCCTTTGTCATATCTCTCCTCTTATGTCAAGTTCTCACTTATATCTTTGTTTCTCTCCCCCTTTGTCATCAATGACCACAAAGAGTTTAAAATATAGATAGTACCACTTGTGGGGTTGAGATTATCAATGTCAATCAATGGGGTGAGGATCATTTTAATTTTCAAATTGATCTAATCTAGATCATTTACCAAAGATATTTAACTCGGTTTGATCCAAGGACAAGCTTCTTCACACCTCCAAATAAGGGTTATCTTGTACCATGTTGAGTTAAACACTTAAAGCTCATTTTCTAGATCAAACACTAGGTTTACAAGCTCATAAACATGTCATATGCTATCACTAGATCAAGTCAAGCATAGAAACAATAGTGATACCATATAGTCATCAAAATCATTTGATTTTCATGAATGAGCCTAATAAAATGGAGAGATGACTAGATGCACTAAACATGTCCTTAGCAAGGATGTATGCCATGGCAATCAACTATTACCTTGGATTGCTCAAAGGAGAGGCATGTCATATAAGTGGGGAGTGTATCAACACATATTTGAGAAATCCAATATGTTCAACTCATTCCTTAGCTTGCAAAACCTTTTCTCATCCAATGGCTTGGTGAATATATCGGCAAGTTGATCTTCGGTGCCTACACTCTCAATGCAAATGTCCCCTTTTTGTTGGTGATCTCTTATGAAATGGTGGCGGACATCAATGTGCTTTGTTCTTGCATGTTGAACCGGATTGTTGGTCAACTTGATTGCACTCTCATTGTCACATAGCAATGGCACTTTCTTAAACTTGATTCCAAAGTCACTCAAAGTGGCCTTCATCCAAAGTATTTGTGCACAACAACTACCGGCGTGTATGTATTCGGCTTCAGGTGGTTGATAATGCAACACTATTTTGCTTCTTTAATGACCATGAAACAAGTGATCTTCCTAACAATTGACATGTGCCTGAGGTGCTCTTTCTTTCAACCTTGCATCCCGCATAATCCAAGTTGGAGTAGCCAACTAGCTCAAACTTTGCTCCTTTGGGATACCACAAACCAACATTTGGTATATGCTTCAAGTACCTCAATATTCTCTTTGTAGCCTTCAAGTGACATTCTCTTGGTGAGGCTTGAAATCTTGCACACATGCATACACTAAACATGACATCTGGCCTTGATGCGGTCACATAGAGTAGGCTTCCAATCATAGACCGATACAATTTTTGATCCACCATATTTCCACTTGCATCACTATCCAAGTTGCCATTTGTTCCCATTGGTGTACTAATGGCCTTACTATCATTCATGCCAAACTTCTTGATCATGTCCTTGATATACTTGCCTTGACTCATAAATGTACCATTTTTCAATTGCTTGATTTGAAGACCAAGGAAGTAACTTAACTCTCCAATCATGGACATCTCAAACTCTTTAGCCATCATCTTTCCAAACTCATCACAAAAGTCTTGATTGGTTGATCCAAATATGATGTCATCAACATAGATTTGCAATACAAATAGATCTTTTCCAATCTTCTTGATGAAAATAGTGGTGTCAACCTTGCCCATCATGAACCCTTTAGAGAGTAGGAAGTCCCTCAATCTCTCATACCATGCTCTAGGTGCTTGCTTCAAGCCATACAATGCCTTCTTCAACTTGTACACATGGTCGGGCTTCTTATCATCTTCAAAACCGGGAGGTTGCTCAACATATACTTCTTCATTGATGCAACCATTGAGAAATGCACTCTTAACATCTATTTGATAGAGCTTGATGTTGTGGGCACAAGCATAGGCTAGCAAGATTCTAATTGCTTCCAATCTAGCAACCGGGGCATATGTTTCTCTAAAGTCAAGACCTTCAACTTGTGTATAGCCTTGTGCTACCAATCTTGCTTTGTTCCTTACTACTATCCCATCTTGATCTTGCTTGTTTCTAAAGACCTATTTGGTTCCAATCACATTGTGTCCCTTTGGTCTCTCTACTAATTCCCATACTTGATTTCTTGTAAAGTTATTCAATTCTTCATGCATAGCATTCACCCAATCAACATCCTTCAATGCTTCATCTATCTTCTTTGGTTCAATGGATGACACAAATGAGAAATGCTCACAAAATGATGCCAATCTTGATCTTGTTTGTACACCTCTTGAAATATCACCAATGATAGTGTCCAATGGATGATCTCTTGCAACATTGGTTGGTTGGAGGATTGGAACTTGATTGCTTGCACTTGCTTGATCATTGGGTTGAGATGATGTACTATCCACTTGATCTTGTTCATTGTCATGAGATCCACTTGCACTAACTTGATTTGTATCAACTTGCACATTTGAGTTAGAGAGCACTTGCACTTGATCATTTTCATCATCATTCACTTGCCTAGGCCTCAATTCACCAATATCCATGTTCTTCATGGCATTTGAAAGTTGAATACCTCTAACATCTTCCAAGTTCTCATTCTCTACTTGTGAACCCTTGGTTTCATCAAATTCAACATCATGAACTTCCTCAAGAGTACCATTATCCAAATTCCAAACTCTATATGCTTTGCTTGTAGTGGAGTAACCAAGTAGAAATCCTTCATCACATTTCTTGTCAAACTTGCCCAATCTAGTGCCTTTCTTCAAGATATAGCATTTGCAACCAAAGACCCAAAAATATGCAATGTTGGGCTTTCTACCATTCAAGAGCTCATATGGGGTCTTCTCTTTTAATGGGTGATAGTAGAGGCGATTGCTACAATAGCAAGCCGTGTTGATAGCTTCAGCCTAAAATGATTGACTCATATTGTACTCACTAAGCATAGACCTTGCCATATCAATGAGTGTTCTATTTTTCCTCTCAACAAGGCCATTTGATTGAGGTGTGTACTTGGCCGAGAATTGATGTCTAATTCCAAATTCATCACATAACTCATCAATTCTAGTGTTCTTGAACTCGCTACCATTGTCACTTCTAACTCTCTTGATGGTTGTTTCAAACTCATTGTGAATGCCTTTGACAAATGATTTGAATGTTGCAAACACATCACTTTTGTCCACTAGAAAGAATACCCATGTGTATCTAGTGTAGTCATCCACTATCACAAAGCCATATTTGTTACCACCGATACTAGTGTATTGTGTTGGCCCAAACAAATCCATGTGCAATAACTCAAATGCTTTGCTAGTGCTCATCATGCTTTTCTTAGGATGGGTGTTTCCAACTTGTTTGCTGGCTTGACAAGAGCTACAAAGTTTATCCTTCTCAAACACAACATCTTTCAATCCTCTAATAATGTCATGTTTAACCAATCTATTCAATTGTTTCATTCCAACATGACCAAGCCTGTCGCAGAACCGACCAATTTATAAGAGTACAAGTACAATGGCAGCCCGCAAGTGGTCGCACTGTCATACTTGAACCCATATAAACCCGGTAGTCCATCGAGTACCACGACGGGTCTTGATAAACGATTTACAACAACCAAGATCGTACAGGATTCAACATACATGCCACATATTACATAAAGTTCATAGATACATTTCGTCATCAGAGTACGAATAAAAGTTATTACAAACCGAGTTTGATAAATAAACCGGAAGCAATTAAGTTTGAAAATAAAGTTTCCAACATAGTTTAATACAGTGCCAAGTCAGATCACGGTCCACAAAAGCAAGGACAGGAATTAATAAAGAAGCCTGCCCAAGGCTTACTCCTCATCCACGGCGGGATAGAAGCAACTCTTGCAATAACCATGATACACAGTGCCATCTGCAACAATGGGAAATAAAACCCTGAGTACGAGAAGGTACTCAGCTAGACTTACCCGTCATGAACCAGAAATAAAATGACTCCAAGGATTATGCAAGGTTGTATAAGTGGACGTAACTTGACAACATTTTTGCGTAAAAGCAATTGAATCATGGTACGGTTACAAATTCTTTACCAGGTTAATTATAACTATCCATTTCTAGATTAGCAACTATCCTGTGCCAAACATGTGGTATATCATTTAAAAGCATACAATAGTTACCATAGCAGGTATTGTAATTCCATATTCATCCGAACCATCATGTTTCATAACACAGTTGCTACGATGTTGGGACTAGCCAAGTTTCTCACTATCCAGGAGAGATGGCGATTCGAATCGATTTCAACTAGCTGGGAATTTATTCCTAACACAAACCTAGGTCTACCAGCCATGATAGCCTTAGGTCACCTTTGGTACAACTTAGGTACACATTTCGTGGGTCCATACCACGCCGCACAATCTGGAACACCAGATGCCAGGATGCTCAGGCCAAGCCTGCCCTTGGGCTCAGTCTGATCGTTCCCCGGAAGGGGCGCACAATAGAATGGGTCCCAGCCTGAGTTGAATTACTCGGCTTCGTGGTCGGAACGAGTTATCCGGCTAGCTAAGTGAGAGGCATGCGTTCAATCTTGTCAGAAGCACCAACAATGGTACGGTCCTTAACCGACACAGACAGGGATAGATCCACACCCAAGACCTCCATGTCTTGCTACTTCTCTATCGACTTCCCGTCCGGTCTCGATTTTCTTTTACCCCATGGTTCTGTTCCACGATAGCAGATATAGCCAACCATGCTCCGGTATCCACCTACACCTCGCAGGTGATAGGACATCACTCGACTTCTACTGGTCTAAGCATGGCTAAGCATATATTCGATCCTGGACCTATACCGGTTAAAGGTGTAATATCTGGACAAGGAATTTATATGCATCAAGTGGTTCCATTCAACTCTTATAACCTAATGCATCAATCATAAGTACTTAAGTAAACATTTGTAAATTACGGGGAGACTTATAATGCTCCGGGGCTTGCCTCGTAGAAAGGAAGTAGGGCGGTGGTCAGGACACTTCGGAAGCTCTTTAGGGTTCTGCTCCACGCCTTCGGGAGCTGCGGCTTGCGAATTCTCCTGTTGGTCCCCTTCCTCCGTTTCTTCGAATTCCAGCAACGTTATCTCTTCCTCCGATCCAACGTAATGGCTATGGACGTGGCTATGAGGGAAGGATAGAGCAGAGGGAGGCGAAGCTTTAGGCGCGACTGATCGAAGAATGGGGCGGCAGTGATCTTAGGCGGGCTCAGCGGAGCGGTGCTGTGCTCGGTGGCTGCGCGCAAGGACGAAGGAGGGCCGGGAAATGCGAAATGAGGGCGCGGACAGGAGTGGGCGGGTGCTGGCATGATAGTGCCGCGCTTCGGCGTGTCGTGGCCTGCACGGTTAGGACAACGGCGACGCGCGGCCACCACAACCTCCACACGGCACGCGGTTCCTGCCGGTGTCGGCCACTGAAGATTTCGATTTAGTTCGTTCAGTCGAGCGAGGAGCAGCCTGACAGCGTGTTTTCGAGTCGATCAAACTCCTAATCCGTGGACTTCTAGCCAAAACTTCCTAAACCAAAGTTGAAGCCCGAAGTACCAGCTACAAATCTTTTTCAAAGAACTTGTTCTAATTCGCAACAGAAATGGAGTAAAATCATCCCAAACATCGGCTGTCAGCACGGTTAGGGTACAAGACTTAGAAAAATTTCTTAAGTGTTGAAATCTTGATTTTGCTGATTTTTGTGGGACCCATTCAAGCATGCTAGGAGCTGATTCAGTCAATGACCTAAAAATAAAAGTTGTTCCTTATGTCAAACACTACAACTTTGCTTTAGTGACTTCCTCCATGCAAGGTCTCTAACACCTAGTTCAAACTTGGTCAAACAAGCTACATTCAAATGATGATATATACTCAAACTATGACTTAATGACCTAATTAGCCCTAGCCATAAATACCAAAGTTGTTCATGATGATATTCTAAACATGTTTAAGCTATTTGCAAGGTCACACAATCATCTACATGTTTACACTCATGATCATATGCACATACACACGTAAACATGAAATAATAAGAATGTTGCATACGTTTCAATCAAATGTTTCAAGTGTCAAAGCTTATATATATGAATGCTTTATGATCATGCTCATGCTATGCAAGTCAAGTTATGCAAGGCTAACACCTGAGGTGTTACAGCCCCTCCCCCTTATAAAAATCTCGTCCCGAGATTTGCAAGACCTACCATTCTTGGAAAAAGGCGGGATAAACTTCTCGTAGATAATCTTCTCTTTCCCACGTAGCATCTTGTTCACTATGATTGTTCCACACCACCTTATATAATTTAATAATCTTACTCCATGTTACTCTCTCCATCTCCTCTAATACTCGAATCGACTTTTCTTCATAGGTCAAATCCGATTGAAGCTGCACGTTGGTGGGTGCAATAGCTTCTTCAGGTACTCGAAGACATTTCTTTAACTGAGAAACATGGAACACATCAAAGATTGCACTCATCTCTGGTGGAATTTGTAACTTATACGCAACCTTCCCTTTTTGTTCCAAAATTTTGTATGGTCCTACATATCTTGGTGAAAGCTTCTTTTTCATCCCAAATCTTTTCACACCTTTCATGGGTGATACTCTCAAGTATACATAGTCACCCACTTCAAAAGTTAGTGGTCTTCTTCTTCTGTCGGCATAACTATTTTGTCTTGATTGAGCTGCCTTCATATGTTGTTGGATGATACGTACTTGCTCTTCAGCTTCATTGACAAAGTCAATACCAAAGTATCTCCTTTCACCGGGCTCAATCCAGTTCAAGGGAGTTCTACATTTTCTGCCATACAAGGCTTCAAATGGAGCCATTTTGATACTCGCTTGATAACTGTTGTTATAGGAGAACTCAGCTAAAGGTAACCATTTCTCCCATGAACCTTTTGAAGATATAACACAAGCTCTAAGTAAATCTTCTAGGATTTGGTTCACTCGCTCTGTTTGTCCTGAAGTTTGCGGATGATATGCCGAACTTTTGATTAGCTTGGTTCCCAAAGCCTGGTGTAAGTGCTCCCAAAACAAGCTATGAACTGTGGTCCTCGATCTGAGATTATAGTCCTAGGTACCCCATGCAGTCTCACGATCTGGGAAACATACATCTCAGCGTATTTTCCAACTATATACCGTATGTTCACGGGTATAAAGTGTGCTGACTTGGTGAGACGATCAACAATAACCCATATTGAATCATGACCTTGTGGCATCATTGGAAGGCCGGTGATAAAGTCCATGCTGATTTCCTCCCATTTCCATCCTGGAATAGGCAATGGCTGAAGTAGTCCCGCAGTTTTCATATGGACAGCTTTTACTCTACTGCAGTTATCACACCTAGCAACATAGGCTGCGATCTCTTTCTTCATCTTAGTCCACCAAAAATGGGTTTTCAAATCTTGATACATCTTACTACTACCTGGATGGATAGATAATTTGGATGAGTGAGCTTCATCTAAAATTTGATTCCTTAGCTCACGGTCTTTGGTACCACTAGTCGGTCCTCAAACCATAATACACCTCTTTCGTCCAATCTAAAATGTTTGGTTTCTTGCTCTTGCATTTTTCTCTTGATGTGACTTATTCCTACATCTGTCTGCTGTAGCTCTATGATTTTGCCCTCAAGTGAACAACTGATTGTGATATTGTGTAGTACAGCAGGATGTAACAAGTTGAATCCATCTTCCAACAATGCTTCCACAGTGTTGCAACGAGACTTCCGACTGAGTGCATCGGCTACTACATTAGCTTTACCCGGATGGTAATGCACTTCTAAATTGTAGTCCTTAATCAATTCTAACCATCTTCGTTGTCTCATGTTCAGCTCTGGCTGGGTAAAGATATACTTGAGGCTTTTGTGGTCAGTATAGATATGACATACATTGCCCAACAAGTAATGTCTCCATATCTTTAATGCATGGACAACGGCTGCAAGTTCCAAATCATGTGTAGGGTAGTTGACTTCATGTTTTCTCAATTGCCGAGAAGCATATGCAATTACTCTTCCTTCTTGCATAAGCACACATCCTAAACCTATTCCCAATGCATCACAAAATACATTAAAAGGCTTTTCAATGTCTGGTTGTGCTAGCATAGGTGCTGTAGTCAACAAAGTTCTGAGGGTGTGAAAAGCTATTTCACATTCTGGTGTCCATTTGTACTTCTCATCTTTCTAAAGTAGTCTGGTCATAGGCTTAGCTATCTTTGAGAAATCTGGAATAAACCGACGATAGTATCCTGCTAACCCGAGAAAACTCCAAACTTCATGAACTGAAGTTGGGGCTTTCCAATCCATGACTTCTTGTACTTTTGATGGGTCTACAGAGATTCCATCTTTTGATAAAATGTGACCTAAGAAAGGTACTTTGCTCAACCAAAATTCACATTTGCTAAACTTGGCATATAGCTTATGCTCCCTCAGTCTGGATAGGACAATCCTCAGATGCTCTTCATGATCTGACTCATTTTCTAAATAAATCAATATATCATCGATAAACACGACCATGAACTTGTCAAGTTCGGGCATGAATACCGAGTTCATCAGGTACATGAAGTAGGCTAGAGCATTTGTTAGTCCGAAAGACATAACCAAATACTCGTATAAGCCATACCTAGTAGAGAAAGCAGTTTTAGGTATATCCTCCGGTCTGATCTTTATCTGATGGTAGCCTGATCTCAAGTCAATTTTGGAGAATACCTTTGCCTTCACTAGCTGATCGAACAAGATGTCGATGCGGGGCAACGAATATTTGTTCTTGATGGTCACAGCATTGAGTGGTCTATAATCTACACACATTCTCAGTGACTTGTCCTTCTTTTTCACAAACAAGGCTGGACATCCCCACGGAGATGAGCTAGGTTGGATAAGACCCTTGTCCAATAGATCTTGCAATTGAACCTTAAGTTCCGCTAACTCATTGGGTGGCATTCTATAGGGCCTTCTGGATATGGGTGCCGTACCTGGCACTAATTCGATCTTAAATTCCACGTCCCTATCCGGGGGTAGACCTGGTAATTTCTCAGGAAATACATCCGGAAAATCACAAACCATGGGGATATCACATATTGTGGTGGTTTGGATAGCACAGGCTAAATGTTGGGGTTTGAAATCATGGGAGAGTGGTACTAGAAAAGCATTCTCTCCCGTGGGTTCTCTCAACATAATAGTGCGGGTGCTAGTGTCAATAAGAACACCATGATTCTTCATCCAATTCATGCCTAAGATTACACTTATCGATAACCCCGGCAATATTATCAAATCTGTTGTGTACTCCCTCCCTTGTATAGAGATGAGTACATTTTTGACTATCTTTTTGGTAGTAACAGTTCCCCCTGCTGAACTTATGTTAAAACCCCCTTTGCTTACTTCAATTATTTCTTGATCATGTCTAGATGCAAATGCTTGACTCATAAATGAATGAGAAGCTCCTGAATCAAATAAAACAACAGTGGGATGCTTGTTGACTGAGAAACATACCAGCCGTGACAACTTCTCTGGCGGGCACTTCCTCCACAGCGGTATAATGCACTTGTCCCTGACGTGCCCTGGCATTTCGCCTGTCTTGATTGTTCTAATTCTGGTTGCTATTCTTCTTGGGGTGGGGGCATTCCTTGGACCAATGACCCAGTTGGTTGCAGTTGAAACATGGTTGATTACTTCTGAATCCGGTGGAGCTGTCCTGATTGCCATTTCCTTTTGGTAAGGCAATAGTGAACGCCTTACGAAATGGTTTTCTGTGGCCTATTATTCTGAGCTTTCGGTGGTGGAGGCCTAAACTTGGGTGCAGGTGGATAGAATTGTGGCCTCGTTGTGATAGGCGCTTTTGACTGGAAAGATCCGGATGCACCGGCCTCATATGCCCTCTTGCGACCCTTGGCAACTACATGCATGTTGTTGTGGTTTTCTTGGGTCAAGGCATCACTAATAAACTCATTGTACGTGGCACACCTAGAATTGGCCATGGTCTTCATCAGTTTAGTACCCAAACCTCGCTTGAAACTCTCTATCTTTTTCTCTTCAGTATCCACGAAACTTGGAGCATATCTTGACAAGTTGTTGAATGCGTGCATATATTCTAGTGAGTGACTTTGTTCCTTGAGTGAGCCTCATAAATTCAGGCTGCTTTCATGCGCATCAGGCCCTGGGGGAATATGGTGTCCCCTAAAAGCTAGCTTGAACTGTTCCCAGGTAACTCGCGCATTAGCAGGCAAAGACGATAGGAAATGTGTCCACCAGATCCCTGCTGGTCCTTGCAATTGATGAGAAGCATACTCAGCTTTCAGATGTTCTGTGACCCTCAGCAGACAAAATTTCTGCTCAATGGTATTTAGCCACTCGTCAGCCTACTAGTGGTTCCTTAGCCACCTTGAAGATTAGCAGGCTTCATATCTAGAAACTCCTTGAATGTACTGTGCTGATTTGGCTCGGCCCCTGGTTGATGTGGGTGGCCCCGAGTAGTGTTTTGCGTGATGAGGCGCAAAGCTTCCTCCATTGTCCTTTGGCTCCCCTAGGAACTGGGTAAAGAACTCCTGAGCAGACGACGGCAGGTGGGGGTGGCAAGTCATCATGGTTGCCATCCTGGCTGCCACCAGCTCCTAGCATGGGTGCGCGTCATCTGCGAAGTTGCAACAATAAGCGATTATTGGTTGGTGCCAAGAGATTGCAGATGAACCTTAATCATGCCAAACTGAAATTACTGGGGAAAATTTCTCAAAATCACAATAAAAACAGAGGCATAACAATTCATTCTCACAACATGACATCACCAATTTGACCACTTATCACGCTCATAACGCATGCAAATTTAAATCGTGATTACCGACAAGGGACTGGAATTGCATTGATGTTCAACCAAACTGTGCGATTAATCAACATTACATGATAGTCGGGTCACTAATGCCAAACTCGAACTACAGGTCCATTACATGAATAAAGGTGATACATTAGACCCTCCACTAAGTACTAAGCGATCTAATCCTCATCATGATCACTATTGAGGTCAGACATAGGATCATCTCCTTCCTCAGGCTCCACTTCTTCTTCAAGCTCCACTTCTTCTTCTTCCTCGTCCTCCTCTAGATCCATCTCTGTGGCTCTAGGTGGGACATAAGGGTGGAGCTGAATTGTTCAGCAGATGAACCTCCTCATGTAGGTTATCAGTTGTATTCTTCCGCATGGGCCAGCTACTGCCCTAGCTCAAACTGTCGAGCTCTTAGGACATCTTCCTTGGACCTAGGCTACATTCCTCTAGTGAGTTAACCGAGCCATCTCTTCATTGAGCCTCTCAATCTCGGTGTCGTGCTCCCTCTGAAGCTGACGTCGGTCCTTGCGGGCATGACCAAGAGCACCAGACACACGTCTGAGGCTACCTTCTACTCCATCTAACACTCTCATCACTGCGAACATGGTGCTCATGGAAGGGTTATCACTGTTCTGCCCTTCTGCTGCACCAATCTCCAAAGATCTTCCTCTTGCCTAGCTGCCATGAGTCAGTGGAGGGGTTACCCCTCGGAAAGACTCTAACCAAAGCGGCTGCCAGCTCCTAAGGAAAACGATCCATGATATCCCTTAGGATCCCAAAGGCTGCTCTGCCAGCTGCTTCTTCAGCAGTCCTACCGGTTGACTCATAACACCAACCTGTCCACTCAGAATCGTCACCTCAGGGACGAAATAACGGCCTCCACAGTAACCAAGAGACCTTCTCCCAACTGCTCATTCGCCCAGAAGTAGCGGGGTTCCATTCCATCAGGATAGCCTACATAGCTGAGCACTCTCCACAAGAGTGTAGGCATCCCAAACTCTCCAAGAAACGTATGATGTTGACGGGTACGTGGAGCAAGCTGACGGTTGGGAGCTCTGCCTCTAGGTGGACTTGCGAGCAGTCTGCTTGGTGCGTGCCATCTGCACCATTAACATGTACCACTTGGTGAGACAATGCCATAATGGTTAAGAGTTACATAACCGAGTAAGAATTTTATAAGGGGAGGAACAATGTAATTATGTGAATGATAATTATCATGATGCATGCTCAGTTCCGTACGTCCTCACAAACTTAGGAAAAATTTGTTTCTAACGGTAGACACGGTGGCATACATACGTTCTCTCATAAATAGCGTAACTAGTCGAGCTACACGTTTCGTTGTTAGTGTACCTGCATAAATTTCATTTCAGCCCTAAACCCATAATGAAATATGCTAGAATGTAATTGTAAATACTTTCATATATGCATACCCATACATATACTTCCGTATCAATCTACCCGACAATAATTTAAACCCACAATTAAATACGTACCATATACGCATGCAGGCATGCATACATAGCCGTACCAAAGCTAACTCTTCCCTGACCGCACTCTCACATCTTGCGGTCATACACTCATCATCTTACCTTAGGCGTAGAGGCATTTGATCCATACATTACCACTCAAGTGAATGGCATCCATACTATAGCACACCGTATGGATGACGAAGTAAAAACCCCCATGTTAGTACTTAAATAGCCACCTAATAGTCCTTAATTTGGGCATAAGGAAAGTGATCATTGGCACACTTTAGATTTCAATACCTATTATATAACTATTAGTTGCTAGAGAAGGGTTTTTGGAAAACAAAAACTTTTGTTTTAAATACACTTGTGACAATTAATGTTGAATCTTGCTCCGATACCAGTTGTCGCAGAACCGACCAATTTATAAGAGTATAAGTACAATGGCAGCCCGCAAGCGGTCGCACTGTCATACTTGAACCTATATAAACCTAGTAGTCCAGTCGAGTACCACGACGGGTCTCGATAAACGATTTACAACAACCAAGATCGTACAGGATTCAACATACATGCCACATATTACATAAAGTTCACAGATACATTTCGTCATCAGAGTACGAATGAAAGTTATTACAAACCGAGTTTGATAAATAAAGCGAAAGCAATTAAGTTTCGAAAATAAAGTTTCCAACATAGTTTAATACAGTGCCAAGTTAGATCACGGTCCACAAAAGCAAGGATAGGAATTAATAAAGAAGCCTGCCCAAGGCTTACTCCTCATCCACGGTGGGATAGAAGCAACTCTTGCAATAACCATGATACACTAGTGCCATCTACAACAATGGGAAATAAAACCATGAGTACGAGAAGGTACTCAGCTAGACTTACCCATCATGAACCAGAAATAAAATGACTCCAAGGATTATGCAAGGCTCTATAAGTGGACTGTAACTTGACAACATTTTTGCGTAAAAGCAATTGAATCATGGTACAGTTACAAATTCTTTACCAGGTTAATTATAACTATCCATTTCTAGATTAGCAACTATCCTATGCCAAACATGTGGTATATCATTTAGAAGTATACAATAGTAACCATAGCAGGTATTGTAATTCCATATTCATCCGAACCATCATGTTTCATAACACAGTTGCTATGATGTTGGGACTAGCCAAGTTTCTCACTATCCGGGAGAGACGGCGAATTCGAATCGATTTCAACCAGCTTGGGAATTTATTCCTAACACAAACCCAAGGTCTACCAGCCACTGATAGCCCTTAGGTCACCTTTGGTACAACTCAGGTACACATTTTCGTGGGTCCATACCGCGTCGCACAATCTCGAACACCAGATGCCAGGATGCTCAGGCCAAGCCTACCCTTGGGCTCAGTCTGATCAGTTCCCCGGAAGGGGCGCACAACAGAACGGGTCTCAGGCCTGAGTTGAATTACTCGGCTTCACGGTTGGAATCGAGTTATCCAGCCAGCTAAGTGAGAGGCATGCGTTCAATCTTATAGAAGCGCCAACAATGGTACGTTCCTTAACCGACACAGATGGGGATAGATCCACACCCAAGACCTCCATGTCTTGCTGCTTCTCTATCGACTTCCCAGTCCTGGTCTCGACTTTCTTTTACCCTATGGTTCTGTTCCACGATAGCAGATATAGCCAACCGTGCTCCGGTATCCACCTACATCTCGCAGGTGACAGGACATCACCTGACTTCTACCGGTCTAAGCAGTGGCTAAGCATATATTCGATCCTGGACCTATACCAGTTAAAGGTGTAATATCTAGGACAAGGAATTTATATGCATCAAGTGGTTCCATTTAACTCTTATAACCTAATGCATCAATCATAAGTACTTAAGTAAACATTTGTAAATTACGGGGAGACTTAGAATGCTCCGGGGCTTGCCTCACAGAAAGGAAGTAGGGTGGTGGTTAGGACACTCCAAAAGCTCTTTAGGGTTCTGCTCCACGCCTTTGGTAGCTGTGGCTTGCGGATTCTCCTGTTGGTCCCCTTCCTCTGTTTCTTTGAATTCCAGCAATGTTATCTCTTCCTCTGATCCAACGGAATGGCTATGGATGCGGCTATGAGGGAAGGATAGAGCAGAGGGAGGTGAAGCTTTAGGCGCGACTGATCAAAGAATGGGGCGGCGGTGATCTCAGGCGGGCTTGACGGAGTGGTGCTGTGCTCGGCGGCTACGTGCAAGGATGAAGGAGGGATGGGAAATGCGAAATGAGGGCACGGACAGGAGCGGGCGGGTGCTGGCGTGATAGTGCCGCGCTCTGGCACGTCGTGGCCTGCGTGGTCAGGGCAACGGCGACACGTGGCCATTGCGACCTCCACGCGGCGCGTGGTTCCTGCCGGTGTCGGCCACTGAAGATTTTGATTCAGTTCGTTTAGTCGAGCAAGGAGCAGCCTAACAGTGTGTTTTCGAGTCAATCAAACTCCTAATCCGTGGACTTCTAGCCAAAACTTCCTAAACCAAAGTTGAAGCCCGAAGTACCTAGCTACAAATCTTGTTCAAAGAACTTATTCTAATTCGCAACAGAAACGGAGTAAAATCATCCCAAACATCGGCTGTCAGCACAGTTAGGGTACAAGACTTAGAAAAATTTCTGAAGTGTTGAAATCTTGATTTTGCTGATTTTGTGGGACCCATTCAAGCATGCTAGGAGCTGATTCAGTCAATGACCTAAAAATAAAAGTTGTTCCTTATGTCAAACACTACAACTTTGCTTTAGTGACTTCCTCCATGCAAGGTCTCTAACACCTAGTTCAAACTTGGTCAAACAAGCTACATTCAAATGATGATACATACTCAAACTATGACTTAATGACCTAATTAGCCCTAGCCATAAATACCAAAGTTGTTCATGATGATATTCTAAACATGTTTAAGCTATTTGCAAGGTCACACAATCATCTACATGTTTACACTCATGATCATATGCACATACACATGGAAACATGAAATAATAAGAATGTTGCATACGTTTCAATCAAATGTTTCAAGTGTCAAAGCTTATATATATGAATGCTTTATGATCATGCTCATGCTATGCAAGTCAAGTTATGCAAGGCTAACACCCGAGGTGTTACAAATCCTTCTATGCCATAACCAGCCCATGCTAAACTTGGTGAACAAGCATGTAGATAATCTAGCTTTACTAGCATTGAATCAACCGAGTATAGATTCTCATATCTAAAGCCTTTGAAGATCAAGTTAGAGCCATCTATACTTATGATCTCTACATCATCTTCCCCAAATATGTATTTGAATCCAAGATCACACAATTGAGCCATGGATAGCAAATTGAAGTTCAAACTATCTACTAGCAACACATTGGATATGCTCATGTCATTGGATATTACAATCTTACCAAGCCCTTTGACCTTGCCTTTTCCATTGTCACCAAATGTGATACTATCATATCTATCATTACCATTGGTGTTGATTGAGTTGAACATTCTTGCATCTCCGGTCATGTGTTGAGTGCACCCACAATCAAGAACCCAATGCCTTCTTCCGGCTTTGTAATTAACCTACAAAACAAGATCAATTCTTTTTAGGTACCCAAACTTGCTTGGGTCCTTGAAGGTTAGTTACCAAGGTCTTTGGTACCCAAATGGCCTTCTTCTTTGGGACCACAATTGGTGTACCAATGAACTTAGCCTTCACACCATTTGTACCCTTAGTAAGCATATAGCATGAATCAAGCTTAAGGGAGGATACATTAGCATTTTTGCTCTCATTTTTGCACTCTTGCTCTTTATGACCAACTTGCTTGCAACTAGTGCAAACTGACCATTGTTCTTCATAAAACTAGTCTTGTGAGGAGCAAAGGCCGCCTTGCCTTTCTTGGGGGTATAGCCCAATCCCTCTTTGTAGAGAGAAGCTCTTTGGCTACCCAAGCACATAAGCAAGCGGTCCTCACCACCATAGGCTTTAGCCAAAGTGTGAGTGAGCTTGTTGACCTCCTTCTTAAGATTCTCATTCTCAACCATTAGTGAGGCATCACAAGTGAAACCATCACTACTAGATGAGGTAGAAGTAGAAGTACTACAAGAAGGGTTAGTGGGAGGAACAATGATAGGCATAGATAATGATTCATCAATTATATCACAAGTTAAACCTACATTGCAAGTTTCAACATGTGTCTTTTTATTTTGCTCATCAAGCAAAGATGAATGAGCCTTTCAAGCTTTTTGTGAGCTTTGCCAAGCTTCTCATTGGCTTCCTCTAGCCTCTCATGATATGTCATTGAGCTCATCAAAGGCTTGCTTAAGGTCTTTTAGTTCCTTATGCACTTTTGCATTCCTTCTCTTGATGTCAAGTGTTCTCTAGCATCTTCTAGCATGTCAAATAATTCATCTTTAGTGGGTTCATCATTATCACTATCACTATCATTTCATGTTCATTTTCATCATCATGTTCTTCATCACTTTCATCATCACAAGATTGTACCTTAGTGGCCTTAGCCATGAAGCATGATGAAGATTCAAAGAGAGAAGGCTTCTCATTGACTAGCAATGCTTGCAAGAACCTTCTTCCTGTTGGTCTTGTTATCATCACTATCATCATCATCATCACTTGAGGAAGCATCACTATCCTAAGTGACTACATATGAACCACCCTTCTTCTTCTTGAATGCCATCTTGTCCTTCTTCTCTTTCTTTTCCTTCTTGTCCTTCTTCTTGTTCTTCTTGTTGTCATCATCATTGTTGCTATTGTATGGGCTTTGAGCAACAAGATGATCTTTGCTTCCACATTTGAAGCACCTTCTTGACTCTTCTTTATCTTGGATGAAGACTTCTTTCTTCTAGCATGGTAGCCCTTCTTCATCATGAACTTGCCAAACTTCTTGACAAAGAGAGCCATCTTCTCATCATCATTATCATCCCAAGATTCATCCTCTTCACTTGATGTTTCTTGCTTAGCTTTGCCCTTGGATGATGTGGCTTTGAATGCCATGCTCTTCTTCTTGTCATCCTTCTTCTCATCTTTCTTTTCCTTCTTTCCTTCCTTCTCATCTTCATCTCTATATGTGTCATTGGTCATGATGTCTCCCTAACACTTGGTTTGGTGTCATGGTGTCCCAAACCGCTTCTCACTAGAATGGTGACCAATGTGCCAAATCTTGAAGGTAAGCATCTCAAGAACTTGTGGGAGAAGTCCTTGTCCTTCACTCTTCACCAAGTGCTTTAAGATCATTGACAAGCACTTGAAGCCTATGGAACATTCTCAGCACTTGAAGCTTGCAAACTTCTCTTTGAGGATTTATGCCTTTGCACCCTTCATGGCTTGAGTGCCATCAAATGATTCTTCCAACTTCTTCCAAGCTCATGAGCCATCTCAATATTCTTATTTGCTCAAATGTTCTCTCATCAATTGCATCATGAATAGCACTAGAGCAATGTCATTGTTTTGGAGAAGCACTTCTTCGGCGGCGGTGGGATTCTCCTGGATCACCAATCTTCAATTTTGGTTTCCACCACCTTCCACACCTTTCTATTGATTGACTTGATGTGTGTGGTCATCTTTGACTTCCAATAAGGATAATTTGTGCCATCAAATTGGGGTGGCTTCTTGGTGTTGTTGATTTGAGCCAGTTTTTACACCGAAGGTTGTTAAGCCTCAATCATGGTGACCTTGGCTCTAATACCACTTGAAAGGTCCTAATGGCTAGAGGGGGGGTGAATAGCCTAATAAAAATTTCTACAACAACACTTAACAAAACGGTTAGACAATTATGAGGTGAAGCAAGTGTTGCGCTAGCCTACTCAAAATGCAAGCCACCTACCACAAATCTAGTTTAGATAGTATCTATTCACACAATAGCTATGACACTACCCTATGTTAGTGTGCTCTCAAAGGCTAACTAAAGAGCCACACCAACAAGCAGCAAGCTCTCACAACTAGCTACACTAAAGAGCTTGACAACTAGTTTGCGGTAATGTAAGAGAGTGATCAAGAAGGTTATACCGCCGTGTAGATGAAGGAACCAATCAATCACAAGAATGAATACCAATGAAGACCATCTCCTCGGAATCAATGATGAACACAATGATTTTTTACCGAGGTTCACTTGCTTACCGGCAAGCTAGTCCTCGTTGTGGCGATCACTCACTTGGAGGTTCACGCGCTAATTGGCTTTACACGCCAAACCCTCAATAGGGTGTCGCACAACCAACACAAGATGAGGATCACACAAGCCATGAGCAATTGACTAGAGTACCTTTTGGCTCTCTGCCGGGGAAAGGTCAAGAACCCCTCATAATCACCATGATCGGAGCCGAAGACAATCACCACCCTCCACTCGACGATCCTCGCTGCTCCAAGCCATCTAGGTGGTGGCAACCACCAAGAGTAATAAGCAAAACCCATAGCGAAACACGAACACCAAGTGCCTCTAGATGCAAACACTCAAGCAATGCACTTGATTCTCTCCCAATCTCACAAAGATGATGAATCAATCATGGAGATGAGTGGGAGGAGCTTTGGCTAAGCTCACAAGGTTGCTATGTCATTGCAAATGGCCAAGAGAGTGAGCTTGAACTAGCCATGGGGCTTAAATAGAAGCCCCCATGAAATAGAGCCGTTGTACCCCTTTCACTGGGCTGAACGCGGGGTGACCAGACGCTCTAGTCCGATTGACCGAACACTGGCCCTTTAGGCGTCTAGTCATGTGATTCACGCCATGTGTCCCCTGCTTCAAATACTGTTCGTTAGATTTCAACGGTCATCAGTTGACCGCACGCGTAGTTAGAAGTGACCGGACGCTGGACCTTAGTGTCCGGTCGTTTCTAGTAAGGTTCCCAACACGAATTTTCATGATCGGATGTGTCCGGTCATGCCCGACCGGACTCACCCAGCGTCCGATCACTCATCATCTCCTCTGTTCGCCTCACATCAACAGTACTGTCAGCACTGACCGGATGCACCCCTGCCAGCGTCTGGTCATCTTGACTGACGCCAGCTCTTCGCTGTTACACCTGACTAGATGCAGTTGGTCCAACCGTGGTCAGCGTCCTGGTCACTCCTAGTGACCTCCTCTTTTTTGTCTAGGGCAGCCGGTGGCACCGTTGGACTATCTGCACACTACGGGCGGACACTCTGCTGGATGGAGTTTCTTACCTTGCTCCCAAACTTCACCACCCTTAATCAAAGTGCCAAACCACCAAGTGTATCACCTTGTGCACATGTGTTAGCCTATTTTCACAAACATTTTCAAGGGTGTTAGCACTCCACTAGATCCTAAATGCATATACAATGAGTTAGAGCATCTAGTGGCACTTTGATAACCACATTCTGATACAAGTTTCACCCCTCTTAATAGTACGGTTATCAATCCTAAATGTGATCACACTCTCTAAGTGTCTTAATCCCCAAAACAAAATAGCTCCTATGGTTTATACCTTTGCCTTGAGCTTTTGTTTTTCTCTTTCTTCTTTCCAAGTCCAAGCACTTGATCATCGTCATGGTATCATCATCATCATGCTATGATCTTCATTTGCTCATCACTTAGAGTGTGCTACCTATCGCATGATCACTTGATAACTAGGTTAGCACTTAGGGTTTCATCAATTCACCAAACCAAACTAGAGCTTTCACCAGGGTCCCTCATGGACTGGCTTCCCAGCAAAAGGCTTGGCCCAGCAGACAACATTGCGAATGACATGTAACTCTTGGGCCAGCCCAAACACCTAAACGACAAGCTAGAAGGACAATCCAATCTCTAACTAGAAGGCCTGGCCAAGGAGGAATGGTGCCCGCTTCTGACTCCGGCCCGCCTCTCTGACCGGAAGGCCTCACAAAGGAGGAACAATGCTCACTTCCAACACTGGCCCACCTCTAGACAACCTCTTTGACCTAGAAGGCCTAGCCAAACACCACTTTTGACTCTGACCAGGAATACACCGAACCCATGCTTATAGCCCCTCTCCGCTGGCGTAAGTCAGAGCCGACTGGGACCACCAATCAGGGATGCCCACTTGGTAAGGACCAAGAAACGGATGAAGAAAGTAAGGCTTGGCACTCAAGTCAAACATGATATCGAGGACTGTACCCTATCCACCTATAGGACAGTACCCTACAACCTTCCTGGCAGGCCAGACCCAAGTAGTGTTGTAGGCACTGACATTTCCCCTATAGTGTTGTGGGCACCATCAACTCCCATACCAGACAAACATGGTAAGGCTCCCACACGTGCCTCTATGGCATCAATAGTATTATGGGCGTCGGCATTTACCTTAAATGGCAAACATGGTAAAACCCCTCACATGCCTCTGGGCATCAACAGTATGCAGGCACCGACATCTGCTATGCCAGAAGAAGATGACTGCAACCTCCCACATGCATCTAACATTAACAGTGTTATGGGCGCCTATAATCATCCTGTACCCAATAGCATGGGCAACAAGACTTAGCAGCGTACATACTCTCTCCTTCTCACTTGTAAGGCCATCCCTTCATTTATAAAAGGGGATGCGCTCTCTCCAAACATGACTCAGTTCATTCAGATCGATCAGTTCACTAGTACACAACCATAGAACCACCAGGCTCAAACCACAAGCATATGCTCGAACACTCAGCACATAGCGGAGCTCCATCACTCTCGGCCCCTCTAACCAGAGTCTGACCAGACCTCTTGTACCCCCCCCATCTTTCTCCTTCTTGTTTGTAACCCCACTACAAACTTCGAGCACCTAGGCTCAGAAATAAAGTCATCGATCGACTCAAACTAGACATAGGGCATGTTGCCTGAACTATTATAAAACCCTATGTCATTAAGTGCTAGGCCACATCCGATCATAACGTATGGCAAAACTACAAATACTTATGTGTTGGTCACTTTCTCACTGACAGGGGGTATGGACTAGTAGCTTGACCTAGGTGAGTCTAGTGGGTTAGGTGTGGTGCACAATTATCAAATCTAGCACTAGGTAGCTCAAGAGTAGCCCTAAGATTAATTGGAGTAAACATCATTCACAAAGGATTTCAAGTTGGAAGTGAATGGAGGGTCAAATGACTTACCGAACGCTGGTATGGTTGTGACCGGATGCTGCAGGGTGAGTCCGTGTCAGTTCATTTGATCAACTAAAGTCATCTGGTTGCAACTAGACACTGAGTGAAAAGTGACGACGCTGGTGCCTGCGTCTGGTCAACTCCAAAGAGGTTCTAGAGAGGGGTTTTCTTGACTAGACGCGTCCGGTCAGTGCTGACCAGACGCTGGTCAGAATTCGGTAACTAAACGGACGCTGAATAGCAAAGTAACCGGACTCTAGGTGCTAGCATCCGGTCAACATCATTAAGGTTCCAGAGAGCGTTTTTCTTGATCGGACGTAGGTCAGAGTTCGGTCAAAACTTAACGGCGCTTTCTGACACAGTGATGGGGAAACTGACCGAAGCATCCGGTCACCCTGACCAGAGCATCCGGTCACCCCATAGAGTGATGACTCAACCTCCAAATGTTATGTTTGAATGAGGGGGTATGAATA